>NW_028263386.1:15100833-15417222 GCF_051168715.1 Poecilia mexicana | reverse complement strand
AGGTTCCACAGTCGTCCCCAGAACAAGACCAGACTTCTTCATCAGGTTGTTGAACCTTTTTAGTTCCCCGGCTTCGATGCTGCTACCCCAGCAGACGACGACAGAGGAGATGACAGGGCATTTCTTTTTCAAACTTACACTTACAGGACATCTTCTCATCTCCAGAACATTATTTGCAAACCTAAGAGATGGCTGTGTTTGAAAATTCACCCTTCTGCTACATTCTGCTCCTCAGTTTGAACTTCAGTCAGTTGTCTTCACCACATCCAGATGCATGAATGCATGGAGTTGCTGCTACTCTGTGACTGGGTGATTGACTCTTTGTTCTAACAAAAACTTGAACTTGCGAATCAACAAAGAGCACGGCGAATGCATGCATGAATTGTCATGGAAGAATAGTGTCAGCAACTGTCACACTTGGAAATGTTGTTTAACGTTATTCAACAAATTGCATAATGTTTATTGCACCAACAAGAATGACCAAATATGGACGAAGCAACTGGACCTCAAGGTAACATCAGAGTAGAAGTAAGATGTATTTTTTGTTTTTTAAACGCAACAGAGTAGAGTCTTGGTGCTCCTCCTCACCTTATTGATACTCAGTAATACTTGCAGTGGCACATGCTCACATACTGATAAACAAAATGAGAGGAAGAAGGAAGTTAAATGAAACCTCACATTAGCATGCATAACTTAGATACTGCTGAAAAAAAACAAAAAAAAGTCAAACTATTTCAACACAAATGTCTGAAATTAATCCTATCTGCTGATCCTTTTCCTTCATTGCAGTAACTGCCTTCAAGTTACATGCTTAACTGCATTATACATGGACATATCACTGTGTTTGTAATTGGAGTGCTCATGTTTGTAGCTATATGGTGAACGTGTGGGTGGAATACTATAGCTCAGTGAACCTAAGAAAAGGTCAGACAGCAGAAGGAAACAGCTGTTTCCTCCTATTTGGCAAGCTCATGGCGGACGTCACAGCTGACTCATGAAGAACAGTTTCATCACGTGCCAAAACCCTCTTGCTTGGAAGTCTGAGAGTAAAGACACTGAACATGGTAAATTTTGGTCTTGGTCAATTGAAGAAGATAAAAACAGAAATGTAAGTTTAAGAACTAGGTAAAAAATGACAGAAATTGTGGAAGCGGTGGTAGTACTTGTTTTACAATGAATGCCAGATTAAAAAAGTGAGAAAGTGACGGTTTTGGATACTTTGTATCCAAAACCTTAGGAAACTTGAATTATTTTTTCTATGCTGTTAAAAGATTTTGAAATGAATGAAACCAAATACTTTCTCAGTGCCTAATGAGTCATTCAAATGACTAAGTTATTATTGAGAAACCAGAAAAACCGTTGACATTCATGTTTTAACCTGCTCTGGAATAAAATGTGCTGTTACAAGGAAGTATGCTAGAGGTTATCTGTTTTTGACTTAGCAGTACTGTGTTATCAGATTTTGTTTTCCTCCCTTCATGTGTGCATAGCCAAAAGTCTGTTTGGACCACCTGACACCAGAAGTCAAACGCCACTATTGTAGGGAACACAAAACACCACCCAAAAATAGTTTGAACTGGTTTCATTGCAAGAGTTTGCTCATGTAATATCACAATAAAACACAATACACACATCTGGAAAATGTATATTTGTTGTCATGTATTCTACCCTCAAAAAGGACAAAGCAATGTTCTTTTTCTTCTTATATTGATGTCGTACGCTCAGATTGCTGGAGGACATATGAATCACATTTACTCACTATTTTCTCCTACTTCTACTCTCTCTAGATTTTTTTTGCAGTTATTACTGCTGCTACTTTTTTACTATTACTACTTTTTGATGTCCTGCATTCAACCTGTGCTTCTGCATGTTTTACGTTTTGACTTTCCAGGATAAAGACACTGAAGGAGACGTTCCCTCCACAAGCCGCATTGATCTCTTTGTTTTTGTATCTCAAGAATGGTTCAGTCCTCGTCTGTTTAGCCGTGTTTTTCTTCTAGGTTTAGCTGCTAACTAAGCAACTGTTACAACTACCTCTGTGTGCTTACAGGACAATACTCCAAAATCAGTGCTTGCATATCCTTTTTCTGCTTTCTGCTTTCCTATTCGTCATGGAAATATACCCTCATGAGGACAACTCATACTGTACTGGTTCTGCTTAAGATTTCTCTCTGTTAAAAGGGAGTCTTTCATCTCCACTGTTATTCCACTTCCTATGATTAAAGACTTTTGCGAACTTTGCGTCAATCTCTTGACACACTCAGTCAGGCTTCCCCAGACAACGTTTTTTTTTTTTTTTTACCAACTGCTTTTAAAAGATAAACTGACACTGATTGCACTGTTTTATGATTAGAATCAAGTTGCCCTGCGTCTAATTAGATTTGAACATGAATATACAGCCGAGCTGAATTGCTCACAGCTGAACTGATCTGTAGTGAATTCGGATATAATTTGATTTTATTTAGCTATATCTGAATTAAACCTGCTTGTAAAGTGCAATACAGTGATATCTGGGACAACAAACCCTTACAAACACACTGGATTGAACTGACAATTGAATAGACTGATGGATGTCTTAACTTTTGTGGAGATGGTTGTTTAGTCAGCAAGACAAGATATAGACCTGTTTCCATGGCAATAACAAAACGACTACAAGCATTTGGTCTGACTAACACACATTAATGTAATGTTCCATATGCTTTTACTATCTAACGTAATCTATAAAGATTTAAATGGAATATTTAAAAAAATAAATTAGCAAGCATGACTTTGGAGATAAATCACTTTATTTGACACAATGGAAAATGACAGCGTTTAGGGTTTTTTGGTACCGGATGGTAGAAAATAACTTCCTGAGCCATTAAATCATCTTCTGTTTTTAATTGTTTAAATCAAGATAAAAAAATCCTTAATTAAAACCTGCATCATGATCAAAGATGCTTGTTCAGAAATTATTCTGGGATACATATTTGGCATTTGTTTGGTCTCCATGGTGCTAAGATAGGTAATTACACCTTTGACGATAAAATTTTAAAGTGTTAATCATGTACATTTGGAATAACAAAAATAAATAAATAATAAAGACCATTTAATAAAGCTGTTCTCAGTATACTGAATGTGCATTTTGCATTTTCTATTTTCCATTTTCCACCTCATGAACGATCATCATAAAACACAATATGTGCAAGAAAACATTTTTACAGTTGAAAAAAAGTTAAAATTAAATAAGTAAAGTTTCTTATGACGTCTTAGTTTAACTATGTAACAATTTAAAGCAATTTATCTAGAAAATTACACTTAAGTGGAAGGCACTGTCTCTTCCAAAAAAAAATAAAATCAGCTCTCTGGGTCAAGCGTTTTCCTCTCAGCTTAGCTCAAAGGCTTTCCTAGTCAGGATAAATGTGTCCAGTGTCAGTAGCTCTTACCCGTAGCTCTTAGATTGGCATATGGTCAGCCATGTGACCCAGCCAGCATGATGGTGAGATCAGCTTAATCAACAAGCCATAAAGACTCATCTCATTCACACCAAGCAATGAATGCCCTCTGTTATTTAATTCTTAGATCTATTTCTCTGTGTGAAAACAATCAACTTGATTGCAGGAACAGTGATGGTGTTGCAGCAGTGATGACAGCAGGTCTTCTCATGTGCTTACTGGGGAGCCGCCGTGTTACTTTGTACAAAGGAAATAAAGCAAAAAATATATATATATATTTCTAATGTTTGCTTTAAGATTTTCATGAAAGGGGGTTCGCACACTGAAACGCAGGAAGCGGTAGGCTGCAATGCAAAAAAAAGGAGTTGAGGCAACAGAACATTGTTCTGAATCTATCCTGAAACAGGTGTGAAGTGCTGAACCCAGCATGTGCAGCTTCTACCAGGTTAAAACGTGCGGTTTAGGTTGTGCTGTACTCGTTTCAGTGTTTACCAGTGCAGAAAGTACAGTGAAAGAGGCTTACAGCCATCCGCTCTTAACGAAGCTTTGCACACAGAACAATGACCCAGCTGTGTGTGTGTGTGTGCTTCTCTTTCAAGTGACTCAACATATGGAAAACCCTGCAAACAGGTCAGTGGGAATAAAACAAGCTCTCGACCAACCGCATGTATTTTTCAGAGTCGCTACATCTGCAGATGAAACAGAGTTGCATGGTATTTACGGAGCCGACTGTTTCCTGAACAATCGTGCGTTTCATCAAAGTTAAAGGAAGAGAAGAACTTGCAGAAGGTTTGGAGGGGACAGTAATGAACCGCAGGCCTCATGGGTTTAGATTTCCTCTGTGTTCTCCACGCTGATGCCAGCACAGAATGATTGCTTTAGTTTATTTGCAGCTCACTGGGCCAGTTTGCATGAGCAGGAGGCTTCTTATGTTTGAAGTTTGAAAGAGGCTTTAACCACTCGCCTAATAATGGAGCCATTGAGATCCGGCGGGGCTTTCGCGCAAACTGAACTCGCTATGAATAAACAGGCCCCTCTTACATAAACAGCTAACAAGGTCTGTCCCAATTATTGTACAATGGCCTTCCGAGTTGAATGTCATGGTGTCAGAACTAGTTCGATTCATGCTTCATGATGGCTTTGGATATCTATTGACAACCACTTTTGCCTTTTAATGCATAAAAGTTCATGAATTCAAACATGAAATCCCCCAAATTTAAATCCTACTTATTGAAAAGTGACCATGTATGCCTCTACGTTCACTGCTAAAAAGCAGCAGTACGATTTAACTGCATAATCTGATTTAATTGTATGGTTTAAACCTGGACCTCCCTTCAGTGTTGATCTACAAGCTCAGTGTTAATCCTCCTATGTGGTGCATGACATACAGGTTACTTATCCTACATGTAAGAGATAATGCAATAATCCAACAGCAAAGTTTCCGATTAGGTTTTTCTGATTAGTCATTCTAATTTTTATGCTATCTTGACCAGGTGGCAAATTAACTGCGGTGCACAATCTTAGCTAAGTCAAGGGAATGAAGTCAAGGCTTCTGCAACATCTACATAAAAAAAAAAAAAGATAATGTGATAACAGTACACTGTTTTATAACGTTTGTGGTCTTTCTCTCAGTTTCTTCTATGTGAAAAATTCCTGATGTTTTTGTAATCGGTTGCTTTTTACACTGGTGTTTTTATTATTAGCTTATAGTAAGATCAATTGAAATGGAAAATTGACATCGTCCTCTACTGACCACCACACATCTACTCTGCATCTCGGACCACTTCTCCTGTCGCTACTGAAGATGAAGGATCTCCACAGCATGATGCTGCCAACTTTTTCAACATGTTTTCTGTATCTCCAAAGTGGGTCCTCAAGGGCCGGCATCCTGCATGATTTAGTTCTCTCCCTTGTGGTAGTAACAATGTCCTCAGCATGTCAATGTTCTTTTTAGGCCTTCTAATGAGCCATCATTGGACCCAGGTGTGTTAAACCAGGGAGAGAACTAAAACACGCAGGATGCCGGCCCTGAAGGACCCACTTTGGGCACCACTGTTCTAGAAGATGAACTCTAAAAAGAGTCTTATGAATTTGACTTTTTTTTTCTCCCCAATCTTTCCTAAGGACCATATTTGTGTGGTTTCTTGACAATATTTTGTGATTCTCTGCAGCTCCTCTGGAGTTAAAATGGACCTCTTGACAATATCTTTGATTTATTCTCTCTTTGCTTTGCCTGTTTTTTTTTTTTTATGTGCATGTTTGCGTCTTGGTTGAATTAAAGTTGTGCTTTATGCTTTCTATTCTCTTATGATGGACTGAACAGTGGACAGTGAGATGTTAGGATATTGTTATATAGCCCAACCATGCTCCTAGTCTGTCCAGTGGTCATCATGACACTGTTCCCTAATATTTGTCTTCTGAATGAAAATGATTGCATTGTATTTCATTTATGACTGTCGGCTTTAAAGATGCTGAATAAATAAATATGCCTGTCATATCCTAAGTTATTTGGACCTTTTTTTTCTGCTATACCCCCATACTGAGTTATTTTCCCTCTTCCATGTTTGTTTCATCATTTTCATCATTTTACCCTTCCTCATAGTTTTATTTTCTCTTAGTTTCTTTATTTCTTAGATTATTTCCTTCCCCTGCTTGTCCGTCCTTCCTGTCTTGTGTTAGTTTGCTGTTTACTCCCCCTCCTAGCTGCAGTCGGTTTCTCCATTGGTCTCTTTCTTTCTCTCTCCCTCCTCAGTTGGCTGCTCTGGTCTCGTCTCACACCTGCAATCCATTAGACGATCAGCCCAGGTCTTTTGTTCCAACATTCACCCTCACAGTTTTTAAAGCGTTCTCCTGCTCGCACTCCTTGCCTGCTCCTCCTGTTCAATCCTGCCTTTTACCGTTACCTCCCTATAGTTCCTGGTTCATTTTGGCTCAATGCCAACACGCAGCATGACAAAGCCAGACAGAATCGTAGTGATTCTTGAGAATCGGGACAAAATGGGTTTTAATTTTCCCATATTTTTTTTTAATTATTTCTCAACCTTATATATGCAAATATGACAAATAATGTTTAGAAAACATGAAGATGCTAAGGTACAGGCTCCCAGTTGCGAATTTTAAAAAAAAAATTACATTTTTAATCGACCTGACCCAAAACTTTGTCATCACCATCTGACAAAAATAAATCTAAAATGATTTTTAATATACCCCATTAGTGATATTTTTACTCAATTTAAATGCTTCTCAAGAAATAAAATAAATATTATTTAAAACAAAAAACAAGAAAAAGTCCATCTGATGGAGTTGACAGTGCATGACGGAGTTGACACAGAACTGAAGGTGGTGACAAACTAGTGAATAAAATGAAAAACTTGGTACATGTGAAGTAATGCAATTCATGTAAAATACATTAAAATGAATTAGTTGCACAATTAAGTGAGATTTGACAACAATTTCACTGAAAGAGTCAGAAAAACTCTGACGGAGTTGACATCTGACGGAGTTGACGAAATGCCAAACTACCTCAATTTATATGATGTTATTCTGAAGGAGGCCATATTGTAGCTCGTCAGGTCCATGAAATCTTTACATTATACCAAAATTAAGCTTTTATTTCGCAAAATTTCATCAAAGTTTTGTAAATTGTCAGTTATGGAGTTGACACATCATGGTTGTGACAAGCAACTTAGGAATAAAACAGAAGAAAAAACTAAAGAACAACTTAAGCTAACCAGAGCTAACTAGCCCTCCTAGCAAAGGAAGAGAAAAGACAACGTCATGGGGTCCTCAGAAGTTCTGGTGCCCCCCAATAATGCCTGATTTTTTTACATTCTTTTCATTTCTGACGGTGTTGACAAAAACTAAGGACAAATTTCAACGGAGTTGGAAAATATCTAAAAATTATTTTTAATTCAATTTATCGATACTTTTATAATTATTTATATGACTACTTATACTTAATTGTCATAATATATAATTTTAGTATTTCTTTAATTGTTTTAAACTATAAGAATGTATTGAGTTCTGCTCCTGGACAAGGGCTTTTACAGGCATCATCCACCAACTACAATGTTTAAAATAAAAAAATATTCAGCAAAAAAAAGAAAAATATACATTGTTGTGCTCACATGACCCAGGTTAGTTTAGTTAGATATTTGAAAAAAATATATTTTGTGTATATTTTATTCAAATTTCATGCTTTATCCATAGGACCTGTTTTGTCCCTATTCTCAAGAATCACTAGGTTTTTATTTGTAAAATATGCCTTTCTATGTGACTTTGTGTTTGCCTGTTGTAGAAAGTACAAATGATGTTTGCAGATGTATTGTGACAAAAAAAATTTGCTTGTGAATACTCTCACAAGAAAATATATTTGAATGCACAGTTTTTGTAGAATGCCAAAATTAGACCTTTATTTATCTTGCAATGAATCAATATTTATATGCATAAGAACTGATCAGCACACCTACTGTACCACCACAAACACGCACCCAGCTCACTTTCTGCTGATGCTGTTTAGCCACATTTTTTTTTTTTGCATGATTCCTTCAATATATTTCCCGCGTGGCTAGACATGGGGACGATGTGAATTCCTGTAAAATGACTCATGGATTTTTGGATTTCGATTTTTAGTTGTGGGTGAGGTTTTCTCTCCAACAACTGAACCTGCATGTCAGCAAGCACAAGCTCGTATAAAGAGGATCTGAGCTGACCCAGTTAAAAAATAGAAGTACACAACCAATTTCCATAAATTTTATTATGATCTGGCGGAATGTAATAAACTTTCAAAAACGAAACAGAAACAAGGCAGAGGTCACTCACTTAATTTAAGCCTTATAAAACCCCTTATTTGTCATTTGAACTGTGAAAATCTTGTGCAAGCGGAGAGGCCCATTATGGAAGAGAGGTGTCGCATTAAACCATTGAAGAGGTTTTAACTCGCATCTTAGGACGCATAAAGAGGCCATTTGTCCTCTTTGTGTGCAGGTTTTAATTGAGAGGCCTCTGCTAAATGTCAGTGCAGTAGGGATGTCCAGGATAATAGCTTCTTCAGTCTGTACTCGGCGTTGCACCCAGAAGAGAAGAACAATCAGACGCTTCTGGCCTAACGAGGTCCGGGTTGACTCGGGTGATGTTACAAGAACAGGCTGCTGCGTGCCAAACAAATGAATTGGGTTCATGGAACAGCACAATTCTCGTTTTATTCCACTGTCCCTCTCGACGTCTCGTGTGCAACAATGCTCTGCTCTTCACAAACGTAGTTCCCACGGTACGAGTCTCAACCTGGGACACGCTGTATGGTGGACGGTGTAAGAGAGCACCGGTCTGTGCTTACCTGTTCAGAGGCTCTCAGAATGTGAGGGAACAGATTAAATGACACTCCGTGAACCGGGACGTGTAAACCTTGTGATAAACCACGCCATTAAATCGCATAAAGAAGTAGTGCAGCTTTTGTAAGCGGGGATAATAAACAAAAAAAAACTCCTTGGCGTGCTGTTGTGAAAACTGCCTTTAGGGAACTAGAAGAACAAAGGAGATGCGAAAATGTCCCAGAGGAAGCCAGCCCAGACACAGACTGGGAAAAAACAGGTTGAAAAAGTACATCCGGGTCAAGCATTTCTTCCAGCAACACACGAAGACCCCGGTGGTGGGTTGTGGAGAGGAAGAACATAGAGAATTTGCCTCCAGCTGAAATGAGGGTGTTTCTAAATTTTTTCCTTCTGACTCAGGAAATCTCTCCTTCAAGGTGATTTAATTGTATTCCAGAGAAAATCTCGAGATATTCTGCTCAAAGTTAAATAAAAACCTCTTGAATGAAACAATAGATGTTGGCATGAAATCTGATTAAACGCTCCTCAACCATCTGAGCCACATTAACTTTTGGGAGAACTTCTGCGTCGTAGCTGCAGAGGAAATTTCCACAAAGAGGACCCAGATGTGTTCCGTTAAATGTACCAAGATGCTGACATTTTTCATTATATCAGGCACAATCTCCATTTAGACTTTTTGTAGTTTCCAAAAGATCCACCCCTTGCAAAGTTTAGGTCATGACAATGGTAAACCACTAAAGAAACTGCCTGCGCTTTAACTGAATCAGTTTTGAAGCGATGCAATTTATTTTAAATCTCTTTATGTGTATGTATTTTTTTTTTAAATTACTACTATTCCTTTCTGTATAAACTGGATCTGTTTGTCTTTTAAAGTGTCTTGAGATGACACTTGTTCTAAATTGGGGCTATGTGAAACAAAAGAGCTAAACAGGTATTTAGTTATGTGTGATAAATATTTAATTATATGGATAATTCTCAGCTGTAAAACTGGCTCTCCTCTGGCCACTGGAGGGCAATCCCTAACTTCAGTGTTCACATTGGTTCCTCTGGGCTCCACCTCATGACACTTTAACAAGCGAAACAAGTTACAGGGGAGCTGAAGTTAGATATTTTATTTATTGCAAATGCATTAAATGGTGTTATTACTCAGTTATTCAACTAATTTCTAGCTGCATTAATAACTAAACATATATGCTAGCTGCTAAAGCAGAGGCTGTTGGCTGACAAATGCGTAATATCACTTCTCTTTCATTTTGCGATGTTTTTCTTTTGTCTCACAACACAGGTGGTCTTTGTCCAGCCAAAGTCACACCAAGTCTCTGAGATGTCGTGGCGAGGCAACAACAATCTCACACGTGGAAAAACACAAAGCCCCACGAGGGGAGGGAGAAATTAAATAAATACAAATGACCTGCAGTGGCCCTTTGTATCAGGGCTCAACCACACAAGGCGGCATATCTGAGGTCCGATGGTATTAACATTCAGCAGAAGGAGTAGCAGACTGCTGTAGGTGTGAAGAAGCCTTTAGCATGCAATGATCACAAACTACATTTAGACTAAATTTATAAAGATCAAAATGAATCTTAGAAGATTTTTCTGTTTCCCATTTAAAAAGCAGAACAGTCTGTTTTCATTCGTTTCTCCCCAGTAGATCAGTTTAGAAGGCATTTGTGAATTTCTTCTGTTTAGGACCTTAAGAACATGCTCTCAACTGTGAGACCTTACATAGAGAGGCGTGTGCCTTTCTCATTTAAGTCTAATCAATCGGATTTACCACAGGTTGACTCTATTTGTGTTGCAGAAACAACACAAGGATGGTCACTGGAAACTTTTTTTCCACTTTTTTTTTTTTCCCCACATCCATCAGAAAAGCACAAAAACATACAAAGTCATAGAAGACACCACACAGTCAGCAATTGAGAAAGCCAGTAAATATTACATTGTGCCATCTTTACACATCTACATGTTGGTCAGTGTTTTATCTTTTGTTCAGTACCCAGAAATGCTGTCATTCATGGAAAGCATGATGTTTTTTTTGTTTGTTTGTTTTTGTTTTCTCTGTTTTCCATGTCTTGCTGAGAATGCACCTGTCTAACTGCACAGAGACGACATGTCACACGGGGTATTTGTGTGGCTAACAGTCTAAAGAATAATTCACCTGCTCTCCTCATGTCTTATTTTGCTATGCTTTCTTTTTGTCTCCACCGTCTGACCGGCTAAACCGGTAAAGCAAAAGTAAATTTGAAAAAAAAAATTTGCTTATCATTCAACAAATACTTCCATGAAGAGGAAAATGCGTCGCATGGAAATGATCAACTTGCCTTTTGTGAAAAGGTGCACACACTATGTACTCTCTGAAATTGTTCGCTTCAATTAAACACTTGAGTAAGAACATTGACATTTGTTGATGTCATACCTTATTAAAAAATGCTAATCAAGTTTCCGATTCACCTTTCTCACACAATTCAGTTCCAGTGAATGGGAATCATTAGTTTAATGTTAAAAGGAAACAAAAATACAGAGCTTTCACAAAGAACTGCAGGTTGAAATCACCTTTATACTTTGTCATTGCACTGGCATGCAGACAGCTCTGTATCACTTTGCAAAGGGATTCATGGGAAATTACCCTAATTACTTCATAAAAGCATGGTGCTATTAACCGGAAGTGGTCTCTTAGAGTTTTTGTGTCCTAAAGGAAACCAACCAATCATTATTGTCCTATAGGAGAAACCCAAAATGACCACAGGAAATAAGGCTTTTATTGTGGTTATTGCTTTCTGTAGAGTGTAAAAAAATAGATCTGCTTGGCCACATTAATAGATGGCATGTTAGAATAGAATAGAATAGAATAGAATAGAATAGAATAGAATAGAATAGAATAGACATACTCTTTATTGTCCCAGTGTTAGAATGAATCCAGTTAAAGTTGTGAATTCTGGTGGTGAGACTATTTTTTCTGTTTCTTTTTTGAAAGCGCCTGGCTAAAAATAGTCAGGACAGCCGGGAAAGATAATTACATATGATAAAGAGCAGTTTCATTTGTAAAATACTTAATTAAATAAAAATTCCAAAACTCTGAGTCAGGATCTAACCTGAGCAAGCCAACTGTGGCACACCTTATCCAGACTGGTTAGTCTTGTACAATTCTCTCATGAATCATATGGTATGTAATTTTATCAAACACTGAAGACCAAATAAGGCAGGATTTTTTTTTTCTTCTCCGTGACATTGTGTCGATCTGCACCGATTTATGACCAATAGAAAATGAAACACTTTTTGAAAGTTTACAAAGTTTCAAACATCATGTTGCGTCAGAAAGTTTTCCGTCAGCAGTAAAAAAATAAAAATAAAAAATGGAACAATCATTCCACACATCCTGATTTTTGTAACGATGTGCAACTTTTGTAACTTTATTAAGCCTGTCTTCAAAAATGTGTCCTTTTGAGCTCTTCTTGCTTCATATTAGGAAAGGAGTGGATAAATAAATATTAGTTTAATTTCTTATGTTGCGTTATCATTATTATCGGCGGTGTTCTTCCCACACCGCCGATCATGCTCTGCAGTCCACGCAGACATGCATCTGTCTAATCACTAGAGCCTCAGCTGCCTGCTGCACTCCCGCTGATTCATGACCTCTCCAAAAACTCTGCCCTCTACCGCTGTGATCCTATTACTCGGAGCAGGTCCCAGACAGACACCAAGATCGCGGCCTTATGGGAAAATGCGTCACTCCCGTCTGTTGTGTGTCGTTGTGTTTTGATTGCTGTCTGTGGATTAAAAAGCAAATTGCTCTGCTGTGATGTCGTCAATCCTGAATCCCGACACAGCAGTTTGGAGTCTTTGTTCTTATTTCTTTCTTTTGCGATACTTTGTGCCACAGCTTGGCCAGCACCAGTGTGCGCGTGCGTGTGTCTGCGTGTGTCTATGTGCTGCATGTACTGAGGAAAATAAAGGATTTGCTGGGATTAGGCCCTTGCAACAGACGAATGGCAGTAAGAAACTTGCTGTGGCACCATCAGATACATGATCAGCCTTTAATCTTACCGGGGCTCAGCGTGGTACGGCTGTTTGTAGCGTGGAGGGTTGGAAGGGGCATTGCTTTCGCACAATCCTCTCTAAACCTCAGGGTTAGAAGGAGGCCTCGGCACAGAGTGAGTGGTTTATGCGCTATTTTTATCATTGCCGTTACATTTTGCAGGAATATTAACTTTATTCACCGTAAACAATGACTAAAAGTAGGACAGACTGAAAGAACAGCGAGGTTGACTCTACTGGTGAATTTGTGTTATGGAGCCTCCGCTTCATTGAGACAAGGAACAAATTGTGTTGAAAAACAGAACAATTGTTCATTTTATGAGTTTAAATTGTATAAAAACATTGATACCTTCAGATTATAATTTGGATGAAATCTCCATAAAGTTAGGCATGAAATGTTCCCTCATTCTATGAATATATGACTGTGTCTGTGACTGTGTGTGTGTGGTTTTTTTTTTTAGAAATGGCACAGTAACCCTAACCTATTGAAAAACATTATCCAATAAAAAAGAAATACTTAAATCAGTTTGATGAGAACAATTGGGAACTGACCAAAAGCTACAAGATGGTCAGGCCGAAGATTAACTGTAGAAGCGCAGTCAATGCTGGACGTTCGTTTTGCTCACGCCCTTAAATCCCCCCCTGCCGCAGCAGTGAACGTCATGGTGATTTGTCGTGTGTGTGTGTGTGGTTTACAGCAGTAAAGTAAACACACCAATCACGACAAAGAGGAATAACTATTATGAGTTCACAGAAAGTGTAGGAGGAAATAATGATTAATGAGGGAGTGCACTGTATCAGAACTGAGCAGGGAGAGTTTAATGTTTTAGTCAAACAGTACGTCCTTTCCACACGGCCTCAGACGATTCTCGTTCAAAACTATCCATCCTGCTCTCTAGCTGAAAAACCAGCTCCCGGAGATTGAGTTGTTAGGGCTGTTTGCTGCATACTCAAACACACCCATGAATGCAGACCGAACACGCAATAGTTTCTCATCCAGAGAGTGGCAAAAAGAGAAGAAAGGGGTGGATGACATGAGGCTGACAACATAATCGTGCGATTTTCGTCATGCAGCAACTGCGACAATGAGAGCAGGTTTTGGCACTTCAGACCTGTGACGCCACAGGCACAACCGTGCAAAGCTCTTAAGGCTATTTCTATTTTTAAACTGTTATTATGAGAAATAATCTTACATCAAGGAGAATGCTATCAGTTCAACCTGACTGAATGTGCTTTCTGAGATTAAAAGCGATTCCTGTGAAAATTTAATTAAAAAAAAAAAAAAATCTTTTAACAGAGTCGTTTTATTCTAATGTATTGTGTTCAACATGGCCGTCTGTGTCATGTTACCACCACAGAACAAGTTCACACCATTTGTAAGACCTCGGTACCAACTGATATAACAGGTTAGATGAATGAGTCCAAAATCCAGCAGCCGTAGACATAAATCTCATGTGTTCAACACGGTAAATCATCTATTTGTAATCTGCTACCACATAGAAATTATTCATCCTGGAGATTATGTAACTGTTGTGGAATGGGCGATTTTAAGCAAAAGCGATGTCAGAGTAAGTCATGTTTCAAAATACGACCTCAACTTCTGTAATCATAGCTAATGTAACCACTTCAAGTGTCATCAGAGTCTGTTTCAATCCCAGGTTATTTGAGGTTTCTTGAAACTATTCAGGCTGCTGTTCTCGGATCTCCTGGGCTTGTTTAACTTGCTGAGCTGTTTGAAATGACGCATAGCTGGTGACACCTATTATGACTAACCAGGAAAAGATAAGACATTATTATTTTTTTTTTCTCTTTTAACCAACACTCTGCACTCATGACGACTGCAAACTGCAAGCTGACGTGTGTTTCCTATAAAGATTCTGGTTTTCCCAGCTGATAATTGAATAGTTTAAATGTTTTTACATTGTTTTAATTGTGATCCTTGCGACGCGGAGGTTCATGTGTTGCCCCAATTCAATTACAAAGGCAACAGTGAAGCATTTGATAAATTCAAAAGTTCCAGGAACGTTTAAGCCACACTGCCAACGTCAGCACCAGCGCCACTCAACGTAGGCTGTCGTATCTGGATAACAAAGTCAAATCGAACAAAATGGAGATGAATTTTTGCCCAGTTGCACTGTTTTATGATTAGACCACCCCAAGCTTCCCCAAGTAAAAACACAACTGTCATAGTCTCTGTTACTGCTACAGACAATTTAAAGATGTCTTTCATGGGAACACTGACACACAGGGTTCTTCTTCTTGTTTTAGGTGGCAAGTACAAGAATGACATGGAAGGTGAGCAATTAAAGACAAAGCAGCTTTGTTTGCATTCTCTGTCTCACAGTCATCCTGTGAGCTTGAGGAGTTGCCTGTTCATCATAACAAACACCAGACCAGACCTTATCCAGGTTGTTTGCTTTACAGTCTTGAGTCCACGTTCAATATCCGCTTCCCTTTGCGTTGTGTTTGCACGGGGATGCAGAGCAGTGGCTCAAATTCATTTTAGTTTCTGAAATGGTTTTGCTCAACTTAACAAAATATTTGAGACTACTTCTGTTCTGAGATACAATTATTATATCATCATGGATTTTTTTTTTTACCTTTAGCAAGCAATATTGTTTTGTAAATTTAAATAAAGTTGAGTACATAACCTAACACAACATAGCCCTGCAGCAAACATAATTTGATCACCAGTTGTCAAAACATTTTCGGATCTGTCCAAATACTCTCACGCACCTTGTAAACTTCATGTGCACCACTGCAAACCTGTAGCTCAAATATAGCAGCAATCACCCCATTACTACATCTCTTAATCTCATTCAGTACTATAAAAATGCTTTGACCATCTGAGTCTGCTGGACGCTTTAACTCATGGCACTAACCAGTCATCTGGACACTTGGGGAAAGTCACAGGGCTTTGGAAATGAATTCCCAGATAGTCAACTGAGCTTCAAATTGATGAAAAAAAAATTTAATGACCTTGTGACCAAACGTGAGAGTAAAGCACCCCGTCATGACGCAGGACAGCAAATGTCATCTGATTGATCTCAGTATACATGTAGTTATTAGAATAGGAGTGGATCAACACGAGACACATACTTTAAGCGCACTAGGACTTAGTGTTAGACAAAATGTCTTATATTCTCAAGCTTAACATGTTTTTCTGTATATGTTGTGGCAATATGGAAAAAAAAAGTGTGGTAGCCCTGCTGAGAGAAAGACAAGTGTTATAAGGAAGTGAGTACAGGAGGATTTGGATAAAGAAATGGAAGTGTGGAGCTGATGCTGTTATATCAACAGCCTCTGAAGAGGACAGCGATATGTCTGAGATAATGTGGGCTGGGAGCGCTTTGATGAAAAGGACTTTGAGGGCTACCGTACTTCGGACCTCGTTGTCTATTGAGTAGCGCTTTAAGGTAACTACCTACAGTTTCAACTGTAACATGATGTAAGGTGTTGGTAATAAAAGGGGTATGAGGCTACATTGATATCTTTATTGTATCAATAAAAATTTTATCTACCATGTTGAAAGTATGTAGTAAGTTTTAAAATATGCAAATATCAGAGGTCACTACGATACCCACTGCTATTGATTGAATTATAGAATCCTGATTGCCTTTTGGCTTCAACAGCAAAGCTTGAAACTGATGATGCAGGTAAGAGACTTAATGTTAATTTCAATAGATTGTATGTTGAACATCCTTGTGCAAATATAATATCAACAGTGTTAGCAGTGTTTTGCGGTTTGAGTTCAGTATTAGAGTTTTAAGGATGAAACTTCGGCTCAGAAACTCGCTGTGTTACGAAATTCTATGAAACATCTGTGGAAGTGTTTGCTGTTTTTATGAGTACAGGATGAAGGACAGAAAAGAGAAGTTTTCAAATACTTTAAGTGTTCATTACTGTGCTTATCTAATACATTAGATAAGCACATGTTTATGTTTATCTTTCCCTTATTGGGCTAGTACTTTTTTATACATGTAATATTCATTACTTGATCGCTTTTATTATTTGCACAGCAGTAGATAGCGACTGGCTGGAGCCGAGTCCAGGAAGCAAACAAGGCAAGGCCCTATAGCAGGTTAAAACAAGCCAAGAACATTTTGTGTCAGGAGGAATCTTTTATGGTTTTTTTTTTTAAAAAGCTTGCTTTTTGGTAATCTTTATGAGACTTTTTTTTTTTTTTTTTGCAGATCATAGAAGGAGTAGATTGTTCAGCTTATCTCTGGGAGCCCTGAAAATGATCCCACTTGCAAAACTGGAAGTTGGCTGTCTGGTGTATAACTCTGTCTCATGACGTAGATAAGTTTATGTCTCCAGAGATTTTATTGCTAACTTTTACTACCATATCAGCTGTTATAACTTTTTACCTCCACAAACACGCATCCACACACAAGCATTCTCAGCCACGCACGGACACGCACACACGTAAGCAAGCACATATTGTAGGTTTTTCTATCTTCACAGGGACCTAACGTTGACTTCTATTCCCGTTTCATTCATTTCTACAGCCCAACCCTGATCCTACTCTAAACTTAACCCTACCCAGTAAATGTTTAATCCTAAATCTAATCTAAACTCAATTGACTCTATCGTTCTGAATCTACTCCCTTTCCAAAAAAAAAAAAAAAAAAAAAAAAACCCAGCACATTTTCTTATGGGACTGGCCCAAGAAGGAGCAGTCCGTCCTTACAACATTGTATTTGTTGGAAAAATTGTCTTTACACTGTAGCAAATACAAGGCCACACTTACGTTAGCCTTGTTCTTTCCACACCGCCTATCAGGCTCTCCAGACAGACATGAATCTGTCTAATCACTCGCGTGTGCACGCACACACACACACACACACACACACACACACACACACACACAGTCACCTGCTTTTTATTAGCTTTTTGGGGTGTATGACCCGGTCATTTCATGAAGTCTGATTCCTTTTTACATCCAGTCACATCATCTGCCTCACTGTCTCGTGCAGCCATTAAAGCACCAAACCCATGACTCCACTCTAGGATTTTATAGAACCTGTGCAATTCTGGTTTCACTTTGAGAACAGGCTGGGGTTTTTTTTTTTATATAAAATAATATGAAATAGCTTAACTTACGAAGTTTGGGACATTTGCTGATTGTTTAGAATGGCACAGAATAGTCATCACATTTGGAGTTGTCTAAGTGTTTTTTGTTTGTTTCTTTGTCACCATATAAAATTTCCTTACCTATCATATTTATGCAGAAACATTTCATGAGACTGCAAATAACTCTTGAAATAACACTGAATAAACACAAATTTGGACTGTGATCTACAACAGATCACAAGCAATCTTGTCCTGTTGTCCTAGAACATATCAGTAAAAGTTCAATGCTGAAGGTGCTCCAATCAGAGCTTTTGTCTTATTTCCAATATGCAGCTTATCAACATTTGGACCTTCGGATACCTTTTTTTTTTCTTTCAGGTCTGGACTTTGATTGACAAATCAAAATACTTTGATCTAAAATATTCTGCTGTAGCTCTGTGTATTAGCTTAGGCTAGTTTCCTCGCTGGAAACTAGCCTAGTCCACTTCACTCTCATTATCATTTACAGGCTTTGTTCTGGAATTTCCCTGTATTTATCTTCATCCGTCTGCCAATTAACTCTGACCCGCTTCCTTTTACTCGCAGAACAAAAAAAGTGTCAATAGCATCATGCTTCCACCACCATTTGTCATGGTGTGTTCAGAAGTACAATGCTTCAATATTTTTATTATTTTACATTAAAATTGGTTGATATATATATATATATATATATATATATATAATATGAAACATTTTTCTTCCACTTCACAACTCTGCACGACTTTTTTAGTGAAGGTGTCTTTTTTATGAAATGGAAAATTACCAAGAAACTGGACTTGTAGTGAGGGTCATCCTTTGTGGTCATCCTTTGTGGTGTTAATTGAAGGGACGGCCCCTGAAGATGAACCAGCAGGATTTCGTCGGGGGAGGGGAGGACGACTTGTGGAGGCACTGGCATCTGGCCATTCACGCTATTCAAGTCCTGAGAGCACGAACAGTGGTGGTACTGGAAAGAAGGGTTTGTGACTGGAACAATTAATGAGCAGAGAATGTCAAAGGTCCTCAAGGTTAATTTCAGATTCCACGGACGACGGATAACTTGTTTTAGTAACAAAGCAAAAACAAAAGCACAAAAATGTTTGGTTGGCTGATTGCGTTATTCGAAGGTTATTCAAGTGTAAGGAGTTTAAATTCGGCCCTGCAGTCCAAGCTGGTCATTGAAAACTGTGCCAGAATATGTAAACACCGTTTTTATTTTTTTAATCCTTTAAATACAGTAGATTTCCTTCTTCTCTTTACCACTGTTTCACCTTATTTACTAAAAAATAACATGTCTGATCCCCTTGTCTCTACATATCCTGAAACAAAGGTAGACTGTTTCTGAGCTGCAAGCGGTGCGTTCAAAACTGTGTCACTATGCCACGGAAAACAAAGGACCAATCACAGTCCAGGTGGGGATAAGTGGCTAGACAGCATTTATCTTCAGCTCTGTCATGCTTTACCACTCAGCCAATCTGGATCCCCTTATCTTACAAGCTCTGCTTGCTTCATATTAGTGACTCAAACAGATTGTAGGTCTTAAACAATTTGTTTCTGCTTTTGCAGACAAGTTTTTGCAAGAAATTGCAAGAGCAAGTATGCATAAATTCAGTTTGGGATGAAAATACATTTGAGAATAAGTTGTTTTTTTTCCCCATCAGAGATTCAGCCTAAACATTTGTTTTCCAATGAAATAAATTCAACATTTTCTATTTTATATGAAACAGATCTGAACCCTAATTTAGGAATCTCTCATCTCCTTCCTGTTTCCTGCTCCGCATCTGGATTCTTTATGCTTTTCATTAAAATGTGAGCCACGAAAAAAGCCCCACATTGTATATTTTTGCAATGAAACAATCTGGGGACGATTTTTTTTTCTTTCAAAGCTGTTCTGCAAATTTCATCACTCCCTCATGCTCTACGAGTCATGACTTTATTGTGCAGACCTCCTCCTCTGCTCGGTGTGCTCCAGAGAAGAGCCCATTTCTGGTTTGAACCAGTGTGATTTGTTACACAACACAGCAGTGGCAAGGCAGAGGCTTTGGTGGACATACACTGGCAAGGACATTACAACACTTACAATGTAAAAAGTCTTCATTTAATCACAATTTTGTGCATACAATATTCTCTGTTTTGTCCAAAATCGTTTCATTAATGTGCAGGATTTTTAAAAGATTATGGGTGTTTGATGCAGTAGTGTGAATGGATGCAATCTAACTAGAATCTTGAAGCTGTATATGACCTAGAGGTGTATTGTGCAGCTCCACTTATTAGACCCCATTTCATGTTTTTCCTCCTTACATAATGTCAATGTTTTGTTTTTTTTCAACCACGATCCAGCCTGTACATTCCGGTGGTTGGCATAGCAACAGGGCAGCATCCCTCTCCATCCTTTGTCCAGTGTCTCCCCCGTTCGTTTGAGCTTCCCAGGCAGAGGGAGGCTTGGATTCTGCATGCAAATAGAACCCCCTTATTTCGGCTTCAAAAGCGAGGAAGCGGAAAGATTTTACTTGGTGACTGAATGTCGGCGAGCCGCTTTCACAGATCGTCGCAGGGTGGTGATCCCCACATCCTGAGTTGGCGGCTACAGCACCCGAGTGGTAAACAAGGGGGACAGTTCTGCCAACAGAGAGCCAAGAGCAACAGTTTTGAATCTCGAAAAAGAGATGTTACTTGAAAGCTGACATTTCATGCTTTCAGGCACAAAAAAACATGAGCACAGATGACACGATGGCTTAAGAAAAGTGGACATTATGTCCCTCTGTACCTTTTACCCTGGAAGTTACACTGGGAAAACTGGCCTGACAGTGGCTTGTAGTGGTTAGATTCAAGGCTTGGATTCTGGTTCATACAGTCACTGGTCACTTTGCTTTTATCATAAGTGGTAATTCTGCCACGCACACGGAGCAACTTCTTTGCTTTCAAGCATCTAGATGTAGGTTCTTACCAGAACTCTTTATCTGGTAAGAAATACAAAATATCCACAGTGGCAGTTAGCAGCAGACAAAATGTCTTGATAATATCAGAGGTGAATAGGCTGGAGACTGTAGAAACAGTAGCTCAAGACACTGCTTGTCACAACGGAGTGGAAGGCCATCTCTGAACACACACATTGAACTTTGAAGCAGATGGGAGACAACAGAAGAAAAACACACCGGATGCTGCTCCCGTCTGCCTGGTCTGACGAGTCTTTGATGCAAACAACATGAAAACATGGATCCACCCTTCCTTGTGTCAATGGTTCAGGCTGACAGTGGATGCTCAGTAATTTGGAAAAGTTATCTTAGCACGTTTCCTTAGAACCAGTCGGCCATTGTTTGAACGCTTTGGTCATTTTATGACCACAGTGTACCCACCTTCTGATGGTTACGTCCAACAGGACAATGCATGACCTCACAAATCATCTCAGACTGGTTTCTTGACATGCGCTCACAGCGGCCATGCTCACCAAATTTCCATCTGATAGAGCAACTACATCGCTGGGACATGGTGGAACGCAGAATATGCATTATGGATGCACAGCTAAAAACATCTGAAGCAAATAGGTGATGATATAATGTCAACAAGGGCTTACATGTTACAGACACAGTTTTAAATATTTACTACAAAGAATTGAAGGCAAAAGAGAGTCCAACCTGTAGCTAGGAAGATGTGCTTAATAAAGTGGCCACCTAGAGTATAATCTTTGTCAGAGTCTACATTTAATTTTGCTGTTGTTTTCGCCTCCATGGGTGAGTTTACAATCTCCACTTTGACCTCATCTATTTTGAACCTACACTGTAATATGGCATGTTAGCTTGGTGCTCAGGGTAAAGCCTGTTTGTTCAGGCACATGTGAGTGCAGATAGTCTGGGAATTCAGCAAAGCCTTGTACACAACAGATGAAGGGTAGAACAAGATTTATGATTTAAAAAACAAAAACAAAAAAAAAGCTAGAGAACAGCTTTTTTTAGTCTTTTTTTCTGTCCAGCTGCTGTTCCTCACACAGGAACCAGCCCTTCACTTTGAGATTGGTTAGTATGTTCCAGTGAGAGAGCCAATCAGTGCACTGACTAACAACTTTATGTTGTGAAGCAGCTGGGATCTAGGTGAAAGGTCTCAGAAACAAACCCAGTGGCCCTTCCCCCTGGAAGGGAGAGCACAGCAGAAATGCTCGTTTGTCTCGCGCAAGTCTGAAAAAAAAAAGTTCTCAAAGTCCAACACCAGCTAACGGATGCAAGGACACAGAGTACTCGGGTACTTATTTAGGTTAGTCTTTGTAACTCCTGAAGAAATCCCGTGTTAGAAATACAGATATCTGTAATACTGAAGGTTAAAACCAGGTCACAGGCAAAGTCAGAGCCATCACCCACAAAGATCAGTGTAAAGGAGTTTTGACAGAGAACCGACAGGGATATTGTCCTCAGGCCATTGCATTGAAAGAGCCTAATAACTATGAGTGCCTCACTATCCAGTTTCCACCCACGGGAGACGGAAGAAAAACAACCGTGAGAACAAAGCTGGCGTTGAACAGTTGGTTAGAAATGTGCCAAGCTGAGACCACAGAATGTTTTTGGCATATGGGAAGGTACTGTCTGCTAAACTGGACTTATGCTTTGGTGCATTTAATTTTGCTGTTCTGCGTTTAGCTTCTTATATGATCCTGCAGCATGGGATGTTTTAAGTGTTTTGGAAAATTGGAGCAGATATTCTGCAGACAAGCCTGTATCTCTCTAGATGGCTACTTGAAACCACACTTTTCCTTTTGTCTGTCATGTCCAACAGAATGGATGCTTCACTGTCAGCTTTGCTAAAAAAAAAAAAAAATTCTAAATCCTCTTTTAAAAAAAAAAAGTTAATCTTGTCTCACTTAACATATTTATGCAACACATCATTAAATCTTGCCATCCTCATGAGCAAATCCCAAAGACAATTTAATACAAGACTCAAACACACGTATTTGTGATAAAATAAATGTTTTAAATGTATCAATAAAAATCACCAGGTTCAGTAAACTTGATGTTTGACCAAATCAGGTGCATTACAATATATCGCAGTTAACAAAAGGATAAAACTCCTTGAGGAAACTTTACAAATGGCATTATGGAAAGAGCCACCACTTTATAACAACTCATGTCTGGGACATCTACAAGTGTACCATACAAGTTGACCAAAATGTGCCAGAATTTGAGGACAAACATCATTAATAAAAAAAAAAAAAAAAAAAAAAAAAACTTCTTAGAATGAGAACATTAGTAACATTGAGGACTGGATAGTCAGGTCAACACATTAACAGCACAAGAACTAGTCACATTTAATTTTACACAAGTTGTCCAGCCTTAGCTGCCCTACTCTGCAATGTCCTTGTGCTTTAGTCTCAGACAGACAAAGAGGGAATGATATGGCATGGGCTAAGAACAGTGTTACAAAAGTCAATCCCCGTTTAATGACACAAGGAGAGGTGTACCCTGACATCACCAGCTCACAACTACCAAGTATCTCATTACCTTGTTTCAAGTTGACCAGCCAACTTTAAACCATTAGCATTGTAAGTTAAAAATCATCTTAGTGGGAGAAAAAAAAAAAAAAAAATACAGTACTAGTATATTTTAAAGAAATTTGGGAGGGTGGTAAAAGTCAGTCTGGGAGTTGCAGGTTTTAGTAATCCGTCGGTTCCTCGCCCTCTTCATTCAGCAGACAAGTGCGGATCAGAGCCTCGGTCACGCCGTACGGATCACAGTTGGCTGACGGGCGTCGGTCTTCAAAGTAGCCCCTCTTCTCCTGGCCGACGCTGCGGGGAATGCGAATGCTGGCGCCACGGTTGGCCACGCCTGCGGAGAATTCATGAATGTTTGACGTTTCGTGGCGGCCAGTGAGGCGGCGGGCGTTGTCGAGACCCCCTTTAGGATCGTAGGCACGTATGTGGTACTCGTGACGCTTTCCAAGCTTCTCAATGGACTCTTCAATAGCTCTGAAAGCAGAACAGCAACATGAGTGTCGGATATAGCAAACAACTTTACAATTACTCTTAAAAAAAAAAAAGGTACAAATTGTCTTTGCAACTCACTTTAGCCCACCGTCTTCCCTCATTTCTTTTGTGCTGAAGTTTGTATGGCAGCCTGCGCCGTTCCAGTTTCCTGGGATGGGCTTGGGGTCGAACGATGCCACAACACCAAAGTCTTCGCAGACGCGGTGCAAGATGAAGCGCGCCACCCACAGATGATCGCCCATGTCAATCCCCTCACATGGTCCAACCTGAAACTCCCACTGAAACACACAAGCAAACAATCATTCCATAACCAAGTGGGAAAACCAAGACAAACGTCAAAGCACACATTGGGCTCATATTCATACCTGGGCAGGCATCACTTCTGCATTTGTTCCACAGATGTTGACTCCGGCATACAAACATGCTCTGTAATGAGCCTCTACAATATCTCTGCCATAGGCTTTGTCAGCTCCAACTCCACAGTAATATGGACCTACAAAGATAAAAAGTGTTAAGATATACAATGTTGCCTTCATGCAGACAGAACTAAGCAGACAACTTGCTCACCTTGTGGTCCAGGAAAACCGTTGGACGGCCAGCCGAAGGGATGTCCATCTGTGCCCAGTATGGTGTACTCCTGCTCCATGCCAAACCAGGGATGCTGGTCTGCCACCATCTCCATCACCTTCTTACATGTGATGCGAAGGTTGGTTTCTGCAGAAAGGAAATTTGGGTTGAGTAAATCATTCAACTTCAATATTCACACAATTCAAACAGCATTTACAGACTGAGTTGCTTAATGTTGGGTCCTCTAAATGTAAAAAAGAAAAAAAAGCTTTGTACAAGTCTTTATAAATACTTTTATGATTATTACACTGGCTTACTAACCAGCAGGTTTGCGGTTGTACTTCTGGACTTCACACAGGACCAGCTTGTTGGGATCTTTGCGGAACGGATCGCGAAACATGGCAGCAGGAATCAGATACATGTCGCTGTTGGAGCCTTCTGCCTGGTAGGTACTGGAGCCATCAAAGTTCCACTCAGGGAGATCTGCAAGAAAAACAAATAAGAGCAACTATTACACTTGGGGTCACTGGGTTCAATGTGTACAGCTGCTTCTATAGGTTCATGAGACCCGACACTTGCCTTCAATACTTTTGGGCTCAAAATCAAGAGTTCTTGTTTTGCACCGGAGCCCCTCTCCTGTTCCATCAACCCAAATGTACATGGCCTGGACTTTATCCCCCTGGGGGAGCTCCATGTACTGCTGCTTGATGGTTTTACTCAAGCTGGCGCTGGCGGACGTGGCCATCTTAACTGATACTATAACACACCTGAGAGTGCGAGGAGGAGAGAGTAAATATGTGAGATGGATCACATGTTGCGTAACTAGCTGGGCTTCGGGAGGAGGGGCGCAAAATCGCAAAAAGCAGCACCATTGTTATTTTGATTTTCTAGAAGGGGAGGTGGTGGGGGGGGGAGGGGTTGAAAAACATGTTGAGGATGTGGAAGGAAAAAAACAAACATTTCCAATTTTATTCGCGTGGTGAACAAAAGAAGGGGCTATTTTCTCACACGGATGCTGACTAATAAATTTAGGACGGAGACGAGAACAGCGCAAATAAGATAACTCGGAGAAAATCCATTTTAACTGTACTGCTATGCATCTTGTTGCTACCATCATGGTTACTATTGTTGACTGCAAGAGGGTGACATGATTACATCATTCCCTTCTTGCTTTAAATACTAACAAACATACAGTGGAAGTCTAAAACACCGAAACAGACCCAATAACCTCCGCTACAGCACAGAAAACAACAAGCTGAATGAAAACTACCGAAATAAAATATGTAACAATGAAGAGTCTGCCGCAGTTTTAACTTCCCAAGTCTGACTAATTAAACAAGACTGCCGAATAAGAGAAAAAGGTGTAAACATACCTGGAGAAACAAGAAAATTGAAATAAAAACTAAAGGACTTGCAGGTCCAATGTGTGGTTCGATGATGGTTCTTTAGTATCTCTCTCATTCTCCGGTACCGCTGCTAAAGATCGAGCTACTTTTATAAGAGCAGGAACTGGGACGCCTCACTTCTTTGATTGGTCGACTGGGCGGAGCGAGCTCGAGAGAGGAGGGCAAGCCGCTCCTTGATTGGACAGCCTCAAGGCTCCCTAGCAGCACCTGAGCTATTATCTCTCCTCAAGGAGTGAGCTCCCCTCTTATGAAGAAACTCAATCTAAAGGGATAAACTGAGAACAAAAAGATAAGTGTCTGGTATTCGGTGCTGAGGACAGATCGTGGAACAAAATGTCCAGCTGCAGGTTCAGTGCAGTCCACTTTAGGATTTGATGAATCCAAGGCGACACCGTGTGGCAGATATTAGTATGACAGCGTTTTGCTTTGTAATTAAAGGTTATATAATGAAAGCTATAGAAACTTACAGGTGCAATTAACTTTTTTATGACAAGAATATGAGAATAAAAAAAACATAAGATGAATTAATACATTCCTCTAAAAAAATATCTCTCATGTACTTTACGTTATCGTCTTGTATAGAGATGCACTGATTAGTGTTTTTCCCAAATGATACCAGTTTCTGGTTGTGTTTGAGGTCTGATTTTGACTTCTGCTTTATTTTTTTTATCTACGTAAAATGAAAGACATGCCTTGTAAGTACATTGATCGTCATCGTAATTTTGTGTCTTAATTAGAATACATGAAGTGCATGGTCTTGTATGGTGCATTCATTGACATCCAAAAGGTTTAACAATTCATACTGTATTTTTCTCACAAGACTTTATGATTTTCTGTGTGTGGAGATTTTTAACCATTCTGAAATGATTTATAGGTATTTATCTGTGCATAATAAGTACAGTAGCTGTTCACGTTTTCTTATAAACATGTGAAAATACAAACTCTCCACAAGGCAAACAGAATATTTTGTGAATTTATAAATGTTTTCAACACCTATCCCATTACATGTAGAAAGTGTCATTCCTCAAAGACAACAAACTGCGCCTTTTGGCTGCTTTATACTGTTTAATCCAGAGGTGTCCAAAGTCGGTCCTGGAGGGACGGCATCCTGCATGTTTTAGTTCTCTCCCTAGTGGTAGTAACAATCTCCTCAGCAAGTCAGTGTTCTGCTTAGGCCTTCTGATGAGCCATCATTTGATGCAGGTGTGTAAAACCAGGGAGAGAACTAAAACATGCAGGGTGCCGGCACTCGAGGACCGACTTTGGACACCCCTGGTTTAATCAGAAGTAAAGGATGTTAGATTTAAATGCAGGACACTGTTCCTTTAAAAACTTCAAACGGAAGATGGTCCTATTAGGAATCAAGAAGAAGCAGGTGTTAATGTTACCATGGACCAGGATGAGTAAAGAGACTTTACACACACATATTTTAGGTAAATACAAGTCATTTGTCATATGTTACTTAATTGCTTTAATTTAGTGCTGTTCTTGGTTGACAATTGGTTTGCCCTTCCACTAGAACTTGCTGCTTTTTCTTAGCTTAAAAATACCCCCATACATGGCAGGAGTGTAATTGCTGTGAAATAAATGTTTCCTGTAGACCAGTGTTTCCCAACCCTGGACCCCATTCAGATGATTGCAATTCAGCAAAACCCTGTTAATCAGCCATCAATTGAAATCATGTGTGCTGAAGCAGGTAAATGCCTAAAACATGCAGGGCAGTGTGCCTTGAGGACCGGGGTTGAAAAGCACTACTGTAGACAACTGGAGCAAAAAAAAAAAAAAAGTAAAAATAAAAATAAATTGCTTGACTGGTCAGTTTATTGTGCTTGATCAAAACCCACATAACAAAATTTGTGAGTAATCTCACAAGTAAAACATCTGCAGCAAGGCATTGACTCTGTTTAGTCCAACTTTTTCTGCAGCTGAAAAGACTGAGGTTAAAAATCACGAAAGAGCAATTTGACTACCTCCAAACTGGGGACGAGTTATAATGGACTATCACTGGTTCTGAGTTTGCTTAGCACACAACCAGACATCTCTGGTTGACATTTCTGCTTCCTCTCAGTCTGTATCCCTCTGGTTGAACTCTGCTCTGGATTCAAAGTGGGGAATTCACCACACTTATTCTTCTTTTCTATTTACATGAAAGCACATTTACTTATTTTAAACAGACGTATTCGTGAGCAAATCCTGACTGTTCCATGTATCTTATTTATTTATTTTTTTAAGTGTGCTACTTAAGTCTGAACCCCAATGATCTTTCTTTACATCAGGGGTCACCAACTCCAGCCCTCAAGGGCTACCATCCTGCAACTTTTAGATTCACCTCTGCTCCAAAATGTATGAATTCCCTCACCAGCATTCATTCCTCTCTGCAATAGGCTGGAAACGAGCAGTTTATTTGACCCAGGTGTGTTTGAGCAGAGACGCATCTAAAAGTTACAGTATGGTAGCCCTCGAGGACTGGAGTTGGTGACCTCTGCTTTACATCATAACACTTACTGGTGTCTCTCAAAGAGGATTTTACACTTAGCTTTTAATACAGTGCCACCTGCTGGACTGAGTGCGTCAGAGCAGTGATGAAGATGAGAATAAATTGCAGAAGTTGTCAAAGTACAACCTAAGATGAGTGTTCAAAAATAGCTGTACAGCACCTCTTTAACTTTTTCAGTTGTTGGGTTTCTTGTCTAAAATGGAGAAAAATAAGCATGTAGAGAGCACAGATCAGACCTACCACTCACTACAGCCTCTTGGCTCTTACTCCTCCACACACTAACTAAATGCAAGGTTAAAATAAGATTTCTTACATATACTTTTAATTTTGCACTTGTTCGTCTTATAGCTTGCAGGTAGTAGCAATTGCCGCTGACTCATGTTTGTCCACATGTCTTAAAAAATCAGACTCTGCACTTATAGAGTCAAGGTATCACGAGAACAGAACCTGTCTGACAACATGAAGTTGGCTAAAAGACTTGAAAAGCAACATATCGAGCCCTGACCCGGGGTGCAAAACAAAGCCGCTGATATTTATCAGCCTGGAAGTAATTTATAAAGCATTGGGATTCCAGTGAACCACAGAAACATGGTTTACTATGTCATGAAACAAGGTGGTCCGTCTTCGACTACTTCAGCAACTTTCTCTTTTTTTGTTTGTTTCTGTGTAGAGGTTTTCCCTCATTTCTGATAATGAAGTGGGTTGTCACTGGCTTATAATCCATGGCTGGAACAATGGCGCTGATAAGATCGTCAGAGTGATGTAAACAGCTGACCTACTCTTCTGCCCTCTGAGTCATCTGGGTCAATCATCGCTGAGCTGTTTTAAAATTTCAGACAATGGTTCAGTCGCCTAATCCCATATTGTAACACATTACAAGAAATGAAGATGATTACCTAATTGAGAGGAGAAATGTCTTCGTAGCATACAAAGGATTGTTTTATGGTTCTCCCCCCCCCCCCCCCCCTTTTAGATCGGAAGCAACACATCACTGCTCTACAGCTCTCTTGTTGGAAAGTGTGAGTTTTTGTGTGTACTCGTGCAGACAAAATATGTCGAGCTGACACAGATTAGTCAGTGTCAAATCTGCCTGAGGGCATGGTGCAAGCTGCTTCACCAGTCTGTCGGGAGTTTTCTGTCATGTGAAACCTAATATTTAAAGAGGATAACCAACCCATGCTAAAGAATTCATGTGGGAGGAAACATGGCAAACAAAATGATTTTGTTTTACAAGCTTGCTGATATTTTTGTTCTATAAAATACACGCATTTAAATAAAGAAAACATTCTAAACATTATCAGGAAAAATACAGAGCATTTTATGACTTTGGAAGTTTTTTTAAATAAAGTATTTAAAATTAAATATTAGATCCAAAATTAAGGAGGTTTTAGTGTGTTTTGAGTGTGAGATAATGTATCAAGTACTTGTATGTATCTTTACATCTTATGAATTTTGATTGCTTGATTTTTTTTTTTTTTGTATGTTAAACCATCCCTACATCTCCACTGCAACCACAAGCAAGCATTTAGTTGCATCAGTTGAAACGTATAAATCATTATTCGTGAAAAAATAACTGAACGTTTTCAACAAGTAGTCAGTGTTGCAAACATCTTAAAGCCAATAAACATCTCTCTGCAAAGCTGTAAATCATTGGATATGGGTGAGGGACGATTGCTTAGTAGTGTCTAATTTGCTTCAATTGTTTAAAAAAATCTTTCATCTAATTGACTAAGCTCAGAACGATTGTTTTATTAAAACTCCTAAACCACCTCCCTGGCTCTTGCAGGTCTGGGCTGTAGATGTTTAAACCTGGACACGTCGCCGCTCGGAGAGGACCTGCTGATACTGCGAGAATCTGTGTAAGTGTTTTTACAAGTCTTATCACACAGTGTGGATGATGTGATTACTCTCACTAAGTGAAGGACGAAGCGTGTTTTGCGAAGTTGTAACTATTTAGTTTCATGGAAACTTTTCACATGTAGCCGTCTTATTTTTTATGCTACATTTTGTGCAGTGTGCAAAACTGAAGTAATGAAAATAAGCTGTCAGGATAAAGTAGACAAGACACATGAGGTTGGATTCACATTATTTTGGATGTAGCAAAATAAGGATAAAGTCAGAATTCTCGGATCTGAGATTAAAAATTTCTGAGATTAAAGTCAGAACTGTTTTATTTATTTTTCTCCCAGTGGCCCTAATCCTCCTCCATACTTTTTGTGCAAATATTTTCATAGTTGTTTGATTTCTGCTCAATTTACCGTCAAGATTGTCAACATCAGTCATTGAAAACTATTAGAGAAGCCAAAATGCAGTAATTTTATATTCCAGCAGAGGGCAGCAGCTGCTAATGTTAAATTTAGCAGGAGACATTTTGATCTTATCGAGAAGTTTAAAGACTGAACTCGCCATTTAGATTAAATTATTTTTGAAATACAAACTGTTTTATCCGAGTCAAACAGAAAGGGAACTCTGAATTAACCTGGTTCAGATTAGTTGTTTCCTCTGTCACTCAGGACTATTGATTTTTTGACATTTTCATCTTCTTTCTTTGTAGTCCTGACTTGAATCTCTCACTCTGTGCAGAATGAGCAGGGTGATGGTTACACCTCCACTCTACTCGTTCTCTTAACAAGTAGGCTCTAACCTCTGCGTTCTCTTCACTGACATCTTCTCATCCTCTAATACACAGGACAACACTCCGCCTTAAAAATTAATAAAGCTGACCACATACTTGTCACTATTTCATTGTCCAGCATGTCCTCTGTTACTCATCAGTCCAGTTGTAAAAAAGTCCAGCCTCCAGGGATCATGTGCCTCTAAAACTCCTTCACAGAATTTCATGTGGCTCGTCAAGAAGTAAACAATTCACAAACACACATATTGACATTGACTGTTAATATTTATAAAATAAAAATCAACAAGAGTAAAAAGATGCACATTCCCAGACATTCTTGCTTTTATTCTCTCTGCCATGTAGCCGTGAGGTTGAAAGCAGAGCAGCATGAAACATCATGGGTTATATTTAATCCAGACTTGCTGTTCTTTGGGGATAATAACTTTTTTGCTCCATTCCAGGACTTGTCTGTCATCTTGACATGGCAATATCTCCCGACTCCACTGTTTCATAGTCAGTTTCATTTATTTCCAAACACCATTTCACACCCTGCTGGCTTTAACTAGGTATTATACAGCGAGTGGGGAGTGTGCTGCAGATTGAATCGTGACAGAGACAACAATGTTTCTAGTGAAAAATAAGAGAATATTGGAACTTACAGACTTTATAACTAAAAAAGTGAATATTTTTGTGTCATTCTGATCCCATACGGCTTTAATTCAATGTGTGTATTTTTTATTTTATTTTATTTTGAATGACTGGTGGATTTATAATCACCAAATTCATGTCAGATTGTAAATTGATTTATTGATTATAATGCTGTGTTTTGCATCCTTGTGTCGCTTTTTCCTTCCTAATTTTTAAATACGTTTTATTAAATAAAGAATAAAACGTATTTTACCAGCTGATCAGTAATGATCAGCTGGTAAAATTTTGTAGGTGTTGGAAATAAAGAATTAAAAAGCAGTGTAAAAAATCATTTCAGAATTTGAATGTCCATGAAATCTGTAGGCTTTAATTATTAAATAATCTATTTTTTTTCCCTCTAAGATGAAATCCAGGTTGTTTAATTTGGTATTTTGGAGGTGTTTAGTAGAAAAGGAGTGACACATAATATGGTAAAACACATATATTGTTAAAACTGAGCTTTAATCGAGCAGCTGGATCAAGTTTTACGCCACACAATGAGTCGTAAAATATGGAAGTGAGTCAGTATGAAGCTCTTGCATGTCAGTTTCCTATGGAACACATTAGCTTGAGCATATGCTAAACGCTAAACACTGAACACTTAAAAACAGGTTTTTAATAAAAACATGTTGTTCTTCTTATTCTGGGTCCCCCTCAGCGATTAAGCTAAGCTAAGCTACCGCATTATTTCTGCTATAAATTGATAAAATTAAAAGGGTAGTTTAGGAATTTTGTAGATAGATGTAATGGTAAACCTATTTCTACCAGCATGTATGTCATTCACCTTGAAGAAAACTTATTTCTGTTACTTTGAACTCAGTACAACAGAAAAAGAGAGCGCTGCTGTCTAAAGTAATTCTCATCAACACACAAAATTGGGATAAACAGTATTTTATCCCAATATAATACTGTTTTATTGACGCTACGAGCAGCTTTAGTAGTTCTCTATGGCAAGTCATTTGTGTACATATTCAATATCCTAGCTATCAGGCATTTTTTAACATGATAGATGCCACCAGGAACCACCAGATGCTCAATAAACACCACTAAGTTTACAACAAAAGCACTGCCCAGAGTTCAATTCTGAAATCTTCCTTACAGACACGAGACATCAGAATAAAAACCAGAATAAATGCTGCCATTTTACAAATGAATAAATACTGTTCAGCCAAAACATGCTTTACATCCCATTTATAAATGAAAACTGCTGGTTGCTTTGTACAGCAGTGAAATTGACGCTCCTGTCATTTATTAACAACTTCTCCCATAACAGCCTAGCGATGCCCGCAGGGGCCTTCCTCCATGGATGTGTGTGTGTTGCGTTGCCAGCAGGTGGTCCTACCCATGGCTTGGTGGGTGAGCGTGGTACAGTCACTGCTGCCACTGTCGCTGACATATCAGAGCTGTTTATTAAGAGGATGACAACTCTATCAAGCCCCATAAGCGGGCCCTCGTGCACAGGAGTTCTTTTGTTACTTTCAGCGAAGGTGTCATCAATCTTGCTGCCATGCTACTCTCTTGAGCTGTTGATGGCAAACACAATTCCTCCCTTTCTGCCTGGCCTCTCCCGCCTCGCAGCCTGGATTCAGGCGTAGCGAGAGGGAATCGGATAGATAGGAAGACTTTCCCCGAGAGTGCCTGTTCCTGACAGGCGACAGGGCGGACCACTTGGACACCAGGGGTGGATATATGGGACCGTGTAATGAAAAGACGTTGACAGGACCTGCTTGCTTTGTAATGAAGGTCCTCTTCAGCGTTGAATGGATACACACATCTTTCACACTTTTGTCCTCCTGTCTTCCCCACTGAATCTTTCTCATCCATTTTAAACCTAAAATAGCGAGAGTAAAAGGAGCATCCAAGACAACGACTCCGGGTGTTAAGCAGTTATGTTGCTGTGAGACCTTTTTCGTCTGCTTTTGTTTTTATTTTTAATAATAGAGTGTGTAATCAAACAAACTTTACCATCAAACTGTGATAACCTGAGTAAATTAAAAAAAAAACAGCAGTTTTCAAAGATTATTTCAATCATGACAGGAAAAAAGCTACCCAAACCAACCTGGGACTGGGTGAAAAAGTTATGAGACTAATCACGATTTCAGGTGAGAAATTCTGAAGTTGCATGACTCAAACTCACTCAAACTTGTTTGATTACATGAAGAGAGAGAGATGCATAATCTACACATGGAGAAACAGCCAACTAAAATCACTCAAACCTCATTTAGGGTCAAATTACCTCAGTGGAGACTTTCAAGGGCGAAAACTCTGCCGACCAAAACCACAGATCTGACACACTTTTGCCAAAAAAAAATATTGATGGTCCATTTGAGTTAATGAAGGCCTCCAATTATCTGTGGTGTAAAACAAAAGGAACATTGCGCTAACAGGCAAACAGTCATGGTGGTGGCAGTGTGACGGTTCGGGACTTGGCAATCTGCCATAACTGATGGAAACACAAATCTGCTCTGTTGCAGAAAATCTTGTAGGAGAACGTTTGACCATCGGTTTGTGACCATAAGCTCAACCACGCTAAGGTCATGCAGTAGGAAAATGAAGTAAAGCACAGCAGCACTTTCACCTGTGAATGGAAAAACAAAGAAATAATCAAGCTCAATGCTTTTGTTGATTGAGATTCTTCAAAGATAATGACACAATCCCTCCATAGACATCTTGCCAGTTGTTGTCCATGCTTGATGCTGGTTGTTGTGTTTAGGCTCAGAGGGCTATCACTTCCTCACAAAAGGGCCAGGCTGGTTTTTCTTTTCGTAAATGAAATAATTAAACTACTCTTTTATTAATAATTCCAATTATATTTCTCTCATTAACATTTGTTTAATGACATGTGTGGAACAAACACTTTTTTTCCCCTTGTACTATACATGCAAAGACATGCTGTGATTTTTTTTCTTATTATTATTATTTAAAAAAGCAGCTAAGCTTGTTTTGCAGCTGGGATTAGAAAGTAAATCCTTCTCTCAGCCCGTGAAGATGCAGCTGAATTTTCACCTCCTTTCTGTCGGTGTTATTCAAGACTCCGCACGGCTCAAAGTGATGGACTGTGATGTATGTACTCCACTTAAGCATCGACTGAGGTCACAGACTCCATAAATGTCTCAGACAACTCTGATATTTTAATCTCTTTTTAGTTGGGGAAACGTTGGACCTTTGCCCAATCAATACGCAGGGCAAGAGCCTTGCCAAGATACCTCATGGTAACTTTTCATTGTTCTGTCTGGAAGCCGAAATGTCAACCAGAATAGCACCGCTCACGCTAAAGCTGAAATACTGCTGTCTGCAGTCAAAAACATCCCTCTTTTATGACCCAGAAGCTTCTGACAATAACAAACACAGAAAATGCCAAAAATGCCCGAGGAGGGAGAGGAGGAGGGGTGCAGACTGACACCTGAAATTTCCCTTTTCTGCTCTCAAATCAAATCCAACCTGTTTAATTCATCAGTCAACAATAGCTCCCAAATGGTGGAGTGGGAGGGGAGGCGGAGGTGGGGGTGGCGCGGTTCCCTTTGTGAGAAAACGCAGCCAAAAATATCAAGACGCTCTCTCACATTAACATTGCTAATTTGTTTGCCAATGGTTTCCAAGGCGCCGAATAATTGGCTGCGAGATATTGTTTGTTCAGGTGTTCCACATAATTGAATCCTGCATTGAAAATTCTGCAGATGAATGTTGGAGGAATAGTGAAAAGAAAAGAAATCAGGCAGTTTGTCGTGCATTCCTTTTGAAACCAAGTGATTGCCGTAGATTAATTCTCATCCCAATAGCGACAAGTCATGATTGCTGCACATTAATTTTCTGGCTAATGTACAATGAGCTCACGTTCTGAATTATTATAAAAAAAAAAAAAAAAAAAAAAAAAAAAAACGTGTTCACCAGTTTCCAATTAGCGTCCTGTTGTTGAGCTCCTTTTTGAGGAACCTTTTTCTTTTTTTTCTTTTGAGATGATATGCTTTCCTTTGCGCATGCTGACCTTTTGAATCTCACAGATTGAATTCATGAGCCCATTATTTCCAACCAAAAATGGTGCTTTTGTCAGCAATCTGCTGTGAGCGCTGTGCTGATAAGCATGTTAATGTGTGTTGCTGCAAAGCCAGGCCTCATACGCACATATGGAAGCGATATGGCGTCCAGCTGGACACATGTGTTGACAGAGCCGGATGATGTATTTGATCATAGTTAGGTTGTGGGGAGGGTCACGCTGGGGTTTGATTTGGCTGCACGGTGCTGACCTAACGCCTCAGCTCAATCCGTCACCTTGTCCTCCCCTTGACTCCTTACCCTGTGATCCTCCTTTCCCACCCCAAAGAGCCCAAGAAAAACAATCCTGGTGCTTGAGACCCTCCCTGCACTCCAACTCCTGTCTGGACAGAAATAAATTAGACGTGGAATCAGGGGTTCTGTTTTCTTACACATTTCAAGCACAGATTTCAAACGAAGAGGGAAAAAAAGAAGAAAAAAAAAAAACATTTTTAAAACGGCGTCTAAGGAAAAACAACTGGAACTGAAAATTGAATCAGATAATCCTTGACTCGTTAGTCAAGATTTATATTCTTGGTTGACATAAAAAAAAACAAAAAAAACAAACAATCAAAATAGAAATTTGAATGCTGTGTTAAATGGACAAAAGAAAAAGAAACAGTTTACTGATCATAATTAGAAATAAATTTGCACTGCTGGATGCATAAAGCTAAAAACATGGAAAGAGAAATTACATCTTCAAGCCAAAACAACAAAACAGTCTCTAAAGCCTCGTGGTGCTGCAGTTTACCCAGATCTGACTCAATGATTTAAATAAACTCATTTTACCATCAACAGTTTGGCAGGTTTCTTGTTTTAACTCGTACCTTTCAACACAGTTACTGGCAATCCCAGTAAAAATGCATGAAAAACTGTAAATGAGTACATTTTTGATAGCAACGGCCTAAACTCAGATCAAAAATTTTAGAATAACCTTGTCTTTAATTTGACTACATTTATTTGGTGGAGAATAAAATACTACAGAAACAAAAAAAAAGAAGAAAAAAACAAGAAAATCAAGAGTGCCAGAATTATTTGCACTTTAACAAAAGATAAAACTACTAAAACCACTGCATTATTTTTTGTCCTTCGCTTTTTAAAATTTGATCAGAATGTCTCAGAACTTCAGTTTAGTAATCCATGATTCTCTGTGTCCCTGGGGTATAAATTTGACGTGACACATAGGCCCATTTCTTTTTGCCTCTAACCACTTGGCTGGACAAGGACTCGTATTTATCTTGCCACCACACAAAGAGCAGGGAGGGAAAAATAAGAGCCTTCAAAGCTTACTGCTCAAAGAGAACTGCAGCAAAGACTGGCAACGTAGGGTCACTAAGTCTTCATACCAACCATTAGATGCTTCATAAATGCCAACAGGTTGAGACGGCAGAAAAAAAAAAAACAATATGTTCTGCCATTGGAAACATAAGAAGCTTACAACGACTGAAAATGTGTTCTCTCTCTCCCAGAGTGGCAAGAACAAAACATCGTTCTGTTTTTTTGGGCTTTGGTTCAGGAGTTTTTGCAGCTTGTTCTTGTCGCATCATCTGGACATAACCTTTTTTTCCTTCTTTTGTGTCAAGCAGAGATTTTGCAGTTTGTCTAAAATTTTAAGTTGGCATGGTCCCCAACATGTTTCTCTGTTTTACTGGCTTCAAGATTGTTTTGATGACAAACGCTCCAGATAGGTTTAGTGCGAAGAAAGAAATGACTTTACGGGAAGAACCATTAGGCCTGCTGTTAAGTACATTGGCAAAACTTTATGGTGTTGTCCTGTTTTTCTTCAAAAACGGTCCAGTGAATGTTGTTACCGAATGAACATTTTAAATATTAGCAGAACATTTCCAATTGGTCATCCCTGAGTTTTTCAGCAGGGTAACAAACATAAAACCAAATAAATATAGAACATAAAATCAACCTTTCATGGCCAACCTTGTGAAATGTTCTAGGAGATTTCTAAGCACTGTCCTTTTTGATGATTGTAGGGAAAAAAATGTTACAAGCTCTTCAGAGTTTCTTTTAGGGTGTAAAGGACTATATAAAGTTTTGAACTGGCACTTTTTCATACTGTTTCAGATTTGAAACAGGCAACACGGCTTACACAGATCCGATGTGACACCATCTTCTTCTTGCTCTAAACTTGTGCCAAGTTGTGCATTTTCCAACACTCCCAATTCCCATTTCTGCCTTTCCCTCTGGATTTGTTGGCAAGAAGCTGAGATGAAAAATTATTTTCTTTGCCAACTCTCAGCTCTTTGCACATACTTAAAATTCAAATACACAAAAGTGACAAAACTCTGTTAATGTCTCCCAAAATGCTAAATGAGAGATTCTAGACCACTAATATTTTGTCAGACCTTTCGTTTTAATTTGGCCTCAGGTCCTTCATGTCTTCGGCATTGTTTTGATAACCTGGAACATCATAACAATGACTTCCGTTCAGAGATCAGTCGAGTTTTCAGTCTTTTCTCCCTCGCTTAAGGCATAGGCAGTGTATAGGTAGGAGGAATTTGCAGTGAGGTCAACACATTTTACTCCTGTTTCTCAGGGGTTATTTTCGAATTGGTGGTGTTTACGTTCCTGACTGGAGGCGGGTGGCTGTTGTCAGTGGGCACCGTTGCCATGGAGGGGTGAGCTCAGTCTGCGACAATGGTGAGGTGGGCGGTTCATGTCAAAAGCTACATCCGCATGAGTGCCACAACACAAGGCTTTGCTGTAGAACATTGCATTATAATACAGGCATGGTGAGGCGCAACGTTTATTTTTATATTATTTAATTTTCATGATCACGGGATTAGTAGGGGTTAAGTTTTGGCTATGAATGAGTGTAGATAATTGCTTAAGACAATTATTGGTAAAGTAGTAATTTACATCACACTTTATTGTGATGCACATCCTGTACACATTAGCAGAAATCAAAAGAAAATATGAAAATACATAAGTGTGCACACACCATTAAACTAATAGTCTACTGGACGAGCTTTGATTCAGTTTCAGGCTATTAGTTTTCCATATCTTGGTTTAGTGAAACATTTCCCTCTGCTTCACATATGTTCTCCAAATCTCTGTGATTGTCAGGACAGCTCTTGTGCACAACTTTCTTCTGGTGATTTCACAGCAGCACTGTCCAAAACTCAAGTTTTGAAGATCCCAGCTCCAACACACCTGAATCTAATGGCTGATTTACCTTCTCGGCATCTCATCCATCTGCAAAGGCAAAAAAAAAAAAAAAAAATCACATTTTGGAACAAAATTGCATTTAAAAAAATTGCTACAGTGGGTCATGAAAACTAACTCCAAGTGATCCATTTTATTTTGTTGTGCTTTTGTTGATACAAAAATAATCGCTTATTTTGTCACAATGATAATGGGGGGGGAAAAAAAGTCAAATCCCTCATCTCTTGGTTTTGAGCAGAAATTTTAGGGTCAAAGCTAATATTTAGACCTATTCTGTCTTTCGTCCTTATATCCCTGACATATAGAGACTAGAGGAGACTGCTGTCACATGTAGAACCCAACCAGTGCTAATCACCTGTGGCTCCTCCAAAAGTACCGTCAGGCTCCTGGCAGCCTCCCTGCCTGACGTCTTGTCTATTCATCGGTTTTGTAGAAATGTTCAGTTCCAGTAGCATCACTGTTGTTCTATATTTTCTTAACTGCGCTTTGTTATTTATGTATATTGTACTGTGTAAGTAGTTGCACCTTCCTTTTGACTGATGCAATAAGATCATTTTAATGCTCGTAGTTTATATTTCGGTAAACTATGTGGTTTTAGCTAAATAATATAAATGAGAAAATTCTTCTTCTCCTCCTCCTTATTAGCATTGATATTACATTGTCATTTGTTTCTGTTATCATTAAAATTAGTACTTATGACTATGAACCAATTGTTGACCTTTATTCTAATACTCAGTCAGATGAAATGAAACAATAATCAAACTAAACTAAAATAAGTCAAACCATCAACAAAAAAGACAGCAGACGTTATAACATATTTTATTGTTACCAAATAAATTGTATTTGATAATGATAAAACTTAAAGTCATGTTTTATTTAATCTTTTTACACTTGCAGTCTTTTTCTTTTGTTCAGAGAGACTGCAGAGAGTCTTTCTCTTTTGTGGAATTATTATTATTATTTTTTACCTATAGAAATTCTTTATTTTCAAATTAAGAATTTGAAATGCGTGTGCCTTTGCCAGAAAAACAAAACCCAATTTGTTTTGTTGTCGCTAAATTGGATACAGCTCACCTGGACTGTGACGCCCCTCTCTTTAAACCAAAACACTAATTTGATTTCTGAATCTAGGTCAGTATTATCTGAGCTCTTCTCGTGCTTCTGTTTATTGAGCCAGGTGTGTTTGCTTGCTTGTGTGTGTGTGTGTGTGTGTGTGTGTGTGTGTGTGTGTGTGTGTGTGTGTGTGTGGGGTTGTGTGTGTGTGTGTGTGTGTGTGTGTGTGTGTGTGTGCATGAGAGATTCTAAGAATCTCCCGGTCTGATAATCAGTGACAAAGATGTTATAGCAGTGTGACAGAGTTCTATTTGCCATGACGAACGTCTTCATCTCATCACTTTCCCTGTGTTTTCATTTATATTTTTATTTCTTTTGCAACTTATCAACTGCTAGCATCTGCGCTATTTCCAGGCGGATACACCACAGTGGGCCGGGAATTCAGAGAATTCAGGCAAGGCCACGGCAGCTCAAGCAGGTGGAGGAAAAGTAAGGGCTATTTACAGAAAGAAAGGATAAGGAAGAAAAAAAAACAGAGGTAGTGTTGGGGAGGGGAAAAAAAGCAAGAGTCCTCTCTACTTGAAGTGTTTAGCAGACATGCTGTCAGACTCGGAGGTTAGAGGGGATGATTGTATCGACAGGCTTTATTTGCTGGTTATAAGTGAAAAAGAGTCAGAAAGCAGGCAGGAGCAGAAAATGCTTCTGATGCAGAAACGCGCCATAAATCACCACATGCAGTTCGTGCTGAATGAAAAATGAAAGCAACAAACACCTGCTGAATGTTGCCAATTTTCTCAGCACTCTGTATTAACTCAAGCATATTTGCTCCATCAGACAACATGTCCAATTTAATTTGGCCCAAATGGCTTTGAAGTACACTTCCACTTGGTGTCATTGTCAAAAGGCACAATCTCAACTCTGTTAAATTGTCAATAACGTGATTATGATTTATGTTATTGTGTTTTAGCATTTTCACATGGCAGCGGAGTGCCTCGGTGCATGGGAAAGAGGACAAAACCACACAGGGTCACAGAATATGAACAAGGTTTGATTTAGTTCCGTTTTGTTTGCGCAAACGTCAGTTTGTGTTTGGATCAGTCACTTGGATTTATAGCGTTCAGATTACGATGCAGTGAGGGGACTGACAGAAACATGTAAACTCTTCTTTGTGTATATGAAAATGTACAAACAATTTCATGCCACGTGTTTGAGCTTTTCAGTCTTCACTGCACACATTTGCACTTTCACAATTTATGCAGAGAATTAGAAACATTGTTCAGTGTGTACAGAGCTACATGGATGGCAGATTTTTTTTTATTATTCAGTTTTTTTCAGGTTTTTCTATTGATATGGCAAGATTTAGTTGGCTCATTTGATTTACGTCCTTTGATTTCAGGTGATTTAAAATAATATTTAAAAACAGATGAAAAAATAAATCCAGGAATGCATTGTTTTTTTACTGTTATCCATCCATTTTCAGGCTGCAGGGAGGCAGTTGCCTTTTTCCAGTGGTCAATGGATAACAAGTGAGACACTTAGAGGTTCTCGTAAGGGTGCGATGAATCTACCAAGCATGTTTTTTTTGGCAGTTGGAGGAAAATGGAAGATCTCTAGAGAAAAGCTATGCACGCATGGCTTAGAACATCCAATCTCCAGTACAACTGGGTGCATGAAAACCCATGATCTTCTTGATGCAAGTATTAATATTATACTAATGCTAATATTATGTCAACATTTATTAAATAATTTCATCAGTACATCTTTAACCTCTTTTCTTTAAATACTGAGTACCACACTGCTTGCTTTTCATTAACCCTCTTAATAGTGGTGACCCAAAGTCATTGTGTTGCAGTTGGACTACGCGTGTGTTACAGAGTATATTGGATTTTAACATGGTGATAGATAGATGACTTATAGTAATATAGTTGAGGAATTCTAAGCATCTTATAAAGTGAAAATTAAATATTCATGGAATGTAAATTGTGCACACAAATCAGAAAATGTAGCAAATGAACATTTGAGTAATTTAGGATTACCTCATTTCAGTTATAAGAATAAAAGACATGTGCAGGGCCCATGTTTATAATTCTGATACAAAAGATAAAGTTTTAAATTGTGCACATATTTCTAAGTGTACATCATCATTACACAAGTGAATAAAAGTCAAAGGCAAAGTGGGTCTGTTAATAAAGAGCAGACTGCTGGACTGCAGGAGCTTGATTTTCAAACTAAACTTACACTAATACAAGAACTGGTACAGAACGTTTATTTTTGTCAGTATGTAACAAAATAGAATCAGTCATTTTTACCAGCAGTTGATAAAAATCCCATTTAGGGTTGATTCTAACTATTTTAATCATCTGAGTTTAGTCAATGCACACTTGGCCGTCTTGAAAAAGGAATTGCCCATTAGTGTAGTATAGGGTTTTTACACACTGATTAAAAAAAATAAAGCACTGGCAACGTTTCACTAAAACAGACTGTTTTCTTCAGAAACCTCACATGTAAGTGCCTTAGTTGTTATTCCTCACTTTGTCAACTGAATGGGTGCTGTAAGTATAAAGCATTTGTGATGCAAAGTAAGCCAGAGTTGTGTTTCTGCCGCTTTGCTGAGGCTTTTCAGTTGGCGCTGCCTCATGATTTCTGACCCCACCCCTATTCTCGCCACCGCCGATGCTGAACTCTGTTTTCTCTCATCTCTGTGGCAACCAGAGTAACTTGCCTTTGTGAATATGTTTGTCCACAGTTAAGGTGTCGCCTGTGTGTTTAATGGGCCTCCCAGTCTGCGTCAATGTCCGTCTCAGTGTCCCTCTGCCTCCCTGCCCGGCGGAGTTGAGAGGCTGGGTCCTGCCGCCGTTTGTCCCCGGTGTCAGCGATTGCGAATGAGATACAGCTGATAATGGCTGCTTTGTTCACTTTGCTAGATGTGCTGAAGCTGTGCTCCTGTGGACCAGGAGACGCCTTGTCAAACAGAGGCATACAAAGGCTCTGGAAACGGACGGCCGCAGCCCATTCTCCACAGTCTGCTGTGCTGCCAGCATACGCCACCTTCCACAGCCATGCTGAATTACTACCCTCACAACCTTTCACACTAATAAAAGGGTCTCTTTTACTCGGCGGGAACACTGACATTTGCTTTTTGTCACATACAAAGGGTTTTTAATGCAAAGTTTTTTTGTTTTTTTTACATGATTACTCAGAGGTCATATACGCCATACTCGGTATGCGGTCACTCTTTATTCAGTTGGAAAAACCACACAAGCACTAAAAAATGCCGAACTTGAGTTAAAATTGATTTTCCTCTAGTATTTATATGTAAGTGCTGATTTTTCCTTTTAAGATAATTTTTTTTCTGTTGACTTCCTGACAAAGTACATAAAAAGCAGCTCTGATAATACAAAGAACTGGGGAGGGGGGAGCTGCTCTCCATTATTGCACTTTTAGCACTTAGAATGCTGGGTAAATTTTCCACCTCACAGATTTCTTCTGGTTTTGCTTGTTTTGTTACACTTAAATGTTTCAGATTATCAGACAGATTTGGCATCACACAATGATAACCAAAGTAAATTGTACAAATTTATGTTTTCAATTTGATGATTGGGGCAAAATGATCAAAAACCAACCAGGCTCGATATGAATTCACTGCTATGAAACATTTGTAATGGCTGCCAATGAGTCTTTTTCATCGTTGTGAAGGTTTTCTTCACTCACATTGGAGAGTTGTAAAGTATTACCAGTCAAACGAGGTTACATCCTAACATTTCAATCTAAGTCCAGACTTTGACTAGGTCCCTTTAATTCTTTAATATTCAACGTTTCTTTAAACCACTTGTGGGTGGACTTGTTGCTTTACATTTACATTACCCAAATGCGCTTTAGCTCAAGATCCTGAATTGATGGCTGGAAATTCTCCGTCAGGATATCAGAGCAGAATTCTTGGTTTCTTTAGTTACGGCATCCTGAAGGAGCAAACCAGCCCCCATAACTTCACACTACTAACACCAGGTTCAGCGCTAAGTTTTTTTCTGAAATACTGTTAGTTTTGCACCATTAAAAATAGGATCCACAGCTTCCAAAGAGTCAAATTTTTTCTTGGTAGTCCTAAGAATAGTTTTTCCCAAAGTCTTGGGAATAGCAAATATGTTTATTTGGAAGCATGAGACAGGTCTTTGTGTTATTTTTAGTCAGCAGTTGTCTTCTGCCTTGGAAGCCAGTTTTGGTTTCTTTCTTACTCTTGAATCATAAACACTGATATCAACTAAGGCCAAAGAGGCCTGCAGTGCTTGAGAGGTTCTGACAATCTTTGGAAACCTTTTGAATGATCCGAATATGGTTTAGAATGGACTTGGGAATCCTTCCCAGGCTATTTTTGTCTAATTTTAAATGTAATTCTATGATAAAGAAACAGCAAAAACAGAATACATCTGTCAGCGGGGCAAATTGCAAAGATAACATCCATGTGTTGTACCTTTTATTTTAAATGAAACACCTCGCTGTCAACATTTAAAAATGCCAAGAAATAATCTCTGGAGAAAATACAACTTTCATCCTCATCTACCGGATGCTGTTTCTGTGTCTTGAGTGTTACCCTCTAGGAAATGGAGGTGTGGGGGTTGGTATGATTGGGAATTTGTTAGCAAGCTTCTATTTTTTATGATGATGGCATATATTCTGTTGGGCTTCTCCCTCTTTCTTGAGTCTTCATTTTCTCATCGCCGTTCTCCAAACTGAATCAGATGTAAAAACATGACAAAGTTCACTAACTAAAGCAGCTTCAAGCGTGGAGCGCTGATACCACTATGAACGAAAGTTCCCCTGTCACATGGAATCCCGTCACCATTTAAAAGTCATCGAAATGCCCCCGATGCTTTAAAGAAAAGTTGCTGCAGATGTAGCGGCTGCTTCTCACCACTTGTGCCAAGCGCCTCGGCGCCTCGACGTAGAACACAAAACCAGCAAAGGACGCCCTCGCAGTTTTGTTGAATTCGGTGGTTTTGTTCACCCTATCATGTTTGGAGCAGATTACAGTGTGTCCACACGTCCTTGCTCCCCAGGGTGGCTCCTGTGTGCTTCAGGTATTGTGACCAGGCAAGGCGGGATGGTGGACCTGGGCCCGGGGTGCCTTGGAGAGAAGAGAGGACAGCGGCTGCGTTTGTTTGCCGCTGAAAGGGATTACAGGTCCTGACGGCCATGATTAATCACCCGGAGGCAGACATCTGAATACAGCCGGGGAAAAGGTTCAACTTTTTAATTCATCCCGCACACAATCTATTCACACCAGCTGTTGGCGCTGGTTTCCCTCATCTCCCTGCTCTTTCTTCTCGGTGACCATTGCCTCACGCCGTCTTTCGCTCCCCATTTACGCCACGTGTAATTATCTGGGGACGCAGTTGCTGTAATTGCGGGGGGTGCCTGGACAACGCTCTATTTTTATTGGAGATGGGTTTCTTTCTTTCTTTGTGGGGGAACAGTTAATTGACTTTGTTAATGCTTTTGGGGATCAGTGATTTCTCAACAACAAATGACCTTTATGGAGCTCAGCGGCACATATTGTTTACTGTGTGTGTCCGTCCGTGCACAGATGTGTGTTGCTCCGCCGTGACCTTTTCTTGTGTCAGGTGTGTGTGTGTGTGCGTGTGTGTGTGTGCGCGCGCACGCACGGGCAGAGAAATATTTCCCCCCTCAAAGATCCTTTTTCCAAAACACTTCAAATTCATAAACATCTCTGCGCCGCTTCTGCGCTGAAAGACAGACAGCCCAAATCCTGGGTTTTGAATAAATTTCACATCTCGCCATGTTCATATCCACTCATATGAGCAGGCCTTCTCATTAAGACTCAGCAGGTTATATGATGGTTTTGCTGGAATCCCTGGAGCAAAATGAACAGGGACAGCTACACTGCTTAATGCAAGGTAGCCTAGCAACAGATAGCGGGATGGCGATGGAAACATACCCTCATATTTATGTTTACATGAGAGAATGATTTGTCTGTCAGGCTGATGGATCCTAATGTTCTCCTCTCTCCGGGGCTTTTTCTTGTGCTGCACGCGGGGCCTGACACTTACCCTGAAGGACAGGCACCACCTTCTCCAACACGCATGAATACTTAATACTGTTAGGCTGCATTTATGCAAAGAATGGAAATGGCACAAGAACATGGGGGGGGGGAAGAGGGCAACTAAAATGCATCAAAACATGACACGGTATGCATTGGAAACACTGAGGGAGGGTGTAGAAAGTGACGGCGGACATAAGAGAAGACGGAGTAGCGTATTGTTTCTTTTTGCCGCGCACTTCTTCTAACAGCATGCAAGTAATAAGATTAGGGCTGAATAGAAAGCAGTCGTTTGGTGTGCATGGCCACCGTTGACAACTGACAATATAAACTCACGTCACTTCCAGCAAGCACAGAGCTATATGATGGAGTCTGTCTTTACTGTATGTCCAGCTCCTCCAGGGACAGACTACATCAACTCAATTAGCCTGGCACAGCCTGAGTATCAGCACCATAGATTAGATTTCACCCTGCTTTGTTTACCAGAGAGCAGCCCACAGAATAATATCTATACAATTTTTTTTATTATTTTTTCGCCCCTAAGAAAAATGATGACAGTCGGAGCGTCGATCACAAGCTCCTAGTGTCATGCAGCAGTGGGTGAAAGGCAAGGGGAGATATAAAGAAGTCTTTTTGTTAGCTGATAGGCTCATCCCTGTTCATCCTGGAAACTCGTTTCCATAGTTACATCAATGTTGGAGTGAGAAGATCAGGTATTCCAGCGAGTGATCTTTTACATGAGCGGTGCTCCCTCTTCTATTGATTTCCATCCCTGGCTGAAAAAAAAAAAGAAAAGAAGAAGAAGCAGCCCACTGCACACTGGCTCTGAGATATTGTGGAACCAATAAAAGGGTCAAAATAAACCAGTCAAAACAGAAAGTGGAAAAAGCCCCACGAAACGTATTAAACTTTCTCAGGTGTCACGTCCAGTTGGAGTCGGACGAGGCTGGAAGATCCACAAATCACAAAACGGTGCCGAGCGAAACGTCAAACCAATCGCAGTCTGTAACTGTCAGAGACCGGTGGTGTTGTCAGCCACATGCCTGTGCGCTTCCTATGAAATCCCCATAACAGTGTGCTGTAACGCTAATGAGTCTGAAAAGAGAGTTAATCACTGCAGCGCGGTTAGCCACATGCTTGCCTCTTGCAGCGTGTTTGGTGTGTTCCAGGGGTTAGCAAAACACTGGCGTAACACATGATCGCTCTTTATGAGGCTGGGGCCTGCAAGAGGGAGAGGGGGCCCCACAGACGATGCTAAAAAGACGGTAATGACAGCCATTCACCGCAATCCAATTATGCAAAAGGGAGTCTAAACAATTCCATCATCCCCTAAATTAGATTGTCCTAACGAGATAAAGGCACCAATTAATCCTGAATTAATTTCTACAGCTCATTTTCCCCAGAAAACACTCTAATATGCAAATGCCAGTGAGAGACAGGGAGGCATCTTTCTGCAGTGGTTCACAATACCACTGCGTGTTGCTCTCTTTCTTGTGAACTTGGACACATATTGTGAGAAAAAAAAATAAAGGATTTAAGGAAATTTAGCAGCTGTGATTTCACACAAAAGACATTAAGACATCATAAAAGTAGACTTTTTAGTAGGCTTCATAGAAGTTAACTCAGCGCATTCTCAAGTAAGCAACATAAATGTGTATATCCCGTTCAAAAGGTCTACAAAAATATTGGGTGTTATCTACATTTTATTGATCGGTTGCAATATATTGCTGAGCCTTACTGAACCCAGGGCTGTGCAATATCTCCCCTAATTTACTAGCAGATAAAACCAAAATTACAGCACAGCTGCTACAGCTTCAGGATTTTAGCAAAGCGGAAGTTTAGAAATGACTTGCGACTCAGTTGTAATGTGAGTTAATGTGTCGTCTTAATGGGCCGGCTTTCAGGTTCTGACAACAGAAACTGAAAAATATGTAAATGAGAGGAGCATTATGGGAATTTTGGCTGTATTAAAATACACTATATGTGAGCACTCACTGTAGGAGAGAAGCAAACAAATGTAGAGAGCTGACACCAGCCGATACCAGGCTGAATGCAAATGGCATATGATGACATCACCTGGCAATATTAACCCAATTTTCTGTCCAGGTTTGGTTTGTTTTCCAATGGCAATGTGTCTCCCAACACTCTTTGGAAGTGTGTCTATGCTGGCTGAGCTCCAGTAGGTAGCACATTTGCAAAATGCTAATGTAAAACAGAGGAAAACGTGATATACATATTTTATATGACTCAATACAATGAAACACGTTTAGAATTTCAAACCCGACTGAATTTTATCACCCCATCAGGTCCTCCCAGCTACTCCACTCAATCTTGGATGCTACTTTAAACCACTATGTTTGTTTCTCCATTCTTAAAAAAAAAACAACAAAAAAAAACACAATATTCCAATAAGAATTGCTGTAATACCAATGCCACACCAGTAGGAGGCAATAACATTAACAGTAACAGCATTAAAATGCAAATAAAGAGCAACTTGAGCATAACTAAAGCCCAGCACCATTGTTTTGTGCTGGAACACGTTACATGGTTGGAGCTCCATATTACATAATCTTGTCATTAACTCATGTCACGTCATGTGATGGAAGTTACCAGATTGCATAACATGTTGTTGCAATAGAGTCACTTCAGAAAGATCTGAAAGATGCATCAGTGCAGCAATTTAATAGAAAGCAAGTTAGAGGTGATAACTCTCTTATCATGAGAGTCCTGTGCAGGAAAAGAAGAAGAGAAGGATGAGAACATGGCAAAAGGCGTGGAAGTGCTCGAAACTATGAAAATTATCACTTGATCAAAGGAGCAGTCACACTGAACAAGTTATCAGAGAAGTTCATATTGTTTGAAATTTTTTCACTGTTCATCTTTGTGGGTCCAGAACTAATTTACGTTGAACATTCCCTGTTTATTCTTTCACACTAACTTCAACCAAAGCCTTCCCAAGCAGGAGAATATTACAAAACTGGAAAGATTAGAGAGCACAAAGAATTGTACTAAATTAAGTAAAATGGAAGAAGAAATGAAGACAAGGGATTTTAATTGATAGTAACACATTGAGAAAAAGAAAATCAAGATTAGAGTCTGATATGGTATGTATTTTGGTGACAGAATAGATTTTGTGAAATCATTACAAAATATTGCTGTAACCTGGTTGCATTGGGTCAGAAACATAGAAATTATTGACCCTAAAAATACTTTCTTACCAAAACTGGATGAGTCAGAGCAGCAGCATTCTCTAAAATATACACAAACGCCAATTAGCATGAAAGGTATTTTTCAAAGATAAACCGATATTCTATTAGTTTTGTCAGTTCGCTGTTAAATAAAAAGTTAGGTTTTTAAATCAAATAAATCTCTGATACAATAAGCCCATAAACACAAACATGTTTCCTTCTTTCAAGGACTCAGACTGACAAAGACTCAGATCACACCTGCGGCATTTGTTGCTTCAGTCTTTCAACAAGGTCGTTGTTCAGCTCTTTGTGGTCGTTTTGTGATTCCAAGTAAGAACTTTTTCTTTTCAGTTTTTAAGACTTTTGGCCCTGGAGTTTGGACTGAGCAGGTTTTTTTCAAGTTATTCTAATGCAGAAAATATTATGTACCCTATTTAGTGTATGGAAATAATTGCTGTGATTCACGTGACTTTTTGTCACTAATACAGTGCACACAAACGCTGCACATTTCACTATAGAAAACATTTTTACCCAGATCTTTTCAAAATGGCCTTGCTGGACGTTAGGTCTAGTGAAAACAACACCATATTTTCACTATGATGAAAATAGAGGCACGAGAAATATATATGGCCTTGAAAGGTCTGGCGCTCAAAAAGGTTTTGTCTAAAGGTCAATACATGTCAGTCTCCTTCCAGTATGAATGAATAATCCTATTTTGGGAACCTCTTAGATTAGCATGTGTTCCTTAATATTGTGGGTGTGAATATGGGCAGGAATGTGGAAACGTGATTGGGCCAGGAGCCCACAGAAGCTGTGGAAGACGCTCTGATGATGTTTTTTGCAGACATGGAGAATCTTGAGGCTGTGGTTTTTAATTTTGTCTTCTAGAAACTTATTACTATCCCAAACATAAGGAAAGCAATTTAGATTAGCTGACTAGTTTGCTAATCATAAAAATCTCTCTATAAAGTTTTTTTGCTTTGTTTTGTTTTGTTTTTTTAAACATGCAACCTTTGGATTTAAAGGAAAAAAAACGCATACCAGAAGTTTCTAAGGTCCAGCCTTCTCTCATGCAGTGACGTAATTCCTGAGCCAATCAACAAATGCAGTTTGCACTTGGCACGGCTTGTTCTACTCCTGAAGTGGTTACAACAAAACGGGGAAGAACCATGTAGGAGCTGCTAATGGTGACGAATCTGGGTGGAGCGGACAGAGGCAAAACTGGTTCAAGTTTTTCAAAGTAGGAAACCTGCAGAGACTCTAGAGCTGAAAGCCCACCAGTGGGAGAACCCGCTCTGACAGACAGAACCACTGTTGAAGTAGAACTGAATCTTTCACAAGCCAGGAAAAGAGGTGGATCCACATTTGCAGACATGCAAGCTTGCTCTGCCAAAGCTGAACAGTCCGGATCTGATGAAGCAAGGCATTCTTTTACTGATCTGTTGTGGTGATTCTGTTGCTGGAAACTGACTGTTTAAGGCTTTGAGACATTAAATTCATCCTCCCTTTTTACATCAACCTCTTAGATAAAAATGGATATTGCAACTCAAAACTAGGCCATATGCTTGTTTTTATTCTCCTGAAAGAACATTAAACTCTTGACAACCATTAGATTTTTAATAAGTTCATTAAGTATCTGAAGACATCTTTATTTTAAAATGACAAATATTTCTTGTCTTCCTTTGTGGTAAAGATCATGAAGTGTAAAGGTCAAAAAGTCATTCTCCAAACAGATTTGATTCATTCATTCATTCTGCTTAATCTGACCACAGTAATTAGCTTAAAAAATGTAAAGTAATATCTGAGCAATATATTTTACATACTGCTGCATTTTCAACTCAGAATCACTGATAAAAGTGTCAGCTTTTAGGTTGCGACACGTATGCGGTTAATGAAAACTTATGGTTTCCAGTAACCACTGAAGCTTATAAAAATCTGTTCATTGGAAAACAAAGCAATTAAAATATATTTTTTCATCATAATCATCATTATCATTTGAACAGTCTTAATTGTCTAGCTGCCAGCTGTCTTGAAGCTGTATAATTGAGTGATCTGACATATTCTCTTGATAATGTCTCAGATGCTGAAATCTTGCACAATGAAAAATCTTTCTTTTTACTCTAAGCCTTTGAGATTTTAACTGTTACAATGCATCATTTGCAAAATGATTTAGTATAAGTTTAAGTTGTTCCTACACTAACGCATAAATATAGACGTTTCTAGTTGTTTTATCATGCCAGATGTCTGTATTTATCTGGTCTGGTTCCGGGTTTTGCTGTATTTTATTGATCAGCACCACCTGTGCATGCTCCCCCACCCCTGACAGTGCTGACAGAAAACAACCAGGCTGTCAGTTGCCAGGCAATATTCACAACCACTGGCCCACATCAGCTAATTACCAGCAGAAATCACGTATTGACAGATGGGGCTATGCATATTGATCGGCCAGCACTGCCACGTTCTAAATCACCAAACGCTAATGAATCATTTTCCATTTGGGAGAGAAGGGGAAAAAGAAAAAAAAAAAAAAGCATCGGTTTTCCGCCTGACATCGTACCTGCATTGCATAAAGCACATAACGTGGATACACACCCATCAACCTGAACTCCCCCAAGACTGCTCATATACACACCTAGAAGCTCTCTGTGTGTGTCTCATCTCTCTGTCTGTCTCCCTCCATTTTTCTCACCTCTGCCATCCCTCCCTGCGTGTTACATGGCAGTTATTTTTCATGGCGGCTGGCTGGTGGAGGCAGTAAATACCCCTCTCCTCAGACTGCGGACCCAGAGTGACCCTGCAACCCTTTCTGTCTCTGATGCCTCTCCCAAGGTCTCTCATTCCAAGGTCCCTGTGATGCAGCGCTCTGGTAGCAGCGTACACCCTGTAATTCACCAGCCTGCTAGATCGCCTGCCAGGAGCTATTGATTTTTGTTTCCCCAATCTCCAAGAGAGAGGGAAAGAAAAGATTAAAAACACTTTGTCAGTTTGGTAGGGAATAAGAATTCTGCACAGAGGGATACCTAGGAGGGCACGGGGTCAGGGCTGAGATACTGTACATCTTAATGGCTTTAACTATTTCTACACCAAAAATATCTCTGTCTCCAGCTTTCCTTTTCGTACTTTTTTGTGCCAAGGATAATTAAAAGACGAACAAAAAGGTATTGATGACCTCTGCCTGCTTTACGTGCAGAACGCAGCCCAAATTAAAGCAAAAATAAATATTACTATATGTATTAAATAAGTACATCTTCTTTCTACTTTACTTGATTAATGCAATACATTCAATAATATGTTAATAATAGCTCTAATAGTATTAACTATAAAATATTGTTAATGTTGACGCCAACAGTGACGTAACAACAACATAATACATCAAGGCAGTTTCTCATATTTAGCATAAACTATTTCCTCATACAAAAGTTTCACAAAAAAAGTCTTAAAATTTACTGATTTTGAACGTTGCATTACATGATTTTCAGCTGGATTTATGAAGAAAGCTTAACGGACACAATCTGATCATTTAAAGCACATTGCAAATGTAACGTTGGTCTCCCTCATGGTGTCAAAACGATAAGAAGGTTTCTGTTGGCTGTAGGGGGCATTCTGCATGAATGGGGTTTGTTTCAATGCAACCCACAGATGCCTGGACTGGTTCGTTTCTGGGGAACTTGTAGGCCAAGCAACGCCTTCACCTCCTTGTTTTGTTTGTCTTGATATTCATGGGCATCCTGCTGCGGAGGGCCACCATCATTGAGCTTTGTTCTTTGACGGCATTAATGTTAAGGCAGGATACGCGTGCTAAAGCCACTTAAAAGTTTAAAGAAGAGTGCCATTTTCTGTTCTCGGTCAAAACCATAATTAGATTGATAAACATGGAACTGTTGCCTCATCTAATTATACAGTGAAGCTTTGACACTTTATATTGTCCAGATTTCATTTTTGCTCAATCTCCCTCCAAAAATACAAATTGGCTAACAGAACAGTGCAACATTGTTATGGATAAATTATTCTGTGTTTTTCCCTTGTCTCTTTTACTTGCTTGCATGCTCGCATACACACGTGCACGCACATGCACACGCATACACATGTAAGGTTAAGGAAATGGCTTAATTGGGGAACGCCCTGTTTAGGGCGTAGCTGAGACAGAGAGCTAGAAAAGGTACCGGAAACTGTTGACCGGGGCTTTTGTTGTGTTTACCATAACGATGCATGGCGACGGACCAGTGCTGTAATGGTAAACTACTTCTCTGTTATTGCAAAACAATGTTATCACTTATTTGGCCTAAATAAGTTGGACTGAGGATTTTAACTCATCGAGAAGATCCCTCCTTAGTAAAAAGTCCAGGACGACAACATCATAATAATACCGCAATTACCTTTCTCTAGCTAAGATTCTTTGCTATGACTACAAAAACGATCCCCCTCTTTCTGAATACAAGAACCAATCAAGGAGGCCGCATGCTGCTACGATTGGTGCTTGCAATTTAAGAACTCATAAGCATTAAAGCTTTTTTGCCTAATATTTGTTTTATTAGATGAACCTTAAAAAATGTCCTCTGAACAAATGATATTGTTTGAAAGAACACAAAATGAAGGGGATGAATGTTTTTTTCACATAATGGTATATTGTAAAAGACATAAGACCAAAAACTATAAATAGTTTTTGCTCTTTATAAAGTTACATATATAGTTATATACTATACTTTATATAGTTACATTTATAGTTATATACTATACTTTATATAGTTACATATAGAGTTATATACTATACTTTATATAGTTACATATATAGTTACGTTTAGCCAAACTCGGTAAAGCTGAAAATCAGAGTGAGATGTTTTGAATGACCTGTCATAAGTGGTTAAAAGTGAAAAATGGGTATATGTCAAATGTATTTTGTAAATCACGTCATGCTTTTATTTCACCGACTGGATGTAATTCTTGTTTTTGTCAGCATGTGGTGCCGTTGTTACAGAGAGGTCTAAAATTACCGGAAGTAGAAAAAAACCCTCTTGTTTATGTACCGCGGCACTCATAGACATAATATAAGGATCATCTTATATTATGTCTATGGCGGCACTCTAACTGGTAAAACGGAAGAGAAGGACATTTTTTTTTGTGAGCTCATCTTCTCATGTGGAGAAGATGGCCACATGAGCGAAGAATCCAGATGTTCGGTAATTAATGTTTGAACTGAATCATCTTCCGTGGACAAAGCTACAGAGATGATGGTAATGTTATGTTTTTCTGTTTGTCCTCTTTTAGAGATGCCACTGCAGTTTATGTGCCGTTAGATTTCAGTTTATGTGAAGCTGCGTTGCTACTCTGTTGAGTGCTAACAGCGTTGTTAGCCCGCCATATCACTGAAGCTAAAGCTTTCTACTGATAAAATACGGATCATTCATTTCTCCATATATTGAACCTCATTCTTTTAATTTTTCAGAGGAAACAGTGTTTTTCCCCTTTTATTTGAAGCTCCGTGTGCTGTATTAATCCCGGCTTCGCAAGTATCTCTGGTGTTACTGAAAATGCACAGGTGAATTTTCTAATTGAGCAGCTAAAAACCCGTAACTACTTTGGGTTGTACTTTAGCTCGCACTTACACGTCTTCACCAAATTTAGCTTCATAAAAACAGTGTAACATTGCCAACAATCAGCCAGACCAACAGACAGATGAAAGTGATCTCATACCTCTGCACTGGCTCCAGGCTTAGCTGAGGAAAAAGGAAATGACTATGTACCTTTATTGCTCCAAATTAGATTAGAGCCTGAAAGCACCAGATTGCTGTTCTGCATGTAAACGTAGTGTCTTGTCGTGAGTAGACTTTTTAAACATTTCTGACGATTGTTTCTTCTTCCGAAAATGAGTGGGATGATGAATTGAAAACCCATGTGCTCTGAGTTCTGCAGTGTCTCATTTGAATCATTTGGGGGGAAAACCTTCACACTCGCGACGACGCCCGGTCAAACGCGGTCATGCTAATGTGATGCCAATACATTACCCCATCAGATTGTGTTATGCATGGACGACTCTCATCATTTCACCGTAACTTTCAGCTAAATGTGGAGAATGTTTTTCCTCAGATATTAGGTTTTGGTAATGGTGCCTTTCAGGGCCACTCTATTTTCCAGAATGAAATATTCATTCATTGGCGAGGACAGTCTTAGAGGAAGTCTGTCTGAAATGTGAATTCAAGGTTCCTGCAGACATTCCTTCAATATTTGATAGGCCATCATAGCTCTGTGTTTAATACTGTGCACTGGTTCCAAATGCTCATTTTGTCTGTTTCACTTATTTCTCTGTTTATTTTGGTTACACTTAACTAAATGAGACATCAAATTAGAATGTGGGCAAATAGACCTTCCAGGAAGACTTGTTTATGTTGCTGAAATTTCTGGGTCACAAATCACTCTTTTTCTTGATTTGTCTCTTCCTTTTCAACAGGTTCACATCTCCTAAGTTGTTGTGCAAAGCCATCAGCAAGTGTGCACCAAATCAGCTTGATCGCTTGCCAAAAAGGAGATAAAAGGCTCGGAGGTGGGCACAATAATCCAAAGAGAGCGGGTGGTCTGCTTCGAGGCATAGCGTTTTATTCTCTCATGCATATTCACTTCTAAGCCTCCGAGTATGCAGATTAGTCTTGTTTGAACAGTGATCTCTCCAACCAAATCCAAGTTGTTTTTCTTTTCTCTACCTTCTTCTTTTCTTTTTTTGCTCTCGATGCACCCTGCTGTGCTGGAGTGCTGGCACAAAGGATGTTACGTGCAAGGTTGTGCATGTGTAGGGGGGGAAGGGGGCGGGGATTTATTTTTACTTTTTGCTTAAATTTTTTTTTTTTTTTACTCGTTTGCAAGTTTGCGGGCAGCCCGTTTTTGAGCATGCACGCATGGATGAATGGTTGGCTTCGTGTCCATGTGTGCCTGCGTTGTATGTGTGTAGGTATCCGCCTGCCAGACACATGGCTTTGTCTAGTCCTGGCACCGTCCTCGGCTCAGCAGATGTTTTCCTTTTTTATCATCCTCCACTTGAACGGTGCTCTTTGAGGTTTAGGGAATTTGTGTTGCTGACATTCAACTTGCTGTGTTGTTTTCTCTTGATTTTTTTTTTAAAGAGACAATAAGCTCCTCAAAGCCATGTTTTGATTTCCATGCAGAACAAGCACATGTGTGAAATCAAGGCTTCTCTCAGCAAAAGCAACCCCTGTTTTTAACATTGAAATATTGCTCTTGTGTTGCATTTCTCTAAAATGTACTCTCTTTATGTAGATTAATAATAATAATGATTCCATTACCCATCAATCTATGTGGTCTCTATGTCTGCTACTGTGCCAATTTTTATTGGCCCATTTTTTTTTAAAAGAAACTAGGCCAAAATAGAAACTGAATGTGCATACATTGGGTTTGGTACCAAAGACTGAAGTAACTATTCTTTCATATGTTTCGGATAGACCTAATGTTGGACATTTTCTTTCATATTCATACTGATTTCACTTTCTAAAACATCCCTCCATTGTCTGTTCCTGCTTATTCTCGCAGGGTCATGGAGGGGCTGATGTCTTTCTCCAGGGGTCACTGGACAAGAAGCACGATACACCCTGGACAGGTCGGTACTTGATCACAGGGCGACACAGAGAAGTACAGAACAAAAAAACCATTAACACACACACATAGTTAATTAAGGGAAATTCAGAGAGACTCGTTAACCTAACAGTCATGTTCTTGCACAGAGTACCCAGAGAGAACCCACACATGCACAGGGAGAACATTCTACTATGCACAAAGATCACAAGCAGGGATTTGAACCCAGGACCTTCTTGTTCATTAGTATCACCAACTACACCACTGTGCAGCCCCTTTTAAAAAATGTTATATTCAAATTCTTATTTGTATTTTTTATCTAAAAAAGTCTAATTTGATGGCACTAGCTTTCTTTAACTTTAACTATATGGAGTGGCCTTTAGTAATAAAGGCAACATTGCTCAATGGTAAAGACACTGTTGTTCATTTTCATTTCCAGTCAAAGGATGCCAGCCTGGGTTGGGCAAATTGTAAGAAAGTATGGCTGAGCATCATGTCTAGTTAATGACACAAACATAGTTATCTGATCAACTGCATCGCAGCTGGTGCTGAATTGAGAATCTCTTTTTCATGGATATTAAATCTTATTTCACGATTTGTTGCTTAGGCAAGTATTTCCACTGGTCAACCCTGAACTGAACTGATTGATGATATTCAAAATGAAACATTTCTGGACACCTTAACCATGCATAATAGCCCTTCCCTTTGGTTACATTGTTAGAACATGCATACAGAAACTTCAAGAAAACAATGTAACACAGTGCAAGCACCACACAGTGGGTTGAAAAAAAGAATTGCACACAGAAAAACGTTGTTGATTCTTGGAAAGGAAGCGTTTTTGTTCAAGGATGGGCCTAAAAGTTGTGAGCGACTGATCTCCGATAGCATGCTTGCGTCCTCGCGCTGTTACAGGTGTATACTGATGCTTGATTAAAGCGCAAGCCCAAAATGTCACTATTGAAAACCAGTTCACTACATCGCCGCTCCCGCCTCCGTAAAATTAAATCAAGCTGTCACCTGGTCAGCGCCACCACCCACCAAACGCACACAAACACATCAGCAGACACACTGCCTTCAACTAACACAGAGAGCTGTCAAATAAAGCAACACTTGTAATTATGGGCGGGGGCGAAATTCAGATTTATTTATTCCAAAATGAAGCCTGCCGATCGACGGAGGGACAGCTCTCCTCCATCTGTCATCGTTGAAGCCACACGCGTCTGACACAAGGATTCATTCGTCTTGTCGTCTTTGACAGTCAGATTTTCCCGGCGCACTCCCACCAAGAGTCGCGCGGGATTTTTTGGAGGCAGTCTAAAAGAGAAAACACTCTGTGACAAGGAGTAGGCTCTTTATGAATGCAAATGAGTCTGGGAAAATTCAAAGAGCAGCGAGCAGGCTCCGAGGCTCCGGCATCCGTCACATCTCCCCCCACCAGGCGCTACCCACGCTTTGCCAAGAGGTCCAAGGGCTTACAGGGGCCCTACAGCAAGAGCAGAGATACTCATGGAAATCCTTTAGCCGACACACACAGCAAGAATCACCAGTGACTGGTATTTTCATGAAAATCAGAAGCTTACTATTTTTACATGCCATGCACAGAATGGCTGCTGGGCTTTTGGTTTTATTATAAACCATTCATCTCCTCATCCCTCTCTCTGTGTGGATATGTGGTTTGAGGATGCATCACTTGTATCACTCGACATTTGGCTCCCCTTTTTATTATGTTCCAAGGATAGTAAGTCAAATGCTATGTGACAGGTCAACCCTTTCACATCAGTCATCCTTCACCCCAACCCGGCCTCAGCTGCACAGAGACTCATCGGCATCCTCCACACCAGAAACATGAATAAAAGTGCCGCTTGGAGGTTTGTGAAACCTTCAGTTCAGTAAACCTCACCTACAGCGTGAGATTCATTGAATATTTCATATCGGCGAGTATGCAAATCTCTTGGATTTGCACAGAATGACAATTGCGAAAATAACACAATGTTTTCTTTCAACAGTTGACTTTTTTTTTTTTTTTTTTGTAAATCTTCACAAACTGTGTGTGGAAGTTTGCTGTGAAACTTCAGGCTGGGAAATGTTACAAAACAGTTTGAATGTTTCCACACCACCACCAATCAACAGTCCAAATAATTGGGCAAATACAAATATTACTAAATCTAGAAATTCACTTAGTTTTCAGCCGTGTGTTTGGCAATGGGAACATAGGAAAGAAATAATTTCAACTTGTTCAACACTGCAATACCAACAACATTCATATGGTCTTCTCTAAATACAACTGATCAACTGTTGACGCTCCAGACATGACAATGTAAACTAGGCAACCATGATTCTCACTCAAAGTCAGGATGAGACAGATGCTTGGAATTGTCTCAAGAATTATTGGAATCTTCCCTTAAAGTAAAACTGTTGAGGGGGAAATCAGAGCTCACATTCAAAAATGGTTGTTACGTACATGCCACTGCGTATGTAGCTGCAGTTATTAACATGCTATACTAGTAGTACGCAACCTCTGCTGGTAAATGTGTAAGCCCAGCGTTTTAGTGCATCAAATTCTTATAAGTACATCGTTATTGGTTGTTCAGAAAAACAACCAGTCGTTTTTCTGAACAATATTGAACAAATTCCACTGATTATTTATTTTTTCCCCATTTTTAACTGGAAACTGGTGTGAATTCCTTTCCAGATGGACTGGATCGTACTGCTCTTGCATTGCACAAGTCCCATTGTGTGATGACACAGTTGTTGTGACCATTGCCTTGTGGAATTAAGGGACTACAATGTAGCCAGGAACTTTATGCACAGAGTTTGCATGTTCTACTGGATTTTCTTTGGATACTAAGACTAACATTAGGTTAGTTAGTCTGCTGCGTTTGTATTTAAGTATGAGTGTGATTGCACGGTTCGTCCTGTTTCAGTCTCAGTAATGTTTTGGCATTTGTGTCCAGGAAGTATGTAGAGATGGATGGATTATGGTAATTTTACATTTTATTGTCTTATAAATATGTTTTGCATGGTTTTATCTTATTGCACAGGGATTTAGTATGACTTTCATGGTTTTAGATATGCTAAATACACAATGAGCACTGACACAGAGATGCGTTTTGGAATGTTGTTTAACAGTCAAACAACACTATTGTCTTTTTCACTTTATCTGAATAATACTGCAGGTCAGGAGTTTGTTTCGGAACAGTTCAACTTCTCTGGCCTGTTGTGATGGGGGGGGGAAAAAAGCAGCTGAGACAAAAAGTGATTCTGTTCATTTGTTAGTCCATCTATGTTTCATCAATGATCCTCACCTACAGATGGATTTATTGATGGTTACTCCCAGAAGAAAGGAGAAAACTCATGATTTGTTTATCATAACCTTGGAAAAGAAGTATAAATATAAATATGACTGAAATCTGTTCTCCATACAGAAATCTTCATCCACATATTATTCATACATGCATATCATTTACACATCTTTAAATACAATTTCTTTAAATGCAAAGCTGAATTGAGAGGAGGAGGAGGAGGGCCGGGGAGGCGGATTTCAGTTTCATTTTGCACGAGTTCAGAAGTAGATGGACAGCCACAGCAAAGTAAGTGTATGGAAATGCTGACTCAGCTGCTGTCGCTTAATCTATTTGAGGCGTGATTAAAGTTTAATTCATGCCCATCTCCTAATGCTGGCCGCTGCGTGTGCTCCTCGGCAGTGGGTCAGTGAGTAGTTTCAAGCTGAGCCCAGGTCTTTTCTCTCTGTCTGGGCCCCACTTTATTCATGCCTGAGGGACAACAGGAGCTGCAAACAACTGAATTTTTCATCAAGGTTACTTCCTGGAGAGATGTGCCAGGCAGTCGCTGCTTCCTCCCGAGGTGTGTTCCTGCCTCATACATAACTTACCCTGCTCTGACCTGCAGCTCTCTCTGGGAGGAGCTGTTTGACCCCGCTCCGGCGGCTAGAGTAGGAACTGTGGAGTGTTTTATTAATCCTGAAGTGTCAAGAACCGCTTCCGGTGTAAGTCACGCTTTATCCTTTTATAAACAGCTTAAAACGCATAAATATGCATTTGATACGTGTTGTGTTGCGACCACAAATTTCAATATAGCATAACTTTTTTTTTTTTTTTCCAGTTTCGTTTTACGGAGAAACACAAAGTAGTAAAGTAGAAGGAAAGCATACATTCTGCCAAAATATTTTACTAATAAAATGTTAAAACAGTGTGGTATGCATTTGTCAGCATATGTGGGACCACCTTTTACTGCAGCTACGCCTGCAAGTCTTTTCGCTATGTAGCGTAAGCTCAGACATACTAGATGTAGAGAGTGAAGATTTCTTGTTACGGATTCTATGCTGGATTTAGGTCTGCCCTTTGATTGACACATTCCAAGACATTAATAAGCTTTTATCAAAAACTATTATTGGCTTTATGTTTAGTGTTATTGTATTCCACTGGAGGGTGATCCCACTGCAAAGTCTTTTGCAATCTTTGTTTTTTTTTTTTTTTTTTTTTTTATTTCCTTCACCTATTTCCTGTCATCTCTAAACAACTTCCTGTACCTGATGAAGAAAAGCGTCCCCTCAGTGGGTGATTCTGTCGCCGCCATGTTTCACTGTGAGGAGAGTCCGTTCAGTTTAATCTGTAGTGATGCATTTTTCTCACACTTTGAATTTTTGAAAATATGCCAACCTTTTTCACTAATCTGACCCGCTGGTCACAAATTGTCCATGTCCCCTAAATAGCTTGTGGAAAACTTCTCCCCTATTCCTTTCCACTTTAATTTATTCAGGAGTGTTTGTATGAAAAATTAAAAATGTCAAAATGTAATTGTAAAAAAAATCCCCCCACATAACTTTTAATTGTTCTAACATAGAAGAACCCAATAATGTACATTAAAATGTGGATAATGATGTAATAAAATGACGGAAAGATGGAGTGTGGATATGTTTGCAAAGCGATGTGTATATAATGCTTACATTTTGTTGTTTTCCAGTCACAAATGCCTGATTATGCTCGGCGCATCCTCTTTCTGTTTTCATCAGAGCAGCCTTGCTGGATCCTGGTAAACACAACTCCACAAATTCAACTAGTTTGCGTTTCTGTTGGGAATACCGACATGCTCTGCATTAACATTTTTATTCTCTGAAGAACAACTCTGGAGCTTCTGGAGGAAAAAAAACATGCACTATTTATAGGCATATTTTTTACATCAAAATTCATTTGCAATTAAAATCAAATCCCACTTTTTATCAGAATATTAATGCTACAGCAACACATTCTGTTTTTACGGAGAGAAAATATGCAATGTCAAATGATTTTATTTTTTTTTCCCCCTCGCTCATTAAGGGTGCAAGTGCTGCTTTCTCTGAAATACTGCAATCAGAGTCATAAACAAGGTTTTATTTATTCTGCTTGGAGTTTACTTTTCCGCCAACATCCAAGTAGTAAGGTCATTTCTGTTTATTGGCTTACACTGGAATAAATTTGAATCTAAAGTGAAAAGAACGAGCTCTTTAGATCATATTTCACAATAATCAATGCTGTTTTGATTTTTAAATCAGAACTAAGAAGGCAAGGCGAGCACTTGTTGGAGACGCTTTCACGGGTCGGAACCTGAGGGAGCGTCACAAAGCTGGGTAAAATGTATCGAGAAATTTCTCGTCATGTCTGTAGTGCTTTTTTTTTTTTTTTGGCACATTTATATGTCTAAAAGACCTACAAGAGAGCCCTTTTCACATCGTGACCCTGCAGCACCTAGGAGAAGATAAAGCTGGATGGGGGTTGGACTGCAGACTTCCATTTCAGGGCTGTACTGCACCGTCTTCCCACTCCTGAGTGTCAGACATTATCACCACCACTACCCTCAACCTCACCCTGCCCCTTGTGACAATTACTAGCCTACCTCCCTATTCAGCACGTAATGAGAAAACTGACTGATCGATTTCTGTCGGCCCAGTGAAAGAAGGCGCAGGCCGGCCTCTGAGGCACATAACTGCACTGTGTCCACATTATGAACTGGCTTTTTTTTGTTTGTTTAAAAACAAAGGCAAAAAGATTCAGCTATATTTGAAAATTGACGTTGATACTCCTCTTTTCTTAATGATGATATATGAAAAAAAAAAGTGTCTTACAGACAAAATGAACATCTTTGCTGCTTATAAACAGTTGAGACATTTCTTTAAGAAAACCTTCAAAAATTCCCATTAGAGCAGAACTTGGGTCTAATGGGATTACACATTTTTTAACCTTTTCAGATTTTTTTTATATTGAAAATCCTCTGCAGATTTGACATTTAGCATTGGTCGTCAGTTACAGAAACTGCATTCAACTCTTTATATTCAAGACACTCATCGTCTCTCCTTCCTACGTCCAGCCTTTGTTAGTCAAAATGCAACCCAGCCTCTGACATTGACTCATTGTAGTACACAAATGTTTTGTTTGTACTGTGGCTCAATAGTAGTTTTTCAATAACTTTGGCCAGAAATGATGTAGGAGAAATTAGTTTTCAAAAATTAAAGAACTTTTAACATGCTAGTCTTAGTATTCTATGCTTATTATCCAATATCTGCATAGAATTTCTAAAACAGAATGTAACTAACAATACAATGATTTTGTTGTTGCTCACATTTTTTCCTCACAAATGTATTCATTTTCTTTCTTTTTTTAATTTTGTGCTATATTTGCTTTTCTCTTCATTGTAAAAGTCGAAGATTCTAAGAAACCTGTCCAACTTTCTGGTATGTGTTTTATGAAATATTTAAAATCCAAATGCTTAATGGCTTCTAGATTGTTTGACAATTGTTGCATTCGAAGCATTTCCTGTCCGGTTTGTGTTTAACAAGTCAGTTCCTCTGTTGTGACAGAAAACTCAATCTCCCAGAAAACAATCTTTGATGTCTGGCCGTTCTTTAGCGTATGTCTGAATATACCGAGATGCGTGTTAACATAAAAAGCTTTGCATGACTAAATTTACAAACTTTTCAAAATATGACTCTGTAGTATATACATATTTAATTTATCTGTGAATAGTCTACTAAATGTAAGGTTTCTAAGGCAATGCATATATATTTAATACATGTATCGCCAAATATATACATCTAAAACAATATGAATATTGTGAAAAAGTTTTTCATATAGATTAACATGTACAGAAAAATATTTGACCATGGCTTACAGATAGTTAAAGCCTAAAAATCTGTGTCCCAGAAAACCTGAGTATTGTAAAAAAAAAATAAATAAAGAAGTATTAGAAATGTATGCAAAAGGGGTGGGCTTTGACAGGTGAAAAGTTCTTTCTACTTTTCTTTTTCCTTCTCTAAATGTTTCTTTGTGTTTTGGTTAATTTATGTGAAGCAGACAAACAGGAGAAGGTTATGTTGTCCTTTCTTTTCCTTTCCCCCTCGTCTTTTTTCTGCTTTGCTTTCTTTGTGTCATTTCCTCTTTCTAAATCCATGAAAACTAAATCACCATGTGGCCTTTTTTACCGGACAAACTTTAAATGTGTTGATGGCATTAAAGTAAGAACTTGTACAACGGTGATGATAAACGTTTAGTAAATAAAGAGAACTGTTCAGCTTCCAGGATAGTTAGCTGTTCAACCCTCATTCACTTGAAACATGCAAAGACAATGACTGAACTTTGTGACGTGTCCACATGATTAAGGTTAAAAACCAATGTTTTCCATTAAATACACTTTAATCTCATGAGTACTATATTTTTTCTATATTATTTGTTACCAACACTTGCTTATATTTTTGTGGGTTTTTTCCCCAACAAAAATATTATGTTCAGCACATGGACCATGCTGATTATGCTGAATATCACACTGTGTGGCTTTCGAGAGATTGCGTTCAACTTCATGAACATTGGCTGCATTTGTGGCTCATAAAAGTCTCCCAAAAGGTAAATGATGGCGAAGTGGAAAATACTACATTATTATTTTGATCATCTTAATGTGACACAGACTCAAACAAATAAACAAATTGAACAAAGTGGGAGGACAGATGAGGTTAATTAACTTACCAGTCACTGACTAAATGCACCTCGGTGGCCTGTGTCATTTCTTAAAATGACTGCAAACACATCAAGACTTGAGAGCCAGAAGCTTCCAGAAACTCCCAATTAAGAGGCTGTGATTGCCAAAAGGTGAGTGGGGTTCATAATTGACTTTTCCTGTAAACCCAGTAAACCCACGAATATCTCAAAGGACACAATGTATTTTCAGCTGTTATTTCTAGAAATACAAACACTCGCCTTGTTACATCAAACATGAAAGTTTTTTATTTTGTTCAGTCCTTGCTGTTGCTAAAAATGGTCTTTATGGAGCAAACCTGATTACTCCATTTTTTTTTTTTATTATTTCGCACACATCTGAACGAGGAAAGGGTTCTGTGCTGCTGCTGTTCAGGATGAGCTGTGACATTCCTTTTACCCAAACAGGCAACCTTGCCATTACTGCCACCTTCTGAAAACACAGAAATGTAACCTGTTTCTATGTTTGACAGGCCACTGTGATGCAATATTTGAGGCACAGAAGAAGTGCAGCGAGAGGCGATTGTGTTGTTCCTCCCAGGAAAAGTCTCCTGGGTCAGTCTGCATTTCCTGTAAAAACTGCACCATAACTGTCAAAATAGGAAGGAATGGTCATTATGAATTTCTTTTTATTGTCATTGCAATATTATGATAATAAAGTATTTCATCATTTTATATGTTGTTTTGGCGATGTATATGTTACTGAATACAGTCCAAACTTCACTGTTTTAAACTACCAATTGTTAAATGAGTAATCACTAATCTATTTGGTGAACAATCACTAAATAGGTGATCATTCAAGTACAACAGTTACATTAAATTCATCCCAATTATAGCAGTTTAAGATTAGATAAGAGTAATAATTAATAAATTAATAAGCGTTTAACTCTATCTTGATAAATAATGATTCTTGTCTTGTTTTTCTTCAATGATAATACAATACAATCTACTTCCAAATTTCTTCAACTGTATGCAGTCAATATACAAAATCAGCCTTATCGGCTGTATCATCTTCACGAAGGCTTAAAGTTTGCCAATACTGTTACAACCTAATCCTAGTATATTTCTTACCCTAACAAAAATACAACAATTATTTTGTGACTGATTCATTCCTGTATTTTTTTTTTTTTTTTTTTTTTGAGGACCCACAAAATCTTGGGTGCCTAGGCTGCTGCCCTAGCACACACTTTTTTTTAAAGAGCAGCCCTGTTTGTGAACGCCTAAGGTGTTTGAACGGGGTGATGCCTGTTGTGGGTCTCTGTTACAACTCAAGGCTCATGAGATGCTCTTCACAAACCACAGCATGTTTCAATAAATCCATGTTGATTTACTATTCCTTTGACTGATTACACGAATGTAAATATTCAGCGGGAAAATATATAGTCTGGCTGACAGAGTGTCTTTTGCAAGCACCACCATGCCGCCCTGCTGGGTCAGAGCTCCATTGCCACTCACAATTATTTATTAGGCAACATATTCACTCTCTATCCATCACCGCATTGCCACCCGGCCCGGTCACATCTCTTAATGTTTATTACGGTGTCCCACCTTCCACCAGGAGAATGATTGACGCTTTCGGAGAGGACCGAGGTGGGACTTGCGCGCTCCTTCCTCTCCAATCGTGGCTCGAAGGGGGCGGAGGCTCTTCATCCCATACTCTGATTATGAGTCAGTTACCAGACATAAGCGAAACAATAACAGTTGGTGGGCCACTTTGCGCTCAGATCCTTCGCCGGCAAGTTGATACTTTCAGAGCCTTTTTGGCGCATCGAGGTCCCGATTATTTGCAGCCTACAGCGGAGGAGCACAACGCGCTCCACTTTTAATCAGATTAGGAACCTTTAATGTTCAATCCTGTTTTTCCTTCGTCCCTAACGTAGCGGTGCAGGAGTGGCCAAAGCCAAATGCAGCGATTCAGATCAGATTTCACCTAAACCAGCTGGGAGAGAGACCGACAGAGAGGGAGAGAGAGAAAAAGAGAGAGAGAGAGAGCCGAGAAGAGAAGAGAGAGGGTTTGTCAGTCTCCCTCCTCCCAAATCCAGAAAAGCTTACCAAGGAAAAAAGGAGGAGTGTCTGGGCTCAGATAGACGCGAGGAATCCAGAGGAATTTCCCGAGGATTTTTTTCTCTTCCTTTCCCCCTCCTCTTCACATCAAATTAAAAACAAGAAAAAAAAAAAAAAAGAAAAGAAAGTTGGAGGGGAGGCAGCGGGGACCGTGGTCAGGGATGGACGAGCAGCCGCGGCTGATGCACTCCCACGGGGTAGGCATGGCCGGACACCCCGGCCTGGCGCAGCATATGCAGGATGGCACGGCGGGGACGGACGGAGACGGAAGAAAGCAGGACATCGGAGACATATTACAGCAAATAATGACCATCACAGACCAAAGCTTAGACGAAGCGCAGGCAAGGTGAGACGCAACTTAAAAACACTCGTGTTATTGATGGGAAAAGGTGGAAATATCAGAGGAAGGGGGGAGATAATACTCGCTTGTAACAGAACTGCCTGTAAATGAAAGCAATAACGCCCACTGAAGTGCCGAGATTGCGCGAAAGCGACAGACAAACCCTTAAAAACTTGAAGATTTCATAATTTGACAACTTTTGTGTGATCATTTCCTATCATAATTTATTAATTAGCGCCTGATTATTGCGGATTAAGAAAAACCAGACCTGTTTTATCTATGAGGGGACTTGGCAGCTCAGTTACTCTCAGAGTCTTTTGGCTTAATTGTTACAAAGGAGCTTACATTGTAATCCTGTGCCATAATAACAGGATGCAGATCCTCTTCTGTGGTTTACACCCAGCACTAAAAATAAAGACGGGAAATTAAGGAAATAAAACATGCAAATAAATGTTTAAGAGGTGAGGTGTAACTGGATAGATTTTGCCCTATTGGTGCGTTATAAAAATCTACATGTTCGATATTTAGCACAGCTAATTTGAAAATTAGTTTTATTTGGATGCACCAATAAGCTTTTCCTGGTCTGTGCCGATTTCTTGTTTTGGTCGAGATGTAACCTGCCGATTCTACAATCTCAATTCGCAGTTGTCTGACGCTTATATTTATTTTATTTTTTAATTCTACTGACCATACAACATAAAAGACGATCAAATGCTTCCTCCTTGATAATGACGGTAGTATAAATGCAAAATAGAATAAAAAAAAAATACAAGAGATTAATGCATCAATAAACTGACCAGATTTTACTTGTAATAATTTGACCTGCCAATCATCAATCAGAGCCAGTGAAGGGAAATTGGTTGCCTCTCATCTCTGGAGGATTTAATTGTGTATATTTTACACTGCTTCAGTATTTTTGTTCTTCTTGTTGAAATGTTCCAATTAAAAACAATATATTATTTAAACTTGACCTGAAAAGACCAACACAATGAAGGGAAAATTGGCAGATTCCAGGTGGTGAATATTTTGCCATGCTCCTATATATATATATTTAATTATTGTTCACCAGTTAGAGCCCATGAAGGGAAAATTGACCAATGTTGGTCTTTAGATAACTGTGTAAATTTTACCTTATGCCTGCAGTTTAAAAAATTAAAAAAAAAAAAAAAAATAAGCTAAAAAGTGAGATTTTGATTTGATTTGCTGATCACAGATTTAAGTCAGTGAAGGAAAAATTGGCTGATTCCGATCTCTGGCTGATCAATTGGTGCATAATTTTACTCTGCTCTTGTGTTTTATTTCTAATGACCAGATTAGAAATAAAAAAAATAGATGCCTGTTTGTTTGCTTGAGTATTGACCTGGTTATTGATGTGCTGTCTTCTTTTTTTAGGAAACACGCACTCAATTGCCATCGAATGAAACCTGCTCTGTTCAACGTCTTGTGTGAAATAAAGGAGAAAACAGGTAAGGTCGCACACAGATGAGAAGCTTTTTGGCTGCAGCAGCACCATCTTTGTGTCTCACCATCACTTTTTTTTTATAATTGGATTCAGCCTGTATAAATACCACGTCCTGTTTTTACCTACAAGGTATCATAAAACATATGTGAAAAAGCAGAGAAAACCAGCTGCTGTTGGACAGCAGTGTTATCATTTTAGCCTTCCTCACCCCTCTCTGTAGGGCTTGATGCTGTGTGCTAAGTGAACAGTCTTTCACGCAGAGGTATTTTCTGTTTATGTTCGCGACAAGGGTCAAAGCCACCAAACGGAATGCGTGAATTATCACTAATTTAACAGTAGATTAAAAAAAAAGGAGAGCAGCTCATGTGATGAAAGGCTGCGAGTTGTCTCGGAGGGACGGGGCAGAGCGGCGCTTTTCAAGAGAGGAAATAAAACGAAATATCCAATATAAGCTTATCTGAGAGCACAACTTTGAGGCTGTCTGCGAGGTTATTGAGAGGGAGCCTTGTCACTTTGTCGACCGGCTTGTCGCGTCGCAGCCGCGCGAGATGGCTGAGAATAAACACAGGGACCGAGCCGCATGGAGGCAATACTGTTTTCATTAATATAACATGAACTTCTCTGCGCTGACATTTCATCTGTATGAGTCAGGGTTTGGCACAGGTTTCTCTAAAAACAAGAGGGGAAAACATGTAGACACTTGAGATTTTCATCAGATTTACAAAGAGCGCAGGCCCCTGCGGAGGAAGCTACAGTGCAGGCTGGGGGCCCTCGCTCCTAAATTGCAAGGCTCGGAAAAGTGAAAGAGTAATGCCTGGCTCTTTGTAAACTGTCTGGCGTCTCCCTGGGTTCAACCAGAGTTCGTTTCCAAAAAGAAGAACAAAGTGACTTGGACCTTTTCCTGGCTTTTCCCCCTTTGCCTCTCCCCTCTTCCCACCGTTCTTGGCAACCAAGCCTCTGACAGAAGAGAGGCTCCCCTCAGACTGCAAATTGTCCTCCCCTATGTTTAGTACCAAGTTTGGAAATGAACATGTTTCAAAAGAGCTTTTATTTTTTTTCGTCTTATTGCTTTGCTCTTTTTTTTTTTCCTGTTTTACTCAACGAACATTCACCTAACCTAAACATCACAAATCTCTCGATGTCTTCTCCAGCTTTATGAAGAAAAGCATTTAGAATCTATGAATAACGTAAGCACCCCCACTCACACACACACACACACACACCCACACACGCACAAACACACACTCCCAGAGACACCTAAAAAAAAAAATTCCCCCTGTCTGAAATTGAAGAGCTGAGCTGCGGCTCATCTTCGCCTATAGGAGGGTTTGTGCAGACGAAACTGAAAATCCTTTCACTGCAGTGACAGAGAAAATGACTCAAACCTTCACCATGGCATTTACAGCCAAATGTGCTGAGTGCAGTGTATGCGAGTGGAGTACAGCCTGTAATTTGTCAAGACTTTTTTATATTCTTTATAAAGAGTCAGCTTCTCCTTGCTTTTTACATTGTTGCAGTCAGTGTCTCCGAGAAGCGATGACGAGCACGCCGGCTCAACCTTTTTACCAGAGAGGAAGAGTTTCTCCACATTAGCGATCATTTGCTGCATGTACGAGCCATGTGCGCCTCTTCCTCGCTCTGTGTCGGCGGTGTGAGCGTTGACAGCAGCAATATGGGTCACTGCCGCAGTGAGGTGTCCATTGGCAGGCAGCTGACAAACAAGGCGGGAGTGCATGCCAATAGTGGACAGAGGAAGCCTTAACTGATGACCCCGCGCCACCTCGCTCCCCTTTTGATTTGTGCCGGGGTCGCTGCAGTGTCACTGCGTTGGAGTATTTAGCAAGCTTAAACAAGCTCAGGTCCACACGCCTGGCTTATAGAAAGCCAACAGCGGAGGTTTGTGTTACCTCACTTAGAGACGGCCTTTTGGCAGCTAAGGTCGTGTTTCACAGAAACCTCTTCCTCCCGCCCTCCCGAGCCCTCTGCCTTTTTTAATCTTAAACTATCGGCATTGTAAGCGAAGTCACTAAGAGCACTCGGGTTTGTTTTCCTGCGCTCTGCTTCGTATCCTGTGACTAGGGCTGGAAAGCGTCTTTGTTTGCTTGGAACCATTACGGCGAGGGAAGCTGGCACGTACAGGTTGACTAAGTAAGAGAAGCCAGACACCAAGTCGGTGTTTCTGGGTGTCAGATTTCAGGCCGGCTCACTCCCCACCACCACCGCCAGTTTCTCTCTATCTGCGGGCCTGGGACTGTTTCATTTCGTCAGGCCTCTCTGTGTCAGTGGCCTCACATTACATCCATGCAGACTCGGGTCAGATGGAGAGCTCCTGCATGACTAATGTGATCAGACGGATAATGCATTACACCGCTTGAACTTATCAAAGCTAGAGACCTGCTGAATCAGTCTGTCCTGCTAACAGCAGTCCTACCGAGAGCATGCAATGCTAATTAGGCAAAACATTTTAGATATTCACAGCAATCAGAGCTCTTTAAGGCTTCTTAAAGGAATGGGAAGGCAAGTGAAAAATATTACGCTTTTCGGCATGAAGCAGACAAGAACTGTTATTTAACAGCGTGGCGTTGGCATGGGCTGCTTACAGGTAGGGAGGAGAAAAGGGTTTTTAAAAAGTTACAGTTTCAATATTATAAAAAGAGAAAAAACTGGCCATGTCGCTCCTTTAAATGTTCAAAATAGTTCTAATGACCCAGGGTGCAACAGATAAGATTTAAACAATTATGATACATCTGCATGGCAAAAGATCCCATATTTTTTTTGTTAATTTGACAGTAATATGACATAATTACATATTTAGTATTATACTTGTGGATGGAAATAACACATTTTAATCTGTAGTGTCATTAAGCATTCCTGTAGGACAGTCTGTGCTCTTGCAAGACTCTTTCTCAAAGACAAAGTTCAACTTTGCTTTCATGCAAGAAAAACGGCTGTGATTGCGGAATAATCATAATTTCTAACTGGAAATATTATACACACTGCACCATGCCATCACCTCTGTCTAAGATAAGGAAACACAGACAGAATATCTCAGTGGAAGGTGAGGAATAGAGTTTAATTTGTAAGCCCAGCATTTGTGCTTTTTCTTATGCTTGTCAATCTCGGCTAAAGATGATGCCTTTATGTTGCTGACAAACAACAAAAAGCTTCTCTAACTTCCACTTCCAGAAAAGATTGCAAAAAAAAAATTAACCATATATGTCTAGAAGATGTTTGAAGATTTCATTTAGTAATTTTTTTTTATGCATTTCAACACAAAAGTGCTCATTAGCAAAATTTCAAAGAAAGTGTGTAAGTGATAGAAGAGATGCAGTAGACTAAAGCCCTCCTCCACCACATGCTGCTGCACACTGCTTATCAGCTGAATGAAATGAGGCTGCCACACATTTAGCTCACTTAGAATGAAGACATATTCAGATATCCAGTTTTATGGAAATATTTTCAGTAGCGAAAAACTGTCCAGGTGTGAAAACTTATCAAGGTTTCACACTATTAAACTGCAGTCGACAAACTACGAGTAACATTTCTGTTAAGCAGCTGACTGCTGGCTGCCTGAGCCGACAGCCTGACTAATTAACAGGCTTGTTATATTTGTGTTACTCTAAAGAGCATAAGGACTTGAATGCTGCTTCTAAATTTAGCAGGTTTTTATCCTGCATTTCGGAAAGGTACATGTTTTTGATAATGTTGTATTACTGTAATAGTTAATATATTTGACTAGGTTGTTGGAGTTCGTAAATACCATGTGATCGTACATTTCTTTTTAAGGTTTCCCTCAGCAGCCATGTCACGTTTTCTGGGAACCTTTTTAAATGATTCGACATAATCCTGAGAGTTGTGTGGAAAGTTTGGCTTAAACGGGTAAAGAGAGAGCAAAAACAAGAAAGCTTTGCTTAGAAATGACAGAATTTAGATTTAAACAAGAATTTACTAATTTATGACTTGTCTGACTATTAAATAAGCACTTCATACGGTGACTCCCTCAATAGGCTTGATGTAAACCTGCAGGCGCATCGCGATAATGTCAAATGGCTATTTCCAGCATTTCCTTTAATATCAACACTAAACGATGATGGAGGTACTCGTTGAGCTCCTGTGCAGCAGTGGATAAACTGGTCACTATGGCTCCCAGTGCTGCTGTTTTTCAGTATTTAATTGACACGGCTGTCCATGATGAGTTCAGGGGTTAGTGTTGCCTCTCTTTGTTACTCTCCTCTCATATCCAGTGACAGATGGAGGCATTAGTCTCCAATGTGGCGCTGTCCTGAAACTAATGGCTATGTCCTTGGTTTCCCCGTGCTAGCTGGGAGACTGTATATCTGTCCCTGGCTTGGAAGTGCAGAAGCAGCAGTTTATCCCCCACTACCCCCAGCCCCTTCATGTTTTAGTTTCCACGGAAATAAGACCGTGCAGGACTTTGTCTGCTCTCTCATAAATAACCTCAAAATAAATAACTTCAAAATGAGATTGAAGTTTTTATATATATATATATATCTGAGAAAAGCAGGCTTTGATTTGTGAGCTTATACGAACCTCTTACCAGAAATGTTCATCCAAGTGAGGGATAATACCCATGTGATATATTTTTACGGAGGATGTGCAGATTGTAGCTTTAAAAGTAAGCTACAGGATATAAAAATAATCTGCCGTACTTTTTTTAATGTCTCACTTTATATTCGTACTTTATTACCCGTGCACTTCAGGAAAACCTGCAAGTATTTCAGCCGCTCTCCTGTCCTCCAGCATAAACTCACTTGCAATTAGGACAGCTAATATATTATGCAAATGTTGACTGGCTTAATTGAGACATGTTAATCATGTTTTAAGAGGCTAATTACAGCCCTGTATATCTGAGGTGGGAGTAGTAATTAGCCATGATAACAGATCTGGCTGTAGAGTGGTCATATTCAGTGTTGCGATGTATAACTACAGAGTACCTGTGCGCTCATTTACAAACACCTGAGCATTTCTTTTTATTTAGTTATTTATTTATTTATGTATTTTTATTTTGCTACATTAGAAAATGTCTAAACAATGCCTTATTACTGGGCTTCGTTTTATTACTGCATATTGTGTTCACAAGAATGAGATGAGGTGAGACATTAGCAATATTTTTTAGGAAAAATAAAGTCAGGATTCTGTGACGTTGCTTAGATTTTTATCACGATATGTTGCAGTATTAATTGCGACGGTGATAAAAAAGTGACAATAAAAGGTATTTTAAAAATTCATCTGTCTGTTGGGCTGTTAAGCTGTCACTATATGCAGTCAAAGCCTCAAGTGAACAATTACCGCTATAAAAATACAATGTGCCCATTATTAAAAAGGGGTGCATCGCGGCAACAGTTGCATTCATTAGTGTAACTTGGGTGCTAAACAGTCCACATTATTTGCATTCAGTCGTCTTTTGAAGCATAATCACTTTTATTCTTGATTAAATCAACATTAGAAAAATAGTCCAGACAGTAAAATAACAATTCTAACCATCGTTTTGATCACTATAGTTATTTTTCATAATGATACAATTGCCTGCCTCTACTAAGAAGCAGAGGAAAGTTTTCATACACCTGTATAACGAATCTGTAGTTTGTGTAGAATAATATTATCTTTGTAAGTTTAATTGTATACAGTTAAAATTTGGACAATTTAAATATTTTAGATTTTGGACTAAATGTGATGTGAGTATATTCAAAACAGCTGCCGTCCTAACCCTCGTTACAGACTAACATTTAACCAGACGCAGTATTTTCACCGTGCTTATGTTCATTTCATCAACAGGTCAGACAAAGATCTGCTTCTATTCTTCCTTCAAAATAAAGGTCTTAAATATAGTATTGATATCCATAAAATAAATAGTTACAAAACGCATCTGTTTAAATATGCCCCAATTTTTTATATATATATTTATATTTTGACTGCATTTGTCTGTCTGGTCATCTGATCCAGCAGTGTTGATTGCTCTGACCATTGGGCTCTTATCCTGCGCACGACCCTGTTCTTAGTTTTCTGGCATCTGATCATATTTGGATCCATTACACTAAGAATGCCCTCCCACTTATCGAAAATAAAATCGCTTTAGAGAGGAAATTTGCTCCATGGCTGGAGTGGAGTTTCTTTTTTATCGGATGTTTATCTCTGGAGCAGCTTTTAGTGTCTACACAACAGCTCCGGTGACATTATTGCCAATTCAATTGCCGCGGTTATTGTTTTTTTTCGTTATTGGTGCTGTTTGGATTTGATTAGATTTTGCACAATCTTGTGGAATTGCGCCTCACAGTTTGACCAGTCAAAGCATACATTCTCATGTCGTTGGAGTTGAAACCTCTGCTGTTGGTCAGTGTGAGGTTGTAATTTTATAATGACCTTGAACAAATTTACAGCTTTATTTCTACTGGCCTTAAAATAACGTAGCATATATATTGACTATTACAGTTACAGTGTTATCTGTAATATTCCCGTATTGTTATTTTTTGTTATCTATTTCCACAATTTACAGCAATGTAAATATGCAGAAATGAAAAAAGGTAAATTTCATCCCTTGTCCTTCTCAATATATTGTCTTAAAATATAGAATATTTGCACATTTTTGTAGTTTTTAATTAAAAGTTTTTATTGCCATTCTGCTCTTTATGGAACTACACTAAAATTATTGTGATCTCATATCAGCTAGTTAATTAGTCAAGCTATCTGCTCAGGCAGAACATCAGTCAGCTGCTTAAGTGACAAGTTACTTGCAGCTCGCCTGCAAGTGTTTTAAAACACGGTTTTCTCATTTGGAGTTATAGGTGGCACTCCTTTGGTTTCCATGCAATAACTGCATATGTCATAGACAAATATTTAACTGTTTGGTAAGTAAAGGATAACCAAAGTAACCTAATTTCAGCCAGCTGAACAGTAGAGTGCAGCAAGAAGCAGCGGAGGGCCTCTACAGCATTACTGAAAGAACCATACAGCAGGAAAAAACTCCTGTAATTTCTCTGGCATCTTATTAAAAAGACTTTAAACTGTAGGAACCTAATCATGTATAATTATAGCAGCTTTCAAACCACAACCTTTTAATTTTTGTTATTCCTACCTCTCAAAGCATCCCAACTATAGTTTTAAAATGTATCACTTTAACATGAGAGTTCAGGGGTGGTCTGTTAGTTTTCATAACATTTTTGAACTTGAAATATTCCTCTGTCTCATAAGCAAGGGGAAAATGGTGTAATCATCCAGTGCACAGCAACAGGTAGGGGAGGGGCAACGTGGCATGGTCCATCTAGCCAAAGAAAACGCTGATTGCTCATGTGCTATTTATGGCATTTCAGACAAAAAAAAACAAAAAAACTTTAGGTATAGTATGATGAATATGAAACAATATTTTTTCTAAAAACTTGGTACACCTTGATAATAAAAAAAGTCTAATATGTAGGTTATGTATTGAAAAATGTATAATTAAAATTGTGTGTTAAATGCTACCTGTGGAGTCAGACAAAAAAAAATGCATATGCATTTATGAATGCTTGCGTAATTTGATGGAGGTGGGCTGTCTGGCTCGTCGCCACTAAGATGTAAGTGGCGTGTTGGCAGCACGGTGGGGTTGTACAAAAGACCCCCCCCATGCCCCACCGCCACTCCCCGGCTTCGATGAACAGTCAAACATAAGACGGCGAGCACTCTTCCCTGGCTGACTTAGTAAAAATGACACAAATTAATACATGCTGCTTAAACAGGACCAAGATTAATGGTTGCCTTTCGCAGCGGCTTAGATCCTCTGTCAGTCGCTGCTCGCTGCCCAGATGGAATCAACACCAATCAATGAGGCTGCCGACTCTCACTGGATATCTGCTCACGATGTTGAGGGGTACACGGAGATGTACGCATTTACATATGCTTTGAACACACAGTTACTTATGCCACGCAAAATAAAAATGATTTTGAAAAACAGAATCACAAACTTCCTCCTGGTATTTCTTCCTCTCTCGTCAGGTTTCCTCTGTATAAACCGCACTGCATATCGTGTATTACATCCCATATAGTCGGATGTTCAATCAGGTGCCACAGAGTCAGATGGGAAAGAGCAGCAAGGCTGATGGCTCAGTCGTGATTGGATGTTTCAATTACTGATAGTAATGCCATGGTGTAGTGAGTCATGCAGTGCAGATAGCACCATTTATTTTAATCAGGACAGGGGAGAGATGGGTGTGGATATGTCTCCCTCATTTCAGAGGGAGTTTCACATTTAGATGCAAGGGAGTGCATTCCCCCTCTTCTCCAAACACACACACAGACACACTCTCTCTCTCTCTCTCTCTCTCTCTCTCTCTCTCTCTCACACACACACACATTTTTTAGATGCATGCACAGTCACACACATACACAAGCTCAGGTGGATTGAGAACGGAGGATAGGTTGCCTTGGGTAACGCGTAGCGACAAGGTACTCTCTCGGCGAGCTATTCTAATTTATGTTAATAAACCTTGCAGTTGCTGTGAGAGACAAAGGGGCCAGAGATGAGCCTCGGTAACCTCGGTACTTGCACTGAAAGGAAAAACACAGGCAAGAAAAAAAAACAAAAAACTGTGAGGAGATAGTGAACTGTAGAGAAAGACTCTTCTCACTGAGGCACCGAACGATGATAAATTTAGCCTCACAAAGAGTTATTTTGTGGCTGCAGAATCAAACAGTCTCATGCTTGCAATTTTCAAGTTTGGTGTGCGGTGTTTACTATTTCTGTGTCAGAGTCTGTGTTGGAAGGGGCAGGGATTGGCAGGCGGGTTGTCTCCTGGGATCGTTGCTGCTAATTCCGTGGGGCTCCTAAGAGACACTGGATGCTGCAGCTTTGGATCACTTCCCAGGGCAGATGCGACACCACAGGTAGCATTTAGCACAGTGGGGCAAAAGCATGAATGTTAACAGAGGTCAGGGTATGGTCTGATGGCCTGCAGTGCTAAGACCCTCTTGGCGAGCTTGATAAGAGCCCTGAAATTACCTCGAAAAACGGCTTGATCGTTTTTTTTTGGGGGAAAAAAAAAGTTTAGCTTTTTCATATCATTATGTTGCTTCTTAAAGTAATTAAATTGCCATCAATCTGAAAGCTTAATGAATATGATCTTGTTTTTACGTTGTGTAGCTTTTGAATCCAAAGTGGGGGTTTTTTTGTTGTTGTTTTTTCCTGCAATGCAAACCATCACCCCGGTAACACCAACAAGGATTGATAACACAACAACTCCTTCCGCTTCTGTAATATATCCATATCCCCAACCCAAAGAGTGAAAGCTGTGGATTTCCTCTGTGCCTGCTGTCTGCCAGCTTGCCTTTGGCGATGTTAGTTCTGGACAGTTAACTCCCACTGAAATTATGTTAATTGCTGTCATTTTCTTTTTTCTACTTGAGCATAATCAGCAAATTATATACTTCTGTTCATTTATTACAGAGCCACTCCTAACGGGGATTTTACCCTTCAAAGATCAAAAGTTAGGAGGGGAGGTGGCTTGCTCTTATGTTTGTGTACTCATTTGTCATATTATGTATCAGCTGGCTATTACAAGAACTGTAATGTGCCATGAATAGTCTGGTGTAGTCAAATTACATGAGGTTATATCCAAAGATTTTAATTGGTTGCACTCCTCAGAAATATTCAGTAAACATGGAAAGAAAAATGCCAGATTTTAATTTATGCTGTGAGCTGTATTTGCCTGGTAAATTTACGTGGTAGATTTAGGTATTTTGCTTTCTAAAAGCTCACTCGATGTTGTATTGGATGATGTGCTATTCAATTGTTCTTGTCTCCAATTCAGATCAGGATAATTTAAAATTAGGTATTTGAGTATCAGATGTTCAGATCCATTTTTTTTTTACTTATTTGTTAAAACTATCACTACGTTGACAGTGCACCCAGTGCTAATAAACAATCAAAGCCAGGAGGAGATTGTTAGCAATGTCATTTATACTTGTGTACATGCCCCACTACAGCTAGGCAAGTTGTTTCTGTTGTTTCTCTGCCATTAAAATATTGAGGTTGACTGACAGTCCTAAGACTCTCCTCCTAGCTTTGATTGGTTGTTTAATAAAGATGTAAAATAAAAATTATATATATATATATATATATATATATATATATATATATATATATATATATATATATATATATATATATATATATATATATATATATAAGTTACATACTGCAGATTTAAGGTGAGGACACAAAATGCCATAAATATATATAAAAGACCTAGAGGTTTAAAATATAGTAAAATAAGACACCACATTTCATGAGCAGCAAACTTTTTTTTTTTTTTTTCCAAATGGAGTCTTAGCGGGATAGCTTTAATATGCTCTGTCCACACAGGTTTAACTAGGCTAACAAAGCTGCAACAGTGGAAACTCTAAATACAAGAATTACATGTAATTTAACGAGGTTGAACAGATAGTTTTGCATCCTGACGATTTCTATGTGGAAACAACTGGCCCACCAATTCTGCCAGCACTGGCACCCTGTACACAACTGGCTTTAAATGTGCTGACTGAACTGGCGCCGCTGTCTGCAGGGCTGTAAAAATAAATCGGTTCATACACAGTATTTCCTGCCTGTGCTTGAAATTTTTAGGAAAAGTGCCATAACATTGTTGTTCCTCATAGTTAAGCTAAATTTGACAACGTATTTGCTTGGTGAGTCCTGCGCTTTTCACTTTTTCCCCCCACATTGCACACACCTTGTTGATTGCTCTAGAAGAAAGTGCTTCTCCAAAACCTTGCTTTTGCTGCAGCATGCGGTGAATAACACGGCAGAAGACACAGCGCAACTATAGCATCAACACGTGGAACCTCCTGACGAAACGCAGCCATGGCTGAGAGCGATTCGGTCGTCAGCCACAGCCGCCCTTTACGTCCACGCACGGAGGAAAACTCATGTTTAGAAAACCTATGTGGCATTTACATCTGTATACATTTATATTTCAGTTTAATTCAAAAACACTTTGTTGATTCTAAAAGAAAATTAAATTTGTTTAGATGTGTTTGTATGTAGAGTTCCCATTGGAAAAAAAAATTGTTGACATCTGAAAGGCATATTACTTTATTTGCTTGCAAACAGATTCGGTCTTCATCAACTCAAATCTTTCATCAGCTGACAATGTTTTCATGGAGAGAATTTTGCTAAACTTGTATGAGGTCTTTTATGATTTCCGTTGTTTAAAATTAGACTTGTAAAATGTTTATTCTGTTCAAGTTTGTCTTGTGCACTGCAAACAAAAAAAAAGTCTCTAATTTACGGTAATATACCGACAGCTGTGGTTGCCAGAATTTTACCGCATTTAAATGGATATATGTACCCACATAAATTTTTACCGTATTTATACGGTTAAATTCCCTACAGTCACAGCTGCCAGTATTTTACTGTAAATCAGAGATGCTTTTCTTTACAGTGTGCAGATAAAAATGACAGAAAATATTTTTCTCCTGCTCCCTAAGCCTGTTTAAACAATTAAAATTGATGTTTCTGACACATCAACAACTATGAATTGTAATTCTTTGACAAATAAATTTAGCAAAATTTATTTTGCTAAATGTATTAGCAAAATAATAAATATTTATTATTTTCTTTAATACTTTAAACCATAGAAATAGCTAAATGTATCTCCTTTTTTTGTTTGCAGTTTCAGACAAACTCTTGAAAACGTTCTCATATTTCGCCCTTCCTACGACAAAATGGGGAGTAGAGGGTGCAGAATAGGTGACATCATCCAGACAGATAAGAAACAGATTGTTTTATATCGAAAGCTGATTAAAGAACAGCTGCGATTCTTTAAATTTAACTACGTGATTCTCGACATGTAATTAGAGCCAAAACCCCCCCAAAAAACAGGAGTCGGGATTTGAGTTTCATAAGAGACTCTTACAGGTAATAAGATTTGACTTGACTTCTTATTAACAAAAACAGAACAGCTCTAAAAATATCTTATTTCTAAATTAAGTACGATGTGGAAATCCTCCCACCGTTTATTTGATTAACTGCTGACATTTCTACCTCTGATGTTATGCTTTTTTGTGAAGTGCTTATGTGAATCCCCTTGGAACCACTTCGTGTGTGCGTCCCTGCACACATAAATACAAACACGCACCATGTGGTCGTCTGCTGAACACAAATAGACCGCCTAGAAAACCGCTACATACTATCACTCCCGAAATAGGAAGGCACGTGTGATAGTTTAAACTGATAGGACAGGATCTGTCATTTTGCGTTATGCTTGATCCAGACGGCACAAATGCAAGTATTTCAAGACATCTTGGTTACTTTTAAAGACATCGAAGGTTTCTGTTAAGACTTTTTGTTGAGAATTCAGATTGCTACGTGTAACATATTCTGATTTCTTCCCAAGATTTGAACCAGCAACCTCTCTGCCGCACGCATGTCTTTCACCCCTAAAGGCAAACTCGTCCTCCTCTTCCATTATGTTTTTTTATTCGGCTCGCCGGCATCACCGTGCCGCCTGTTTTATTGTACATGTCCTTCAGCGCCGTGTTTAGCAGTCCTCTGCCCCGAAAGACATAAAACTCCTTTATGTTCCTATTACTTGAGTTTACGGAGAGCATCTTCAGCCGCCCCGCCTTCCGATAAGATCATATTGATAGATTGATATTGGGAGAACTGTAGTGCGATAAAGGCGCGGGGGTTAAGAGCTTCTTGGATAGTTTAACCTTGATAAAACAGTTGTTTCAGTGAGGCTGATTTCGCCCCATCCGTCTTCATCCGTCAGGGCCCCGCTGAAGTATGCAAATGAAGGCAATAGAGGGAAGCGCCGTGTGCGGTTAAATGGGGCGTTGCGAATGTGCGGTGTACCGCGCCGACGGGGTGATACTACTTACTGTCCAAATTTAGTGTGTCTTTTCTGAACCCTGCTTCCTTCCCTCCCCCTCCCCTGTCTGTTTTGTCTACATTTCAAGTGAAAAAAAAAATAAAAAATACATACGTATATATTTATACTTGTCCTGAGAGAAACTGTGCCCTCTCGTAAAAAGATTACAGCTGTAACAGAAGCAAAGCAGTTTATGTGCTTATGTTATTATTTTTAATGTGTTTTAGCTGGAGTTTAGAGGCTGCAGCCTCTTATTTGTGTCTCTCAGTGTGCAGCACAGGCATCTACATGTTGCAGCCGGTTTTATTGCATGCTCTCCCCCATACATTTTAGAGCATGGCTGTTTATTGTGCTAATTAGCAAGTCTGGAGGTGTAAGGGTAATAATCTTTGTGATAATAACTGTTTATGCCTTAACACAGCGCTCCGTTCAGAGTTTATGTTGCTCGGGCAGCTTCATTTGCCTGATTAGTTTTGTACCTACTCAGCAGTAGCATTAAGGAAGCTTCTTTTTTTGTGTGTGTGCATCTGTTTGAGTCTCTCATTTATCTCACGTGTCTGTATATTGATTGATTCCCCTTGCTCGCTCGTTATTTTTGCTCTGTTCTTCACAACTCATTTTACAGAGAGACGAGGCCAGGAAAGGGTTACCACATCCCCTGTCTGCTGTCTGATCAGCCGCCACACATAGAGCTGTCAGTCAGGAGCTTTCCTGCCTGCCCTTTTGTTATGGAACGCCAGCTCTGTGGGTGGGTCCTCCGGGTGATAGATGGCTCGGAGAGCCTATCGGACTGCGAGAAGCATCCATCTCTGTCTGGTGCCTGTTAAACAAGCTTGGGAAAGCAGCCATGTAGCCCTAACTACCACTGGCCTCCACTAAAAAACCCCATTAACATTAATGAAGGATAGCTTTAAAAGTTCTCCAGTAATAGGCTTGAATTGGATTTATGAGTCAGATGGTTTGCCAGAGTTGCTCTTAAAAAAGGTCTCCGTTAGATAAATGGAAACGAGCATTTGAAGGGTTTCTTTTTGGAATTCAGCTTGATTTTTCTTTTTTTTTTTTTTTTCTTACAAAATTTAATTTTGAAGCCGCACAATATATCAAATTGGTTTATCAATGAGTGCAATATGGCTAACAGAAAGACTTGCTTGAATCCTATATTATGTGTTTAGTATTCAGTATCATACATGCAAATTCTGCTTAGCAATCATTTTTTCTGGCTGATTAGATAGACTTTCGCTGCCCTCACTACACTTGATGTATGTCCTGCTGCTTGTAGCCGGTCCTGACATTTTCAAAGTCTTGCTCTTGTTCTGGTCTCAACTGGATTTCTTCTTCTTTTTTTTTTTGTTGTTGTTGTTACTGGACTTGAGCGTGAAACGACTAGCTACATCCAGAAGCAAAGTTTTCAACTTTGCCAACTTTAAAAATGTATAGTGTTTATAAACTTTTGTGGCAGAAACTACATTATTATGATTACGGCAACTGTCTAAATAATCTTCTTGCGTTTGTTTAGTTTTCGTCTTGGACTTCCTGGAAAGCCTTTGTCTTCGCTCAGTCTCGGTTGAGGAGTTCATGACTACAATAGAAACCACAAAGTGTGGTGGAGACATTGTGATGACGGAAAAGAAAGCAAGGAGTCAGGAAAAATTAGGTTAATCTTAATCGATGTCGTCATAGGAATATTCAACGATTCTATGATACTCGGCGGCTCTGCTTCATTCAGATTTAAAATCAAGATGCAGCTTTGGTGGCTGCGAGGGAAAGCGAGGCGTTTGATGTTTTAAGCCGCTGAAAAGATAAAGCTGCCTCATCTTTAAGTACCCTGCTGCCCCCCTTTTGAGAAAAAAATAAGTTCCTAATACTTTTTTTTTTTTTAAAGGCCTTTCATCCCAGCTGGCACTGGCCATTTCAATATCCTGCAACTACCACTTTACCTGTCTGCAAGGTCCCTATAGATGGTTGATGCGAAACTGCCATTAGCCGGCCAATTCCTCAGCCACAGATTACCGCGCCGGTACGTGGTAATCACAATGTTGAAAAGGTCTGATTGCATTCCACCCAACCTACAAAGTGTGGCATAAATGGGTTTTCTCAAAGGTCTGAAGTCGGTTGTTGGTGTGCCATCATAGTGCATTAGGACTGTCAGGAGCAAAACAGCAATTTTTGAAACCTCTCTGTGAATCTTAAAAGGATGCAGAAATACACTGGGAGGCAAACAAGGCCTTCCCGAGATTGTTGAGTCAAAGCGTTTTTCTGTGCGAGCTGAGCTATAAACTCACCTCCACTGAAAATACATTTTTTGTGAACATTGCTAATCCCCCTCCGCTCTTTCTCTCCTCCTCTTCCCCCCGCCCCAGTCTTGCTCTCCTTCCTGGCTCTTCTGCTCACCTCTGATGTCATTAGCAAGTATAGAGGGAGGTTGAGGCAAGACAGGAGTTGCTATTCTTAATGAATTCTGCTTTGTCTTTGGACTCCCCTACCTAGTTAACCCCCCTTGTGCTCAAGGTGTCAAATTAGAGCAGCTGGAAAAAAAAAAAAGAGGGGAGAACAAGGGGGGATGAGCAAAGAACATCGCACCCACAGCTCATTTCCCGACTCTCCTTCAAACCACGATAATACAACATAATATTCATGAGTATTATCCGTGTACCAACTGTGGAAAAAAAATGGTTGGATCTGCTTCACAAATTCCACTTTCATGATTAAGAAGCTGGTAGGGCAGTTAATAACACGTTACTCGTGCACTGCTGTGCACCAATAAGGAAAACGTAACCTAGCACATCTGCAAGTTTTTGTGGTTAATTCCCTTTTTTTTTTTTTTTTTACAATTATGAGAAGGATTTTTACATTTTAGCACTGGCAAAAAAAAACAACAAAAAAAAACTTGCTGGATTAGTTTTTTTCTTGAGTCACAACCTCTTGTCTTCTGCTCCCGAATATTTTTGATTTCTTTGCATGTCCAGATATGTGTGTGAACATCATTTGTCCAGTTTGCAGAAATCTCTAAAATATCCTGCCCCTTTTTAATATAATTCACACAAAAAGAAGAACGCCCGGTTTTGTGACAACTACACAAAGAAAAGCATAACTACAAAGAAGGAATAACACAGCGAAAGACATTTTTTTTAAGAATTGCCCTGCATTTAATTTCATCCTTTATAAATCATCCTGACCAGCTTATTTGTCACGACAGCATAAAAACAAAACAAAAAAATAAATTCAATCCCACTACATGATGTGGCACCACCAAGTGCATTTTGGGTAGCAACTTTTTCTCTGTATCTTTCAAATAGCATGTGGAAAACTGCAATGGCACTTCTTCTGTCTTTCTCTAAATACCAGATTAACACCTGCCCTGTTTTTCCCTCTTGAGCTTTGGCTCTCTGCAGCTCATCCAAAGTTACCATGGGCATTTGGTAAAGTTGTTAACAGTACTGCCTTGTAAGTACTTAATTTATCAGAAGCAAGTTTTCCCTCCCCCCCAATAAATCCCTGTTGGTGGACAGGAAATGATGTGCAGGTATTTAAAATTATTTTTCCACTTCCTGTACATCTTGGACTTGTGTTTACAATAAACCAAAAGTGGAAATGCATGACTGCTGAAGACTTCAGTGTTTTTTCATTTATCATAAATCAAGCTGCCATTGCCCCGGTTTTCAAATCTCAGAATATTGTTTTACATCATAACTCCACTTTAAACTTCGTCACAGTTTTATTTTTGGTCCTGTCTGTTGTTTGTTCCCTAAAAAAGCTGTGGGGCCTTCAAAGAACAGCTGCATTTATACTTAGATTATGTTACACAGGCAGACTCTATTGACTTAATGTGTGACTTCTGAAGGAAGTTGATTGCACTGGGTTTTACTTAAGGGTACAAATTTTTCAGATTTTTATTTGCAAAAAATTGCAAAAACCATGTGTTATTTTGTTTCAACACATCCTTGAGTAATTAAGCACTGCTTTATGCTGGCCTGTCTTCTGAAATCAAAAGCAAAGTTAAAGTGTGTACATTTGCAAGGCATTGTATTTTAGAGACAAAGATCTAGGGGCTGTTTGAATGTTTTACCCTCTGCTTTGTTGGAGCGTGACCAAAAGTACATTAATATGCTCAGACATTTCTTCTTTGAAGAAATTTTATTGCTGGTGTTTCTATATTTCTTCAGGAAAATGCAATGTTATTCATTTTAATGTAGTAGTGTAGAGCTCTGTGTAACCCTCAAAGGAATGTAAAACAATCAAACACATCTGACTTCGGCAGATATTTTAATAAAAAAAAAAAAAACAAAAAAAAAAAACAAAACTGGTCTGTTCTTTAATCTGATGCCCGAGTGGAGTCTCAGTTTAGCGTTTCAATCACATTTTTTCCTTTCATCTCGCAACACCTGCAGGTTCATTAGCAGCCAAAACTATCCAACCAATCATTGTTCAAACAGTTATTTTATATTCTTACTTCAGATCCCGGAGTCAGATATGAAATACGCCGCGCTGATAAAATTGAACGTTTCCATTTGATTAAATGCCGAAGCCGTTAAAAAGGCATGTTTTAATAGGTCACGTCAGGTGGCTTCCATTAAGACTGGGAATAAACTGATGTGATTTCTGACCCAGCCGCATTTGGAGTTACCGAGAGGCTTAACCCGAGCTCGCCTCCTCTATATTTGTTTTAGCTGTCCGCGGCAGCAGTCTCTCCAGATGAGGTCGTGAACTTGCTGCACCGACTGTGCGCGTGTGTGGGTGGACAAAGTAATAGTGCTAATGACGGTGATTGCAAGTCTGGATGGCTCACTTACACATTGCTCCGGTATCTGCCACAAAAGAAGAAGAAAGAAAAAAAAGATTCGACCTGCATCTTTTTGCCTTGTAGCTTTGGGGTCAGGTTTTCCTGCGAGCCTTGCGGAGATGTTGTTGTTGTTGTCTGCTTTCACCCAGGCATCAGTGGTTGATAGTCCTGAGTCAACAGAGAGGGTCCCCTCGTGGCTCTGCTTACTCACTCCTGAGCCCGGCGTTTAGTTTTCCTTGGCAGACCCGGGCCACAGCTCATTAGACTAAGAGAATGCGCTTGCCTTAATTAATGATATGTAAATATCCTTGAATTGGCCACATTTACATATTAAGAGAGATTTGTGGAATCTGTGGAGTAATATATTTTAATTAGGGATTAATTAAAAATAATGGGAATTTCATTTCGCCTGGCAGGTTGCGTTTGGTGCGCCGGGGCTCAATCTTTGAACGCTGAGGCAGATACAAGCATGTGAAGGAAGCTCAGTTCTTTCACCCACCGCTCTCTGCGCTGCATACAAACATGTGCCCTCTCACACACCCGCGCACACACACACACTGGCATCACATTCCTTGAGATGCCAGACTCTTCCCAGGGGGTCTCCACAAAGCGCTGCAGCTTTGAAAAGCCGGCGAGGAGGAAGCTTGAACACCCACAATATGTTTTTTGGGGATGGTCCCAGTTTGGCTCAGTTTCATCTCCTCTCATTTTTTTTTTTTTTCCTCTCTTCTCTGTGTAGTTTGGGAATGGCTCTCAGACACGGAACACTAGTTATGCTGGCAATTATGTTAATGGAATGCCATTAGGCCATGATTGTATATGAGTGAACGGGGAGCGAGAGCAAGTTCTCGTGGCCCGAGTCAACGTATGCTTTGATCCACTTCTGAGAGGCTCTTCATGTCCTAACAGATTCTCTAATTTCCCAAGCAGCGATCTGAGATACTGCAAACAGACAGGATTTCTACACAGTCTGGGGGGAAAAAAACGTATGGAATATGAGCAGAGCATTTTTTTTTTTTCTCCAAAGTCTGAATAAGCATGGAAAAAGATGAGAATTTCCAGAATTTACTCCCAATCCCACTGGTCAAATGTTGCTTTCCTCCTTTTCTTCCCTCTCTGCAGGGTCATTTATCTTTCAAAACTTCCTTCCTTTCATTCCTCCTTGTATCCTTCCTTACATCAGACCTTATGTCCATCTTTCTGTACTTTTCTCTTCCTTCTTTCATCCCTGTTTATTATTCCCTGTTTCTCTCTTGTCTTTCCACTCATCTTGCCTTTATGTCCTTTCATTCATTTTTCCTTTTGTATTTCCTTGTTTCCTTCGCTTTGTGCTTGTGTTTCTTCCTTCCTTCCTTCCTTACTCACATTCTATTATCTGATTTTACTTCTTTCCTAGTGTTGTTTCTTCACTCCGTCTCTCCTATTGTCATCCCTCCTTCCCTGTGATAATCCTTCTCTCATTGTGTCTTATCATTCCCTACTTCTCTCAGTTTCGGATTTGTTTCAGGTTCCATATTTAAAGCCTCAAACGTAACATATATATATATATAACCATAAGTTAAGAGGGATATTTTGTATTTGTATTTTAAAATCTGGCGACCAGGACCTGTTAATTTTTTGCAGGAAAAATGTGCATGAACGCCGTTCAGTCTGACCAATATGTCAGGGGTTGTTTTATTTCAGGCTATTTGCGCTGGCTAATGATGTACTCAGTGCGTTGTTTTTCCTCTGACAGCCGTGAAAATAAATCTGAATAGAAACAAAGAAACCATCTGTCATCGGCACCACTAATGGCAGTGATAGCACGACCACTATCACCTCATCTCCTAGGTGGAAATCATCCCCATTACCAAGCATCAGGGCTGCTTCCTGCTTCCTGATGCTCCTCACAGCAGCAGCATCTGCATCACACGCACATACATGCCGTCTCTGTCCGCCTGCAGAGAGGGATTTTTGATGTATTTGATGAAGGCCTTTTTTTTTTTTTCGTTTTGGATTTTTTTTTTTTTTTCGGGGGCCAGGGGGGTCATTTTCAGCACATTTACAACCAAATGCCTGTTTTTCTTCCAGTTCTGCTCAAAGCAGAGAGAGCTTCTTTGGCATTTCTGATGTGTCGTCAGCGCGCTGATGTTATTGATCCAGGACCTTCCGAATTCATTAGGAGATCCAGCCCCGGCCGTGCTGCATCTTTATTTATGTTGCTGCACCCTCCCTGGCCTGCCTCTCTCTCTCTCTCTCTCTCTCTCTCTCTCTCTGTTTCTCTCTCTCTGCCTGCCTGCCTTCCTCTTTCATCCTCCATGCATTATTCTTTTATTATTCTTTTACAGCTGCCTTATCGCCTGCATTTTGGTGAGGATAAGACCTGTCAGCTTTGGGTCTAGTCGGGGGTGATGATGGGAGACTTCAAGGGGAGGAGGAGGCAGGAGGATGCCTGCTGTCCCCCTCTTTTTCATCATATGAAACGGACCCCCCCTCCCCCCTTCTGCCCCCTTCCTCCTCTCCACCTTGCTTCTTTCTTGCACTCTCGCCTTCACTGTCTCCCTTCGTAATGAGAATCCTTCTCTAATTGAGGGAGCTGCAGCGAGCTGGCCGAGGGCGGCGGGGTTAGATTGTGATACTGGCTACGTGACCGTTATGCTGATAGAGGCGGCAGATCAATAATTTAGGCCCTGACCTTAATGGTGGTGTTAAAACGCTTATTCTCCCGGAGTCTGGAGGCCTTAAAGGTGCAGAGGTGGATAAAGGCGCTGGATATGCAGGTGGGGGACGAGGGGAGGGGATGGTGGGCGAAGAAGATAAGAGTGAGAGGTGAAGAAAGACGGGAGAGGGAGTGGGTATTTGCAGCCACGCTCTCAGACTAGTGAAAAGGAGGGGATCATGTGTGATGTTTTTCCTTCCTCTACATTCACACTCTCACATTGTCACCAGCATTCATCCTCTTAGTATCCATATGAGAGCCATAAGCTTTTCTTTCTTTTCTTTTTTTTTTTATTATTATTTCTTCTTTGCATGCTTTTTGGTATCTGCTTGTAATCCGTTCTCATAACAACAACACAAAAATAAATAAATAAAAATATATAAATAAATAGAAATCCTCCAGCCAATTCTCACCGATACAGAGAATGCATCAGCAGACTCCAGAAGTGAACAAAGACTGCAGTAACGAGTGGGTTTAATCTGGTTCTGGGCTTGTCTTGTGCCTCCTAGCTTAAGGCTATGCTCAATGAGGATTCGGACAGCCATCGATTTGATTCTGAGGGACATTAACGTCACAGCCACATGCGTCTCCCTCCTCACTCTCTCTCTGAAACTCTCATTCCCTGCTGGCAGGATGCGACCATCCCAGCTTCTCCACCCCCCCCCCCCTCCCAACTCCCAACCTCCTTGCTCCTCCTCAGCCACCCTTAGGGGATGATATATTAGATATAACCAATTCAATTTTATGCAGCCAGGACAGACGCCCTGGGGACATAAACACACACATTTTTAATACACTCCTCACCAGGAAGCCCGATGCGCCAGAGCCTGCGGCTGCCCTGGGTCTCTTCTCACACTCAATTATTAATGTAACGGCCGCAGTGGCTTAATTAAATAATAAAGAAGAGCTCACTGCGAAGGAATGGTACAAGGACAAGTCAGGGAAGGGGTGACTTCTCTAAATGTGTGGTCTTGACTTATATGAGAAGACAGAAACATTTGGTAGCAGGAGTGTCTCATTATCGCCAAATACGGCAGGAGTAATAAGTATAGAACAATGTTTTTCTTGGCAAATACATTTCTTGTGGGGCTATTGACACCCTATTTGGGTAATAAGCCAAATAGTTCAGAAATAAAAGCAAATCAAAACAAATGTATAAACGATTATGCATAGTAAAGTGGAAGGAAACAGGGAGTGAGTAACACACAAAGGCCCAAAAAGCCAACAAAATAGCTTGAACTTATTAGTGTTTAGCAAGTAATCATCTGCCCTATCAAGGCAAATTATTATAAATCTGCTTTAGTCATAATTGATGGCCTAAATACCGTTTTCTCATTTGCAAGGTATCATACAGGAAGCATTTCATAATGGGTAGAATAAAAAAGCTCCTTGAGGACTTCATCACCTTATTACTGCAAAATATGATGATGCTCTTTGCTAAATAAATACTTCTAAACTAATGACTGTTCCTGTGAGCAGTTTGAAAACGAGGAAAGGAAAATCCTTTCATCGTGAATCAGCTGCAGCCATGTGACCTTTTTGAGATTTCTCCCAGATGAATCGAAAGAAGAAGAAGAAGAGGAGTTGTCTCTTCTATTCCTACCGCTCACAAATTGCTCTGCATTGATCTGGGTTTTGCCTGTACAGTTTTTTCCAACTAAACATTATGGAACTTACTCAACTAGATAGATTTCATATAACCCAAGGACCCGTAATTGGAGAAAAGTACAAATACTCCATCATCATCAGAAATGTTGAAGACTTTAAGATCACCGTGCAGAAGAATGGATGAAAGTGTTGCATGTCCATTGCGTCTCTGTATACTAAATATATTGTCGTGTGTTCAGTTGGTGTTCCTTGTACTATTACATTTTATGAAGCACAGCTAAACTTACTTGTAGATATAGTTTTTTTTTATTTTTTGGTGTGGATTACTTGTTGGTTTCTTACCAACATCTGATGTGAATTTTATTTCAGTATCCCCTTTCGAAATATATTTACTTGACACGTTCAATACCTATTTCCCCTTGCTGTATACATCACTTGTTACTGTTCCTGTGACCATTCATTTACTTTAAAACCGTTTCAGTAACATAACACTCAATCAAAAAATGGGGGGCTTCTTCAGAATAAATCATTTGAAAGAGAGGTGTAGGCTTTTGGCTCAAGACTCGATCTGCTCATAAATCAGCCGTCTAGAGAGTCGGGTCAAACAGGGTTTGTGATTCTTCAACTGCGTAAAAAGACTGATTTCCTCACATTATGGATTCCTGCCACCTCCAGGGCAAACTAAAGGAAGTACTCTGTCTCCGGCGTGATGAAATGTGGCGTTATCTTTTACTTTGTTTCATTAGATTCACTGGAGATTACACACCAACCTGAAAGACTGGATTTTCCAGCTCTCTAAGACGAGACATCCTCTGGCCTCGGGGCAAAAAAATATATATATTTCCCCGCTCGCTCCCAGCTCTCATCCCCACCCCTGTTTCTCTGGGTTCATGTCAGTTTTAACTTGTAATTAATTATTCAAATTCTTTTTGAAATGCAGGCCTACATTTTGAGTGGCTTGTTCAAAGGCAAAAGCATTTTTTTTCCCCTTTCTTTCTTTTTTCTCCACTAATGGCAAGTAAGCCCTGCCATTAGATTGAAAAATAGGCCCATTGTGTGTGTTGACTTGGTGGCTTACTGCGATGAAGGATTGCGACAAACTGGAGTGTTTAAATTGGCGAATTGAAATTAATGCCCCCTCAAAGCAGGGCTTGCTGACGATACATTAAAGCTAATACTCCAGCGAGGTCGAGCAAATGTTTGTTTATATACACGAAAAACACTCAGAGAGAATGAAATGATTGGATTTTGCCCAAGTAAACACTTACATTAAAGAGGAAAGAAGCAAATTGTAATTCAGTGAGGTGTGGGTGCTTCTTTTAAGTAGACTAATCCTTCCTGGCGTGCGTCATTTACGCTTTTTCTCTCTTAAATCTTCACTATTTTTTCCCCTTATTTCTTTCTTTTTTTTTGTTTTGTTTTTTTAAACCACATTCTCATAACATATCCCACAACTTTCGCCTGCTGAGACACAGACGCTTTCAGAGGTCACGCCTCAACTCCGTCTTGTCACATCTCTTATTCAGGCGGGTTTTTATTTATTCATGCCACTTTTTGATTTTAATAATTTAATGCCGTGAAATGTTTCTTTCATAAAGCAATAAAGTGCTCCAGAAGGAGCGTTGACTTTTCCCAAAAAAATGCTCGTATGTTTTTTTTTTTTTTTTTTTTTTTTTAATGCATGTAAAGCTGTTGCTGTCAGTGGCTGCTGTAATGCGTATCGATTGAAATTACCCCTCGCCGCAGCCAGACGGCCCCTCAGATGCCGAGTGAAGAGTGTATAAGAGGCTCCTTTTTTTGTACTTTTCCTCCTCCTTTAGAATTTACTGCCACTGGCTGAGAGTGGTATTTATTTTCCTCACACTCGGCTCCGCTATCCTGGAACTGGCAGAGTGATTTTGTAGAATAGAAACATTATAGACTGTTAGTGTCAAAGTGTTAAATGTGATGTATAGAGCTGGGGGTTTCAGAGGGAAGAGGAGGGCTTGGGTGGGGGAGTTGAGGTGGAGGCGGTAAGGAGGTGAGCACTGCCAGCCATGACTGGAGCAAGGTGCTCATGGGAGAGAGGAGCCATCCACCATGTGAGGGATGGCAGGGTAATGTGGCGGGAGGTAATGGCTTTTCTCAGTCCGCCGAAACAGAGGGAAGATCATTAGGGGCTGCTGTGCGGCACGGCGCAGTCCGTTTACCCCCCCGACTCCGCCGGCGCCTCCTGTCAGAGCAAAGGGTGTGGAGATATTCACTGTATCTGTCTGTCTGTTTTTACTGCAGCGCCACCAGCGTCACTCCCGAAGAGGATCGGCTGTTTGATTTTTATTCTTTAAACAGACCCTCCAACTCACAACTCCCCTTGTAATAATTTATTTATTTTATTTATTTTTTCATTCATCCTTTCGGCTTCCGTGCTCGCTTCATCCTGCTCAGGGTTGCGAAAGATAACATAAACACAACTTTTTGACCGTTTTTTTTTGTGTGATCGAGTATTACTTTATAAGCGGTTAATTTGTTAGAGACGTGAGGCGTCGCCTTGAAAAGGAAGAGGGATCGAAGCCGTCAACATCTGAGGGTACTTCAAAGTAATTACAGCTTTGTTTAATTAGAAAGATCAGACAATCCTGATTTACTGTCATTATTACAGAAAAAGCTAAAGGCGCAATGAAACAACAAAAAAAGGGTCCCTTTTGATGCTTTTTATATCATTTTCTCGGAAGTGTACTTTTTCTTTGAGTAATGATCCAGAGTGAGATTTTGACACAATAATCTTTCATATCATTGTTGTTACAAAAAAAATAAAATACAGTTGTTTAGTGTATTCTAAGTACTTTTAATTAAAACAGAAAAAAAAAACACAGTTATTCTTTTTGCAACAAAACCTTTTGGGTTTTGCACTTATATTTTCCAGTAAATTTGTTTTATCTTAATACACAGATGGGCAAAATCTCAGCATGAACACTTGCCAAATTTGATTGTCGTTTTCAACTAAATGTCGTTATTCTGCTAAATTATATAATGTATATATTATTAAATGTTATTATTATCATACAATATTAAACTTTTAATAGAGAAATGCACATACAAGAAGTAACACAAGCTAGCAAATTAGTCAGGCTGTTTGCTCAGGTAGCAAGCCTCCATTCAACCCTTTGTGGACTGTTGTTGAAAATTCACCTCAAACCACTTCTGGGATTGATGTTTTTAATGGCGGCTGATTCATTTTCCACACACTTTTGGCTTAGGAATCTCTATTTAATTCAGTTTCTGCTTGATAAAAAAAAAAAAAAAACACCAAATACTTTTGTGTATCTAATTCAAAACATTTAGACAATAAAAGGTCAACAGACATGCTAACTGTGGTAATAAATCAGAGCTACCATAATAAGACAGATGAGTGGTATTTCTTTAGTTTCTACTGCTGGTTCTGTTTTTCTTGACCAGAAATTGTTAAATTGTTTTTCTTGTAAGCGAGGGAGAAACACACGTTCGCATCGACAGGTGGGTGGCAGGGAGTGCCGTCTTGCTCTATAAAACTCCAGTCACGCAGGCACTTTCTTTAACATGTCTACGAACAGACATTAAACGGTGTGAAGCTTTCAGCACTTTTGAAAATATAAAAACTCTCCATACCTGGACACTGTGAAACTGTTATTTCCTAACGGAGACATGTTTGTTTTGCAATGCCCCATTCATATGGATGCAGTCGTTCTTGTTCAACTCATTAATGAACTTTGACAATTTCTTTGATTCAGAGGGCTTTACGTTATAGTTTCAGCCATTCACACTCACTTTTGTCCACCAATAAGAAGATCTGGAGACACCTCGGGGTTAAGTGCCTGGCCTTGGGGGCATTGACACGTGTAAATGCCCCCGGTAGCCCTCCGGTTGCATGAAGACTACTCTACCCATAAGCCCCAGTCGTCCCATTGAGCCACAGTTGCTCCCTATTTATGGTGTATTCCTTTACAAGGAGTTAATTTACTAGAGACAGAAATCAATAAAAAGAAAAGTATCAAAGCCATCAAAATATTATTTTTCACAAAATTACTATTTTGTGAAAAACAAAATAGTAAAATAGTAATTTTACTATATTTTTTGTTAAATAAATAGTATTTTTTTAACAAAAAAATATGCAGAACAATAAATACATATTTATTGTTCTGCTCTCTTAACTGCTGAAAACCTCACACAGAGTGAGGGAGCAAAAAAACTCCTTAGATCTTTAAATTATTGTTTTGGAAATCTATTTTGTTTTTTTCTTTCTTTTGGGTTCATTTGTGTCTTTGGTCTCTTGCATTGTTTACAAGTGATCAGTTTTGTCTAAGTATATTTCTCCTCAGAAGTGGTTTCAGCCAAAGTTTGGCTAAATCTTTAGGAATTTCCGTCCATCTTCCCGGAGCAGCAGCAGCAGCAGTATTCTCTAAACTATTTACTGTGAGCAAAGAAAGAGATGACAGACTTTTTGCGAGCTTTTTGTGAAATGCTTGAAGTAAAGGTGTGCTTTTTTTTTTTTTTTTTTGCGTCAGCGTGGAGTCTTTGCTGCCGGTTAACAGCACTTTGAGCCGGCGTTCGATTTTTGCCCCGGTGAGCTTCCACTCCACCGTGACAGAGAAGATTGGACGTCATTAAGGTCTGCAGTCCTTCCGCTATCCGGGGGGGTGTGAAATGGGCTCTTTTTGGCTGCCAAAAGTGTGCCCTGTTATTGTGTGTCTCCATCTTTCATGTGAATTGACACATATGCACACAAAGGTTTGCAGCGCAGATGACCAGAGCTGCCTGTTCATCTTTTGGTGCCATTTACATGCTCTGTGTCCGTTTTTGCATGGCCCCTTCTGTGTTAGCTGGAGACTGCTCAGTGAGTCACATCCCTAACGAGACGACACATTGTCAAGCCGTAAGAAAAAAAAAAAAAAAGCTTCTGAGAAATATGATCGCTCCTGTAAAACGGGCCAATTATACCCCATTGACAACCTTCAAAAACCCACTTTTATTGGCCGATTCAGCCAAATAAAATTTTACTGCGCAAGCTGAGCGGGACGCCGTCGTTTTTGCATTGCTTTTTGAAGCTTAGCCTTTATATGATCCCCGTTATTACACCTCTGTGACATTTAAACTTTATTGAACAGGACTTTAAAATCTGTATGCAGTCTATAAAACTGGAATTTATTTCTTTCAGATGGGAGGAAAGTCCTCCAGCAGTGCAGCGCTGACTGGAGCAGACTGACGTGGCTTCCCCGAATTCAGAAATTTCTTTTTTTAACTCATATATTTGAAATAGGGCCACAAATACTATGTTGCATTGATCTTATTTTTTTAACAGCAACTTTTAACAGATATTAATGGTAGCTTTTTCTGATAAAATGTCAGATTGCACCCTGTAAAAATATTGTATTGCAAATTGTTTTCAGTAAAACCATGATTTTATCACATAGCATTAAAATATGAGAACTTATTAAGAAAAGCATGTGGCAGGATTTACACCCCAGAACATTTTTAACCTATAAGAATCAACTTTGTCTACTTTGTCAACATTCATTAATTATGCTGACATATAAATGGAGGAAAATTCATGTTGTCTCCAAATGCCTAACTGTAGAAACAAACAAAGACAACAACACTGAGGTAAAGTATATTACTGCATGGCAGGGAGGTATGTAAGCAGAAGGAAAAACTGCATCACGATAATTGTGTGTTGGTTCATCACCAGGGATGACTCTTGCATAAATGGCGCTTTAGCTGAGCAAAACATACAAAGTAGCTTTTTTAGCTTTAACGAGCTACGTTATGAGCTCTTGTCATATGTTAATTAACCCCAACCTGCCTATGGATCTGTGTACCAGTGCACAAATGTGTTCACGTTTGTGAGTGTGAATGGGTGAATGTGTCTGTTCTCTAAAGCACTCTGAGTGGTCACATTATATTGGCTGACTTTTAAGCCTCAGCTCAATACTGTTAAAAGAAAAGAAGTTAGAAGCAGAGATTCAGCAACAAAAAAACACCATGGCATACTTTTATTTTCAAAAAAATAACGTGGTGTGGTTTCTCCACTGAGTAATTGACTGGGGGTCCGCATTCTAATAATCATCCCTTCAAATTTCTTTATATCTAATTTAGCAGATAAAAAAGGAATAAATGTATTTCCTCGACAGCTTCCAGATGAAAAACTCCACCAGAAAATGGAAAGGCGCTGGTAGAAAGGTCCTACCCCCCCCCTCCTCTGTGTAATTAAAAATGGGGTGTCTGTCAGTGGCTGCGGCTGCTTTGTGCGGCCCCATATGTTTGGGCGCTGATACAGGGAGGATTATTCTGTTTGGAAGCCTGATAACAGCCTGTTTATAACCTTGGCACAGACCGTAGCCTAATCTGGCAGCAACACTTCTCTCCCCACCTCCAACCCCCAAAATTTTCACAGAAAAACCATATTGGCTGTTTTTTTTATTTTTTTGTTGTTGTTTTTTCCCTCCAGCTGGGGAAAAACGGTGAAAAACCTTAAAGAGTCAGGTGTTTAGCCTATATCTCTCTTGTGCATGTTCGAATCTGCTCCGCCTACAAAATAAGCCAGCGATGCTTCTTTTATTTTTTTTATTTTTTTGGATGGTTCTGATTGTGAATCCCAACTCAATTATGCGAGCTGTGTTTTTGTCTATCACCACGTTTTTGTTTTTTTTTCCCAGATAGAAGGAACTATAACGCTTTCATTCCTGGACGGCTGTGTCCTTCCTCTTTCAAGGTTTGAGTCGCAAAGAATCACTTCAGCGCTGAACTTTTCTTCCTTTTCTGGGTGTCAGTGCTCCCTTTGTTGGAAACTTTATTTTTTTTCTTTTTAATCTGCAGGCAGATTAATTCAACCTTTTGTTCTCTGAGCATATTGCCTTCGTGCTGGCTTTCATATGACTGAGTGTGTCATAATTTCTATTCTACCAATGAAAGCTGCTTAGTGATTGGAGGGCCTTTGTTCTTTCAGAATAGCACTCCAAACTCGACTAATTGCCACATGACTGACTTTTTGAAATTAGTGGAACTCTATTGTTATTACCCAGTATGGAGGCCACATTCCTAATACTTTATGCAAAAAGACATGCTGGTCGGTGCTTTAGTATAATTATGATAAAAGGCGATTATTGGTGGTTAGCAACTGGGTGAATTTACTGCAACTTGCATTTTAATATCTTTTATCTTTTCTGCTACCATAGACTGATTACTAAATGCTTCTGCAGGGGCCCGATGAGTCAGGGGGCTTTAGTCCTATCTAGCTAATTTATCCCAAAGGGAAATATGAAATAACCAAAATAAGACGCAAATAAAAAGGAAAATAATAGACGTAAGATGCTGTGGGGCCAGAGCTCCTAAAAGAACATTAAACATCCCAGAGGGTACAAGCAACAACAGTGAAGTAAAGAGTGGGAGGGAAGGACAGAAGAAGAAAAATAATTACGCTAAAAATAGCCATTAAGTCTAGGGCTGTCTTGTGGCTTGAGATTTGTGATTTTAAAATACCTCAGTGTTCCCTGTTAAAGTGAAGACAGACTAGCAAAATGCTATCCAGTTACTGTCAACATGTGTTTTTTGTCTGGTGAACTGAGATTAGGACACTGTTCTAAGATCAAGGTATGAAATGCTTTAAACTTTACTTCCTGTTGTATCGGTACTTGAAACTATTATACCTTTCATCACTTTATGCTCCCATTTCGAACATGTAAACTGTTAGTTCTCAGACATTTCAGGTTTTAGAGAACATCTCGGTCCACCTCTCTTCATGTACTTGCAACATTTATACAGCGTCTGCGAACATCACGGTGTCATTATTACTCAGACGAGTCCTGTGCTTGGTTTTATAGCGATAACAGGAAATGCGTTTTGCTCCAAAACTGTTGAGGCAGAAAACTTAGCCCATGCTGTTCCACATGCGGCTGGGTGACTCGTCAGTGAAATGCCGAGTCGTTGAACACAGAAACGAGCCCGGGTTCCTGCAGAGGAACGCTATTCAGTATTCCACGCGTAAAAACGAATAAATGAAAAGATATGAGGCGTCTTCTCGTGCCGACCCCACATCGCTGCGACACGACCCACACTTTGAGAATCCCTGTATCCAGGTGATTAAACCATACGTTGCTATCTAGTGAAATATTTTATGAGAAAATGAAAATACATTGTAAGAAAATGTTCAATTGTCACTTTTGTTTTAACTGGGATATTTTTTGTTTGCTGGAAAACTCTCAATCACAGCCAATTTGTCTTTATTATTTTATTTCAAGTACTATGTGTAGTATAACCAGAAACAAAAAACTCTCAGCGCTCACCCTTTAGATATTATTATTATTATTATTATTAGACAATAAGTAATGTGAAAAAAATAAGTGTGAACCCTGGATTGTATAAGCTGGCGCGAAACAGCCGCCTGGTAAGTACAAATTGACACATAGCTGTTATAAAATATAAGGTGTAGTAAGGAAAAATAAAGTTTTACAGATAGGAGATGTTCCCGTCTGTAAAAAGCGGCTACAGACTGAACACATCATGTCAAGCACCCATCTCTCTTATCCTTTGCTGTTTGATAAACTGTATTATGCTCCTGCCCAAAGGCCCTTTTTTCAAAATTCCTTCATGAATGGAGCAATGCAAAGGGAAGTTTCCCCACATGTAGGTACTTTGAGAGGCCTTTTTTTTTTTATAAATTAATGTAATTTTCAAAATGCCGTAGACATTTCTCTTTTACTTCATCCGTGGTAATTCAGTTTGAAAAATGTATTGTGCTTGTGAATTCTTATGAAACCAGGCTTGCAATAGTTCTCAATCCTGAACCTTTACTTGTATTTTTACACCTAAGCGTTGGCACATTTATTGAAGTGAATGATCCATACTTCTGCTACTATCGGCGGTGACTAAGTGTAATTACGTACGACAGCATATTTGCTTTTCTGCTCCTTCAGTCTGGGAACAAAGCTCTTCGCCCACATCCTGCGCCACGCATAATCCTTTGCAGGTCTCACCTTAAACGTTAACGTTAATAAGAGGGTTCCAACCTCGCTGATGAGTTACCTGGGTGCTGAATAGCAGCCGCTCTCTGTAATGCACTGTATGCGAGGACCCTTAACCAGCAAACTGCGGGGAGAGGGAGCGCTCGGAGTGGCAGGCAAAGAGAACTGTCAACCTGTCACATTTCTCCCTCCTCTTCCCCCTGATAAATTAAAGTTACACAGTGTGCGAGTTGTAGCAGCGGAAGGCTGTGCAGAAAGCCTGGCTCCTCAGGTCTCAGGAGATAGCTGGCAACTAGGTCAGACTGATAATGTAATCCGCTGACTAGATCCTGTGCCCACTACGCCCAAAGTAGAAAGGCATGGCAAGTAGAAAAGAAAAGAAAAAAAAAACAGGAAAGGCAAATAAATCGCAACTTCTATACGGGCGATTTTTGTGCACATTCCCTTGCTGGTTACAGTTAATTGGGTGTATAAAGGAGTAATGTCAATGCTGCCTATTGTGAGCAACTGTATGCTGATAACAAACCCACCTGCTTACAGTATGTGCACCTGCTCCTACCTGATTATTCAAAAGCTTCATCCATGTCAATAACCGTCACAGTCCCCACCGGGGAATCTTATTTACACGGATTCCCTTTTGCACGTTATCTTTGCACCACATACTGCACTGCACATGCACAGCAAAATAGCGGCAAGCAGGGTTGCTGGGAGAAAGTGACAAGAATAAGTCTCTGCATCAGCAAGGTGCATTTTCATTCCCATGCAGCACTCCACAGAGGCTCGGTGGGCCCACTGTGACAACTCTGCCTCCCTGCAGGTGTGGAAATGAAACAGCGCCTATAAATAGCCCAGCCAGCTGGGAGTGGAGAGCTGTAGAGCTGGGGTGGGGGGAAGGGATGTTGGGGGGCTGCGGGGGGAGCGGGGTGTGTTGTTGGTGGGTGGAGGTGGAAAGCGGTCCAGCTGGGGATGCAGGTGTGTAGAAGCTGACCGACAGAATACGAGCGTTGTTTCGCCCAGGGGGCCGAGGTGGAGCTGCAAACGCGATCCAGTTTTAAAAGTGGAGAACGTATAGAAGAAAATACTCCACATATCAAGTTAGATGCACATCTGATGAACTGTTAATGTTTAACCTCGCTTTAAGTACCAAAATACTTCTGTGGTTGTTCTTAATTATGCAATTAGATGTTTGATGTGGAAGGCAAAAAACATAAAATGCCTTGTGAGTGACATCTCAACCAAAAACCTGTAACAGTGCATTATTTTGAAAACTGATGTAGGAGGATGGATGTTTTTCAGATCTTTCACAAAAAAAAAAACAAAAAAAAATCTTAAAAGTGTGGATAACACACTTTTGAGATTCAGCCCAGTTTTAGTCTGTGACCTCAAAATAAAATCCAGTGCAACCAAATTACTTCATAAATCACAAAATTGCCAAAGACTGCCCACATGTGTGTAATTCAGCATAAATTTGGCCATTCTGTGAAGAAAGATAGAAAACATTAGTGGACAAGCAAACCAAGGAACGCAGAACATAGATCGGGAAGAAAGCTGTGGAGAAGTTTAAAGCTGGGTTAGGTTATATCACACATTTCCGAGCTTAGATCATCTCATAGAGCAATGCAGTCTATCATTAGATCCACAGCTTAAGTGGAACAATGTGTCCACAGTACCACTATTAGTCATGCACTACTCATTGGCTCTTAATGGAACAGTGTCGAGAAGATACCATTCATTTCAAAAGTGAATCAGCACCAACATATTCACAGTGACTTTTAAAATAATAGTTTACGTGCAGTGTCAAAAAAAAACAAAAAAAACAACAATGTTGGGGGAGAAAAAAAACAACATAAGCTCAGGGGACATGTATGCAACATGTAAAAAGTAAGTGTTACATGCAAAACTCCAACTTCTTTGTGCAATTTAAGAGATGCGTCATTCATTCATTAGGTTAATTTGTGTTTTAAATAACTGTTAACTTGTGACTTCCTGTTGACGTACTAAACAAAACAGTTAACGTTCTGCTATGGAAAGACAGCAGCTTTAACATACAAATCACATTACAGTACAGTCATAGAGAAAATGAATATTTTGGTGTTTAGGCTGTCATTCCTGTCTTCAGGTTCTTATTTCTTTCTCTGTAGCAGTGCTGGATTAAGTAGACATCCAAATAAAGCTGGGGAAAAAAAAAAAAAAAAAAGCATTTAATGCTGTTTCCATCGCTACCGTATTTTCTCACTGCTGCAGACAGTAACAGAGCTTTCCAAGTCACAGTCTTGCCATGCCATCTGCACTAAAGGAGCCAGTCAAACAGTGGAAATATCGCTCAGAAGTAAAGTGTCTTCCCTACAATATAATTACATAGATACTGGATACTGTATGTTCTGAATGCATGGCGTCCAGTATGCTGATCTATCAATCCGTTCAGACAAGGACATCCTTGCTCTTCTTTTGCACACCTCATTATATAGACACAGCTGAGCCCGGGATCAACACGAGTGCTGCATGTTGTCTGAGTCGAGTGCAGAGTCTTAGCACAGAAAACCAAAAGCTCACCAAGCTGCAATGATACACATGCTGCCTGTCTGCACATGTGTGTCATTACAGACAGAGCTCAGTAGTGACACCTGCTTTTTGTGCTCCCAGTTGAACATTTCTGTCTAAAGCCTGGACGTAATACTTGCGCTGACTGACCCACAGCACTGAACCTGCTCTCTTTTTTTCATTTGTTAAGCCTTTTTAAAGACAGAAAGCTGTGGTTTATTGTAAGATTCTAACCGTATATAATAGTTTTATTCAGTTCAGTTCAAATTAAAACATACCTTATTGACCCAAAAGGGAAATTAAATGTTACTGTAATCAAATTTAGATACCACAGTTTCATAGAATCACTGTTAGCACAAAAGTCTGGAACAAACTGTGCATAACCTGATCAAAACCGCAAACCAGCAATCGCTTATAATGCTGCAAAATAATGCATAGGTTATTACACTTAGGTTTCTTATTATTATTTTCATTTTAATACAAAGAGCAAAATGTTTGAATAAACAGCTGTGCAACTCAGTTGTAGTTTTTAAATGTTTATTGCACAGAATATCATACCCAAGTCATTTTGCCCTTTATGAAACAACACTAGGACATGGCTTTCTTATTATTATTTTTTAAAGAATTATGGTTTTCACAACCAGAAATACTTCAAACCAACCTTATTTGTCTTTATTGTAATGGAAAATTTATAATGTCTTTATATTTGCTTTCTTGCAGTTGTTTTCCGTTGTTGGCGTTTTGATAAATATGTCTAGACATGAGAAAAATAAAGGAGTCTTAAAAAACAGGTCCTGTTTTTTTTTTTTTTTTTAAAGACAGGACTTGCCTTAAAAGACAGACAAATCTTGTGTGATTTTTTTTAATTTCTTTATTTATTCTCTCCCGTTCTGAATCCGTGATGTGGTTCTGCTGTGTCATGACCTTGTAGGTTACTTTCCTGTTACGTCACCCCCTATTATCTAATTTTTGTTTTCATATTAAAGGATCAACTGGCAATCTATGAATTAAATTTGAATGCTCTGTGAGTGCTCCCAAGTCAGATAATTAGCTAAATCAATCACACAGTAAATGATGCCATCCGTTTCACTTGTGGTTTTTAGGCATCGATCATCCTGAGGAGAGTAAAGCGTCTTCATAGTGGCGTGAGATTAAGTGCTGCTATCAGGTCACTGCTGTGTTATTTGAATGGTATTTGTGTTGATTCTATCAGAGTATGACACAGATCTGGAACACAAAGCATTTATTCCAAGCTGCTAGAAAAAGTTTCGGGGAGTTTGGCTTTGCTGGCCGTCAAAATATGCAAACCACAGTGTAGGAAGGAAATTGGGGCATTATTATTTTACTATGGTGCTGTGTCTTCCCAAAACATTTAAATGAAAGGCAAATAGATCCACAATATGGCGACAGGGTTAATAAGAAAGCTATGTCTGAAGATTTGATCGGTTTTATGAAACTGAAGCTTTTTAAAACATTGGAAGGGACTTGTAGTGGTTTCTTGCACACCCCTGTAGCAGAAAAAAGTGATTTTAATTTTGACCTCTCACGGCACGTCAACAATGTTTGAACTTGAACTCGACAGCCTTCTGTCACACGTGTGTCATACATTCGGATGGGACATATCGGTTTGAGGCGTTTGCTCCCAGTGCACGAGACTGTCTGGCTAGTATATCAGTACGTTCTTCTGCAACACAGCTGCAGTGTCTTTATTGTCTGTAAGCTTCAGCTTTCAGGGCAGAAAATTCTGCTTTCATTTCCAGCGGATGACTTCATGGGGTGTTCATGTAAATGGCATCTAGCACTTGCACACTGGTGCATGCATTAATGCATTAATTCTTCACCGCTATGCGCCTTTTTTTTTTTTTTACGCTGGAGGCAGAATGACACATTCTCATCAAAAACATATTCCCCCACTTACAGCTCCACACCGTTCAGACTCTCTCACACACCCACCCACACACACACACACACACACACAATTTTAGTGCTGATTGACAGCAGGAGCTCCCTCTGACCTAGTATTCTGCTACAGTGGGACGATCCCATAGGCTTGTGATTAATGACTTAGGCTTTATCCGCTAGTAGAGTGGTAGGCCTGCCAGCCAGGCCACTTAGACTGCTTGGACCACTACCTCTGCTGTAAACACACTCGCGCTTTCTGCAACTGTTTTTCTCCACATCTCACTCTCTTGCCTGCAGGCTCTGCATCGTCATATTCATTCTTACAACTCTAACTCGTTGCCCCACCTCCAACAAACACAGAGGCAACACACCTTTGCATTCACACACTGTTCCCCTGAACTTATTCTCACCCTGTGGCAATCTCTAGTTGAATTTTATTTGCATTATTTCTGCATCAGGACAGGTGTGACGGAGTAAAAAAAACTGAATTTGTTTGTCTTTTCCATTCTTTGTTTGCTTAAGCAAATTGCTTACCCCATATTTTTTCTTAAAGTAAGAACTCTTCATGTCCCCAGGTCATAAGCAAAACAAATGTCCAAGGCTTTGATTGCTTGCATTACTTTTATGAAGCAAACTGATCATCTTTAGTGTGTTTTTCTCTAGCACAACTCAGGAATTTTTCTCATTGTGAAAACATATAAATAACACAAGACTCTCTAGCAGAGCTAAACCAGTCTGACTTATTTTTTCTTGACAGTAAGCTCCATCGTAAAAGCTCGGAGATGATTTTTTTTTCTTTTTTCTTTTTTTTTTTTTGCTGAAGTAAATCTCTCAAGAGTAACCACGTTTATGCCACTTTGTAACCTTTTAAACACTTAGCCAGTCTACCTGCAAGAAGACACACTTTGACAAGACACTTTAGTTCTTGATGACAAATTGAAGACATTTATGCTTTGCTCAACACTGTTGATTAGGTTGATGTACAAGTTCTTTTAGCGGGTTTAGAATCACCTCAGGTTAGTTTGATATGATAGCTCATTTCCAGAAACCCTGTGGGTAAGGATTCTTGAAAAGTTTTAAAAATGTGTTTAATCCAATTTTGTTGCCTTAGAACGTCTTAAATAGATTTAGTTCTCGATGCTTAAGAGAAAAAGTGTTTGACTTCCATTTTTCTTATTTTGCTTATTCATTGCAGTTTTCACATTGGTCTATACAGTATATACTAGATATATGTCTGATTTGCTTGAATCCATTTCACCCAACAGTGTTTTGGCTTCTGAGTTGTTAAAAGAATCCACCACAATTTAAAACTCAAACATGAGACAATATGCTACATGTTTAATCTCTAGACAAAAGGATCAACTGGGTCTAGAATGGCAATCAACCACTAAAGTTATATGCTGTATTTAGGAATTTTTTTATACAACAAACTAAAGGGACCAAATTTCACAAGCTGTGCTCTTGTGAATCTGCAATTAGTCTAGAATGCTCAATACCTTACATGGCAACATCATAAATGTTGAAAATGGGATGATCTCAGTGTGTCCAGCTATGGCTATGTACCACAACCATTGCCAGTTTTATTATCTATGGAACGTTAAATAAAAATGTTTGTCACTTTATCCATTACAAGTTTATTTGTAATGGAGAAGGGTATATTTAACACAGTTTCTAAACAGGACTTTTTCTTGCTCTTTCAAACCTTACCAAATGCCCTAACAAGGTGTTGAAGTTTAATAATCTAAATGGAAAGGCAAGGACTTGCATACCAAAGCTTACTTTATATTCAGCTTACCTTTTATTGGGTAACCTAAATATAATTTACCTTATAAGTTAACCTACTTCTAGTTGTCCTACAAAGTATTCGGCTGAGTATTTGGGCTGAGTATTATTTTGCATTTGCAAAATAACTACTGCTTTTTAAGTACAGCCCAATTTTTTAGTCAAAAAATAAATCCATAAAATAACATAAAATTCACAGTAAATGCTTACTTCTGGAATTTAAAAGTAAAAAAAAAAATCTGCTTGTTAGATAATACAAACACTGAAATGTGTTTAACTGTCTGATGTTTTATCTAAGAACCAATTGCTGGTCAATTAAGATTAAAGGAAAGATTAATTGACGAAAATAGCTCCTGACTGCAGCGATGGACCAGTAAGTTCACTGAACACATGAGAGCTCTCGCATCATAATTGGAACATAATTTTAAGGTGCAGAAACAGAATATACATGAAGTCTAAAGCATAAAATAATTAATTATGAGTAATAACACCCACTGTGCTTTTCTTTATTGACATTTTAATGCCTGAGCATCATTTTGAGATGCTTGTGGGCTGAGATTATGGCAGTTTAACAACCTCTTGAAATCCTGTTCAATTAATTAGTAAAATGCGCTTGATATTTTGGATTTAAAATGTAGTGAGTAAATAAAATTCTTAACTTGTTTTGCTGTAGTTTGAAACAAATGGTTAAACGCCTAAATGTGCCTGTGTTACGTAGAAACTCAGGTCAAGTACCTCAAAGTTGTCCTTTCTGCACTTTGTTGCTCCTGCAGATTTAACCTTTGTCCTAAAAAAAATAATTTTGCAAGACCCACTACGCTGCTAAACAATGTGCTAACATATATTAGCTTTGCTGCAGTTTGTCATAGGACTACAAAAGTCTCCTTTGTAGTTTTATGGAGTGTGGCTGCGATTCAATCTAGCTGTAAAGGGTGACAGTAGTTAACGTATCAGACCTTTAAGACATACTTCTGAAAGAAGAACAAATATTAACATTTATAACAGCCGAGGGTTTCTATTAGTTGTAGTAACCGGGTCAGATGTTCCTTCCTTTGACATCTTGACGCATGGGTAATGCATGGACTCATAGATTCTCAGTTTCAGTTCTTTCTATATATAGAAAGGAAAGCAGGATCATATCTATTTACAGATGTCGGTTGGCTAACATCATTATCGTGCCATTTTAAAGCACTCAGTGACCACTTGTGCGTTACGGAGAGAAGCATCGTCATCGTGGAAGATATTGCTCCCAGTGGATATAAGATGCATCTCAGGATAATCTAAGTAGCCATTCAGAGCCTTCCTTACTAGTAGGAAATACTACAGATTTAATAATAAGACTCTTAATGAACTCTGCCCACCAGGCCTCAACGTTTCACTGCATTGTTCTATAAATACAGTGCCTTACAAAATCATTAAACCTGTGAACTTTTTTTTTTTCCTAGCTTAGGTGGGAGAATTTATTTACAGGAAATGTATGAGTTGACACCACAAATCTAACTTTTATGGTTTCCAAGAAGACAGCCATAAGTCGTACATGTAGTTTTCCGCAAGCAAACAAGATACTGTGGAACAAGATACTCTGCTCAAAGGAGACCAAAGTGTCACAAAATGCTATTATGTGTGGTGAAAACCTGTCGATGGCCGCATCACGCTGTGGGGGCTGTTTTCCTTCAGCAAGTCCAAGAGGCTGATCATAGTAGATGGGAGGATGGATGGAGCTAAAGACAGGGAAGTCCTGGAAGATTACAGGCTGTGAAAGACTTGGAACTGAAGTTCAGCTTCACCGTATAAATAAGAGTAAACATAGAGTCATAACAACAGCATGGGTTTTAGATCATAGTAGACCTAAATCCGGTAATCTGTGGCAAAACTTGAAAATTGCTGATTGTTTACGCAATCTGTTCTATCTGTTTGAGCTTGAGTTGAGTTGCCTGTAAAGAAAAATGGACAATTGAACCATGCAAAACCTGCAGCTGTAATTGCTGCTAAAGTTGGGGTTACAAAGTATTGAATCAGGAGTTTCAACACATCCATGCCACACTTTTCAGATTTTAGCAATTCAAAAAAATAAATAAGTAAATCATAGTTTTACATACTTTCTGTTGGGCTGCCACATAAAAACCCAACAACTTATACAAAAGTTTGGAGTTTCATCATGACAAAATAATGATAAGAAAAAAAAAACTTTCAGGATCATGAATACTTTTACCAGGTATTGTAATGAGAGTTTTATAAAACAGAGGGAGCCACATTTGCTCTCTGTTGATGGCCGTGTGGAATTCATGTTCACATGTTGTCGAGTGAAACTGAGCACAGTGAAGCAGAACTACAAGCTCTGCTGTCTATGAGCGGCCATATGGCAGATGTCCTTGCGTGCTAGCTTAAGGGAGCCTCTCCCCGAGATGGAGCAATTCTGTTCAGCAATGAACCTAATTCTCTCTATCTGCTCTATATGTTTATCAGCTACCCCCATCACATGGGTAGCTGATGCCGCCATCAGCTACCCATGTGTAGCATAAGTCCCAGCAGATCACCTTATAGCAGGGACGGCAACTTGTAACATCCCAGGCAGACCCGGCCTGCTTCCGTCACGTAGCCTCTGCCTCCTCGCTTGACGAAAAGCCCACCCCTTCTCACGTAGCCCCTGCGCCGTGCCTCCAGATGTAGCTTAATTTACTGCGACTCTGCTAATTGCTGTAATTAAGGATTAATTACTGTTAATTACCTTCGCATAAACTCATCAACAGTCAAAGAGCGGGGCCTTATGAAATGTGCCACGCGCAGGAACACACACCGAGGGGACTCGAGGGGGGTTTGTTTTATCGGACCTCTTGTTTCACGGTTTGTCCTGCTGCGTGGGGACGACTTGTCGGACAACAGTTAGGGCAGGACATTAACTATCAGAGGCAATGTCCTCTGGGCTCCCAACACTTCACACATCACATCCTTACCAACTGTTGTCCAGGACAGCATCCTTATGCTGGCTGTCGTTTGACTTTGGGCTGGCATTTATTTTCTGAACATACGAAGGGATTTAGTGCTAGTAAACTGTCAATAATCTGTGTTAATCAATTTAGATAAGTTTCTACCAGTTTGGCTCTTTGATTAGGTCGGACCTAAACTGATATTTAAAAATCACTTTCAAATTTTAAAGTATGTGGATTTTTTTTTTTTAAAGGGTAGAATTTTAGCGTTTCGTGAATTAAGCCTTTAGTAAAAGCAGGTGGACATTACAACTAAGATGCAGAAGAACACAGAAAAACTTGATTGTGTCCACCCGACCATTTTTGTTCCTGATAGCAGAAAAAGAAAAAAAATGCCCATGTCCACCTGGGTGTCATATTTCCATGAGCCGTTAAACACCCAAGACTATTGTACAGTGCTTCAACCTTGGAACAAACAAAAGCCAGATGTTCGCTGGGTTCTACTGAGGTTTTGTTTTTGTCCAGTTTGAAAACAAATGAAACTGCTCTTCCCTGCGGTACGTGTCCCTTTTTTGCACCTTTTTTAGTGAAGTCTTAAAAACGACTGTCCTTCAAGAACAATGCTGTAAAATGTATCATACCGGCTAAGGTCTAAAGGAAATATGGAAATAAAAGGTATCAGGAATAGACACAGATGTAAATGGCAGCAGAGCAGAGAAATCATTTGTTAGCTGTTTCATCTTCTGATTTTAATAAGCGCAAATTTCTGAGTGATGAAACTCAAAGTTGACTTTGAAGAGTTGTTGTTCTAGAACAATGCTTCCAGCCAACTTCAAATCATTAGCCCTGCAAACAAACTCCTACCTAACCAGTCCACCAAATAACCAATTAACTCAACACTAGTGTTTTTGGTTAGTGGGAGGAAGCTGGATTACATAGTGAGAACACACACATGCACTGAGAGATCATACAAACTTCAGACTCCAGGCCCAGGATTCGAACCCAGGACCTTCTTGCTGCAAGGCAGCAGTGCTACAAACTCTGCTACATAAAACGTAAAAATGTCTGAAGTAAAAACTGTTTATTCTTATTTTAGACAATTTCTCCCACACAATGCTGCACAACTTCCTTTAGTGAACGTATCGGACAAAACAAAATGCAAAGAAATACTTTGACATTCGCCTGTTTGCTAATAGTATTCAGTCACTGAACGTATCAATGGACAAATCTGACTGCTTTCCATAACTGGAACGGATGCACAACTGTGTTGTGTTCAATATCAATTTGCAGTTCTGACTTCAGAGATAAATGCATTGGTAGAAGTTAACACTCGCTTCTGCTCCATTGTCACCTTCTTCAGGTCAAACAGGGAGTTTTTTCCCAGATGCCTGTCTTTTGAGACGTTTCTGATGAAACAAATGCAATATGTGTAAACTTCAAAAACTCATTTTTTAGCTGTTGGTGGTTATCATTAATTTATTTGTATCTATCTTTCAAAATAATGAATATAAATATTTCCTCTGAGTACAACTAGAAGGGCAGCCCATAGACCAACCAGAACAAGTCTGAGCAAAGATTAATCCCTGTGTTTACGCACCTGTCCATTTTGTAAAAGGATTGTTTCAGATTAAAATTTGTCAAAATTGCTGTCCTCCACTGTCGCGTGCAAATAAAACATGCATAAAAATTATGCTTGGACTGTGAATCACTACTAAGCCTTCTCCAGGTCTTAAAGGAGAGTGTTAGCAGTCCTTTGTGTATTTAGTGTTTGCCTTTACACAGTGACACACTCTCTCTTTCTTCCTCTCTCTCTCTCTGCTGGGATGTCTTTGTGTCTCTGCTTGCAGCCTCCAAGCTCGTGACTACTCCTCAGCTCCTCAGTTATTGAGCCACTGCTGTTCCCAGCACAGCCTGAAGCTGGTAGAAACTGTACTAGCAGAGCATGAGTTTGATTCAATCAATGAGATGTATATATTTTAAGACACCTTTAGAAAGACCGACTGCCGGGGGCTAATGTATTGCCCGTTTTGAATAATGAATTATTTTAATGAAGGCTTTTAAAAGGGGGTGTTTGGCGTTGGTGGCGGGGCGGTGCTCTGAATGGTCTTCTCCTCTGGCGCTGGCTGCCTCATTATCAGGCCAGCCCCTCAGGCCTCAAACTGGCCTGCTTAAGCCTCAGATGATGACGATAATTACCGTTATTAAGAGTAGCTGCAGGGGGAACTTGTTCTGAAAAACACCAAGCTGAGTTCTTCCCCTTGCTTGCTGCCGCCGCCGCCGCTGTCGCATGAGAAACCGACGATCGCCAGTCGGAGAAAGCCAGAAAGGGAAAGAGACAGAGGGAAAGCAGGACTAAAAAAATAAAAAAAAAGGAGGGAATGAGGGGAGCGGCCACCAAATCCGCCTAATGTGACGCCTGTCAGCTCTTCTCCCACCAGCTGTCACCTCCCAAATGCATCGGGGTTCATTTTTTTAATTGACACCTCGCTTTCCTATTCCATTTCTATTTTTCGCCTTTCATTCTCCCTCCATCACCCTCTCCTCCCTCCCAGCCTGTACCGTCCACATCTCCTCGTCTAGGCCTGTCTCTCTACTATTTCTTTGGTGCTTTTTTTTTTTCCCCTTGTCCTTGGTAATCCCCATCCCCTCACCACAGTGTCAGATACAACACTTCAACTCTGGCCCCTTTCTGCACATGATACTCAGATGGCTGATAAAACATAAAGCTGCTTTAGAGGTACTTTACGACTGTGCCCTCGCGCACTGAAGCTGCACAGCTTCCCATTACCTTGTGACGGGAGGAGCATTTTGGGTCTTAACAATGTTTTCTAAAAGGTTTTTGATTGTTTAGTAGTTAGAATATCTTTATGTCACAAGCAGTCTGTATGTAAATAAGTTGAAAAATGGAAAGCGGTTTTAGGTGTCTGTTTTTTCTTTTGTTCTTTATTTGTTGTGTTTCAATAGCAGAAGAGAAATACAGCATATTTCTGTCATTTGTCCCTAAAGTCCTGCCTTGTTTACAATTTAATAGTTTTTTTTTCCCCTTAAAATGCTTTTAAAACTGAATTCCCTGAGAAGGCATTAAAGTAGAAAAACAAACTTTTGGTTTGACTGAGTGAAGGTCTGCTACTGGTTTTATATTTACATTCCTTTGGGGGGTATTTTTTAAGGGTATCCTACATTTAGTTCACACCTTGACTAAGATGAATTCCATATTGTTAAAATAACCACAAATCTTAATATGTTGAAGCCCACCAATTTTACTGTCATAAAATTATAGCAGTATGGCTTTCATTTATTTATTTATTTTTTTCAGTTAGAGCTATCAAGCATTTCATTATAATTGTGACACCTTCCAAGCATCACATTGTTCTGTCTTGATGTTATTGGTTTTATTCCTGCAAGGTCAGCACACCTAGGAGATAAAAATCAGTATTTTTTCCTTTGCTTCAGAAACAGATTTTTTTTTTTTTTTTTTTCCACAGAGCAAATGATTAGAACGTTTCTTGAACGTCTCATTAATTTCTGTATTTGTGCGTTTTGCTCTTGGTTTGCATTGGTGTTTGGGACACTGGAAAAGTTTGTGTTGTTGAAACTGATCTGTAGCTTTTTAAAACCCTGATACTGTTAACCAGAAAATGTCTGCGCAGTCCACGGGCTTTTCACTTAGAATAGAAATAAAATCTGTCTTTTTCTTGTCTGTTTGTGAAGAAATCTTCAAGCTTTAAAATACCAAACTGATGCTACTATTTAAATATATATTTCTCAGCTGTGCATGATAAAAATCAAGAGCTCAAAATTTCTGTAAACTTTGATATTTGACATAAACTATATTAACAGTAGCTTGGTTGGCGTTCTCGGTGCTGTGAACAGAATCTGCAGGTTGTCGCCACTTTGTCGGTCAGCTGCACGTTGCTGCTTCTGATGAAGGCTGCGGGTTTTTTTTGGGGGGGGACTGTATCGAATGCAGATGAGGACAGGAGCTGAACTCCTGGAAGGAGCCGGAGGAGGGGACGGGGTTTGTATTAGTGATACTTGTCATGTCTGCTGTAAATCACGCTGCTTTTTTTTTTCTTTTTTTCTTTTTTTTTTTTCTGGTTCCCAGGTTGTTGTTGTTTTGTCTCAGAATGCTGTGTGGCAGGGATGAATGGTGGTGATGTTACATTATCATGTGGCTGTCGCTTTCGCTCCTGCTGACTGCTCTGTGACAGGCCCACACAGAGAAACACGCACACACTCAGAGATTTGTGTCAGGAGCGGGCCTGATTTATTAACTGCTGAAACCCTAGATGACGTGTGCCCACACAATCAATAGGGAGCGCAGCCACTGCCTGGTCCTCTCTGGGGTCATGTGATGTGGATAAGAAAGGACACGCAAACACACACATATCTGCACCACAGGCCTGCAGAGTGTATTGCATTACTTTATTGATGGGAAATGGATCCAGTCCAGTGTTTTGCTGCCAGTTAGAGGCAGAGGGGATAAACTTTCATCAAGGCTGTCAGGGACATCACTCCTGCCTTGTTTGATTTTAAATCTGCGTAATTGTGACAGAATGCTTCAGCGTCATCAATTAAACATGTTTTTATTTAAACATGCTCTCAGAGCCACATGTGGGCTCAGGGCGATTTGTCAATTCCTTGCAAAAACAACATACTTTTACAACTTATGTTTCGTTACATCACAACTCCAAACTGTATTTTGTTAGGATTTTTTTATGATGTGCCACCAAAACGCTGCACGTGATTTTAAGGTGGAGGACAGTAAGTCATGGGTTTCAGTTTTTCTTTTGTCTTTTTTTTTTGGGAAAATGAAACCTTGAAAAGCTTTTGTATTCAACCTCCTGAGTCAGTAGCGTTGTAGATTAACTCTTTATCTGTGACTGAGACTGAAATTGTGGCCAGTTTTTAACTAATAGTTTATTCTCAGCCAAATTGGATGGAGAGCATCAAGTCTGCCACCAATTTTGTTTTGGATTGAGGTCAAGACTTTGGCTAGACCATTGTATGACATGAAGGTGTGATTATAAGTTGAGAGTTATTGTCCTTCCCCCACAGTCACAAGTTTTTTTGAAATCTTTACCATTTGTTCTTTCTGGTTTCCCTTTCATATCTCCCCATCCATCTCCCTATAAGCTCTGGCCAGTTGCCCCGCATCATGACATGATGACGCTCCCATGTACTAGCCATGTTTGAATGTGTGCTTAGAATGATGGGAAGTCTTAGTTTTCCACCACACATGGCGTTTTGCACTCAAGCCACAACTCTTCCTTTCACAAGATTCTTCTTCTTGCTTTCTTTCAGCATTGGCGTTCTTCTGGTCGCTGTGGCTTTCTTGAGGCCAGATGCTAAGTGCACAATTAAACTTGACACAATCTCCCACCTTAGTTGTGGATCTGTGCAGCTCCTTTGCCAGTTGCGCCATTAAAATTTCTCCACAACTTTAACCTTAACTTAGTCGTTGTACGATTTATACTGAGACAAGAGGACTCTGACTACTATTTAGGTGACTTCTAAAACCACTTTTGTTACACTGCATTTCATTCAGGCCTACCAGAGTTAAAGAGGCACGCCACACTTTTCAGACTTTATTAGAAAACGCCTTGAGGTTTGTGATTGTAATGACAAAACCTGCAAGACTTTAAGGGTTATAAGTATCCTCACAAGGCACAGAAAATGCCATTTGTTCAGAACCACATATCTGGGTAACGTGTTTTCTATTTGCCTGTATGCGTCCGGCGCGCCTCGACTCCCCCCTTTACGAGTGGGTGCCATGATCGCTGTGTTTATTTACAATCTTAACACTACGCCCCGGCTGTGCCTGTTGTTTGCAAACAGGCAGCAGTGGACACGAGCCACGAATTAATTTTATCAGTAAATAAACAAAAGGCTTATTCTTAGAGGCCCATTTATTATTCAGGAAGCCGCTCCGGAGCTGTTTATGTTTCTTTCTTTTTTTTTTTGTTAACGCTTCTGCCGTTTTTTGGGTTTGGCGGCCCACATCTCTAAAAAAGGAATTTAACAAGAGCGTAGCGCAAATGAAAAGGAGAGAAAAAGCGAGGTAAGGGGGTGGGGAGGTTGGTGATGGAGAGGGGAATTGTGTCCTCTCATTGTTCAATTAAGCCTGTCAGTAATGATCAAGATGAGATGATGGCCATCTTCCTTTTATAGATACTAATCAGAGACTGATGAAGTAAGAGAGCCCCCTCCCCACCCCTTCCTCCTCTTCGTCGCGACAATAGACTATAAAATGTGTATTAAAGGTTTTTGGTGTTATTGTGCCGTACATGATTTATAGTAATAGAGGCCACTTCCCACTGTCAGGTGATTACGTTAATGTATAGTCCGTGGTTGCAAAGTTCACAGCGAAGCACTCCGACTGGCATTGAGGTCTAATCGATTTCATTGCTATTACTGAACAGGAATAAATAAAGCTGATGGCTGTGGTTAGGGTAATTATGCCACAGCACAGTGGATTGTTTGATTTTCCTTATTAATTGTATTTATTTAATCCATTTCATGCTTTTAGTTGTGCACTCAGGGAGTTGGAGGGAATGAATAAATCACTCTTAGGCTCATTAGATTCCCCCTCTGGTTGGGATGCTGTGACTGTTTTGTCAGAATCAAATTGGCGAGTGTTATAATTTCCCGCCGGTGTGATTCACATGAAAAATTTCCAGATATCCATCTACCGTCGTGCACGCAAACACACACACACACACACACGCCTCCCCACACACGCGTCTGCTCCCCATCTGAACTCCTGACCTTTTCCAGCCGTCTGATGGCCATTGACATTTGCCTCTTGAGCGGAGCTTGCTCACGTTTCGGAGCTGATGGGAATGGATGATGTTATTGCTGGAGGAGAAAAAAAGGGAGGGAAAGGAGAAAAAGGAGGAGGGGGGGCGGTTGGCGAGATGAAAAGAGGTGGGAGCTCCCCGTGCCGGCCCTGGAATCCATCTGGACCCCCTGCTCGGCAGAAAGGTCACAGGGCGACCGAGCCTTACATCCTCCTTACAAAGGAGCCGTCGCCGCGACCTGAGCCTGTTCAACTGCAATATGGCTCTGCTGCTCTGTCACACATCCTGCCATTCACCCTCACTGTCTGCACACATCAGACAGGAGACATGCGGAGTGTACTCTGGCACCGGGAGAGCTGCATTGTTAAAAAGTGTGGCGTCTTTGTCCTTGAAGACAGTGGCTGGAATGGAGGGCTGCACCTGGTCGGCTGTTTTCTGCGTCTCAGAGGAAAGGAGGATGCTTGGCTTCTTTACCGAGGGAGCCTTCTGGTGGCTGAAACAGGCAGGACAGCAACAATTTCCACAGAGGTGGTGGAACACCTGCCTGCTTAAAACGTGCAGATAAATAGGACCGTGTCTGTACCTTGTTGTTGTTCGCAAGAAATTGAGGAGCCATATTAATCGCGGTGCGTTTTAGTTTGAGCCACATTTACCTTTTGTTCAAAACGATTTGTAAATAAACTGCTACACCAGGTTTCCTTGGAGACAAAAAAAAGTGCTCTTCAGATCATCGTAGAAATAGAGGTCTGTTTTTCTAATCAGAAACAATTTGTGATATAGTTAAAAAAAAAAAGATAAACAACAAAACCTGCCATTTTAAGGGACTTCTGCATGAGATAATAAACAGGAGTAAATAGCATAAAAATATGTTTGTTTACATGAAGAGAGGCAGTGTCAAACTGCAAGCAGGGGATTGCACTAACCAGGGGTTTGCTAAAAAATAATAAAAATCACATTTTATACTGCCGTTAGCTTCCTATTTTATCATTTACTCCAGTTAGCTTGGCTTACAAAAGCAGCAGCCACCGCGCGCATTTCCTAACAGATGTAGATTTTCTTAAGTGATTTTCCAAAGTGATTTGAGACTTTATATCTCATGAAAATCTATTACATCTCATAACTTAAGAGAATCAGTATTTGATAACTGAGTAAGATTACCTTAATGGCTTCTGATTAAGTTTAAACTGTTTTCCACTCTGCTCTTGCGGTTTACCTTTTAATACTTATATCATGTTTTGCAGTTATTTAATCCTGTCTTCCTTACTCTAATATAGCTATATCCTTTTAATGAACTACAAGGCATCATGCATGCCGTGTTAATGTGTTTTCTGCTAAAAACCCCATCGGCTGAAGACTAAATGTAGAGTGTACATACAGAGAGAAAAAGATGAGCTCTCGTTAAAGGGTTGTGTTCATTTTAAATGAATTTATAGATCGAATTGATGAAATTTTCTCCTTTTTATGGTCTTGCAGACTCTGAAGCTGCAGATTTTTATAGCACAGGCTTGAACTTTAATAATGACAGTCATATTTCAGCAAGTTCAGCCTGGAGCTTGCAACAGCAGGGACAGTTTTTTTTATTCTTCTTCTTTTTTATGTGCGTAAAAGTCTTGTAGTTCAGTTAAAGATGTGTGTTTAAAGTCATGTTCGTCGTGTCTGTCCTCTGCAGTGCTCAGTATCCGCGGCGCCCAGGAGGAGGAGCCTCCAGATCCCCAGCTGATGCGACTGGACAACATGCTTCTGGCAGAGGGTGTGGCCGGACCGGAGAAAGGTGGCGGGTCTGCGGCCGCGGCTGCCGCTGCCGCGGCCACCGGCGGCGTCGGTGCAGATAACTCTGCAGAGCACTCCGACTACCGGGCCAAGCTGTCTCAGATCCGACAAATCTACCACACGGAGCTGGAGAAGTACGAACAGGTGGGAAACAGTGATCTCAGTCTTTATTACGTGATGAAAACACAACAAGGGTTCACTCATCCTGAAAGGCCTTTCAGACTCACTGCATTTTCATTTGTGCTGCTGTTTTACTTCAACATGTTAGCAGTTTTTACTACATATATTCTGGAGAGAATCACATTAACACATCAGATATCATTTGCTCTCTTCACTTAAGGTAATAAACAAGCATGTAAGCTTCAGGTAATAAGATTATCTACCATGTTGATGATGCTTTAATCCATTTATAGAAAAATAGCCTCCCAATCTTGGTAAGAACTTGTTAATTTAAACTTTTATTCTTAGCCTCTGAAGCAGATACAAAATTAATGTCGTGATGTAACGTTTGAAGGTTCGTCATACATTTTTTTTTTTTTTGAAACGTCTCAGATGTAATGGCAGTATAACAAACTCTAGTATTGCATCAGTTTTGAAAGCAATGGAAGGAAGAATCTTCTGCTATAGATAAACACAGTGATTATTGCATAAATATTTAAGTCTTTACTGCACTCATTAAAAAGAAACAAATGTATCCAATCTCCCTTTTACTAAACAAAAGACTTTTTTTTGTAGAAGGGAAGATTTATGTTCTTCTTTCATATCCGTACGAGTGTAAAATGTTAAAACATCTGAAGCATTATCTAAATGGATAGAGGAAACCCTGTACTAAACATAATTACATATAACATGTTATGGATCATTTACTTTGACCTTTTTTGCTATGTGACTGTTGGTCAACTTGCCTCGATATTCGTAGGGGCAAAAAGTGAAGACAAAGTCTTAGAACCTAAAAATATACCAAATCCGGCAGCTTTCGTTAACTTTAGAGGACACCAGGTGGTTGGAGCAAATGCACTATATATATATATATATATATATATATATATATATATATATATATATATATATATATATATATATATATATATATATATATATATATATACACACACACACACAGAGTCCAATGTTTGTGGTGGGTTCTCTTCAGGTAGTCTGGCTCCCTCCCAGAGTCTAAAAACCCTATTGTGATTGCGTGTGTGTGTGTGTGCATGGCTGTGTGTCTCTGCAGTCCTTGGAGCTAGGCAACACCCCCCGACCCCCGACCCTGCATAGACAGGTGGATGCAGACAATGGAAAAATGGCTCTTCGTCCACTGACTTTCTTTTCCTTGACTGATTTTTAGCTATGACTAATGTATTAGGGTGTTTTTATTGTGTAATACAAGTACAAACCTTGTGAAGACATGAAGCAATTAGCCCTGCCAACAGCATTTATCACACGTTTAGCCTTCCTCACACAGGAAGGCTAAACGTGTGAAAGAAATCTGCTGCTGAAATTGCCTCACGGGCTAAAAATGGTATATACAGGCAATTAAAATCAAAACTTTCAAGGTACATTATCCACTACCAATTGCTTCGTCTTGAGAAGGTGTGAATTTAACAAAATTGGACTTAAAATGAGAGACCTGAATAGTAATGCAATTACGAAGTTATACTGTGTACACTGTAGGAATCCATTATAGATTGGTTAAATTCAGGAAAATCCTGCGAGTTTGATGTCAGCGATGAAAAAATTCCAACTTAGATTGGCAATCATCATTAAAATGTAGTTGCTTTCAGATTCCTTCTGTTACGGCTTCTTTTGTCACACTTAAGCCGTCAAAGTACTTTTAATCTCAGCGATAACTTCAATGAAATACAAAATTCTGTTTCCAAATAGTGATTTCAAACCAAACTGGCACAGGTCATGTCTAAACATTATTACATTAACTGTGACTCAGTTTCATGAGCAACATCCAAGAGAATGAATCATTTAAATAATACCCGTCTGACAGCGTGAAGTAGGTTAAAGCATTGTCCACAAATGGAGAAAACATGTAGGGAACCTTCCCAGAAATCACTGTTTGTGTAAAATTACTTCAACATAGCAACAACAGTTCATCCAGGAGGGAACATTTCTGGAATCATTTGTGAAAAATATTCTACGGTGATGTGAAAAACACATTGTCAGTTACAAGTTGTGTTATGTTTAGTTATGTTCAGAGAGCAATTGGATTTTCTTCGTCCCTTGCAAGAACAGAGAATTTGCTTAAACATTTGAATGTAGCAAAAGAAAAACAGAAGACATCTGTAAGGAAGCAATTATGGCACAGTCTGTCTTTCATTTAAATTATAGTCATCTTTGAAAGTTCTTTAAAAGTTACATTTATTTGTCTGAAACTGGCAGAAACCTTGTGTGTCTGCCGACGGGAAAAAAACACACATGCTGCAACTTCCAGCTACTGTAATAACATAGCGTACATTATTTCAAGGCTTTTTACACATTTTTACTTGACGAGAGGGCATTCGGCGTGGCAAGTCCTGTAACTGTTGCAGTATCCAAAACCGGTCTCCCCTCTTTCTGTGCTGTAGGCCGGGACAAAAGTCCCACCTTCGGATCTAAAGGGATAGTTCACGTAAACAATGGATGCTCTGTGGAGCTCATCTTCTCTGTATAACAGTGGGATGCTTTTGAAATGAGAACTCGCAGGACAACTCATGACAAGCCAAGCTTTTAGCGACGCTATCTTTAGCAGGCAAGCAGCCATTATATCAGTCACACACCAGCTCTCCTCCAAAGACTGTAACGTTCTTGTCATTCCCTTGGAAGTCAAAGCGTTTCGGGTTTTGTCATCTTCTCCGAGGAAGGCTAGTCATCGCTAACTGTCACAGTCGATATACACCTGAGCATTTTTGTGTCACCGCGCTATGTACACCCTGCGTTGGTATGAGTGAGTAGTGTCTTGCCGCGTGTGTGTGCGAGCAGAACGGCTGCTCGCCGGATCACTTTGACTGACGTAACCCTGGTGTTGACAAGCAACAGACACCTCGACTCCGAATGCAGTCATATCCAGTGACTGATTCAGACACAGACAGAGGTAGACGGAAAGATGGAGTGAGAAGAGCGGGAGACAGTTTAAACCTCTTGAACGTGAACGGGACTGAAAGCCTGCTGTCATTTTACATTTCTCCTCCCTTGTCACATCTTCTCTTCCATTGAAGAGAAGTGCTTTTAATATTCAGAGCACCACAAGTATTACTGCCTCCGCCGTATGACTCCGCTGCCACATTTGTTTGCCTCGAAACGTGGCGCTGTGTCTGCTGCTTTAATTTAGACTATTCTTATTGCCTCTAACACCACTGCTGTTTCACCGTCAGCGCTGCCCGCGTGAATTCGGGGGCCGGCCAGGCGACCGCGCAGCCTCTCCAGAATCCAATTTCACCCCTTTGTTCTGTCTGAAGCTGTCGAGCCTCTGTGATAGTTATTTCTCTTATGAATCCTGTCTGTCTGTTCGTTCAGGCGTGCAATGAGTTCACCACCCATGTGATGAACCTGCTGAGGGAGCAGTCTCGAACACGACCCATCTCGCCCAAGGAGATTGAGCGCATGGTCAGCATCATCCACCGCAAATTCAGCTCCATTCAGATGCAGCTGAAGCAGAGCACTTGCGAGGCCGTCATGATCCTGCGCTCACGCTTTCTTGACGCCAGGTCTGTGTGTGTCATCATGGTTTAGTACAGCAAAGCCTGCTCCTATTTTCTAATGGAATATGTATTTTTGAAGGGCTTCGGCAATAATATGGGTTTATTTCTAGCTTTACATTTATCGATAGATTACTTTTTCTCTCCTTTTTTTCTTCATTTTTCCAAATTAGTTCATTTATGCGATTCCAAATGGCAGCTAATGTCACCATAAAGCACTTTCCAAGGCAAACTATAGCCAATGTATTTAATAAAATTATGTCCAAATTCATATCTATCAGTCACACTTTATTAATCCCAAAGGGAAATTACATAGAGTTAGACATAAAGAAAGTGCACCGAAGGGTAAATAAACACTGCTAAGCGCAGACACACTGAGAAATGAGAAGTTTCTACGAGGAAGACGGTATAAGTGAGTGCAAATGGCTAACTAATTTGTAAAACAGATATCCTTCCACGTTTTCTCACATTTATTCTCATTTCTTTCCAGACGAAAGAGGAGGAACTTCAACAAACAGGCGACAGAGATCCTGAACGAGTACTTTTACTCCCACCTCAGTAACCCCTACCCAAGCGAGGAGGCAAAAGAAGAGCTGGCCAAGAAGTGCGGCATCACCGTGTCGCAGGTAACCAGAGACGCCTCATCTACGTGACTTAGGACATTTTCCTGAAGAACATAAAGCAATTTCCTTTCATGTTGGAATCATAATGCTGCTGTGGACTGCTGTTAGTTTTAAGCTGAATTTACTCCTGGGGGGGGGGGGGGAAGTAATTCAGATTTAACAATTTGTATTTATAGCAGCAGAGTTGATGACTACAATGTTTTATTCTGTTTAGGAAATGTTATCAGAATGACCTGTTTACTTGTGACCAAGAAAAAAAAGAATTAAATTAAGATACTTTGAAAAATAATTAAATTATTTTAGTTTGCATATTTAACTTTTTGGAAATATGGACAGTGTATTTTTTTATAAGCAAATAGTGATCAAAATAAATGGATCAGGATGATGTTACTTTGTTTTGAATGCATCTACAAGTTCACATGTTTTATTATCTAATTCTGTATCAGATGATGACATTGTATCAAATTATATTTTCGACAAAACTGCTCCTGTAATTTATTTTTAGAACACGAAGATAAGGAGAGTTTTTAATATTTCAAGTTAACTTTCGGCACTTTCACCGGCGCTCTCTGCCGTCGTAACAGGTATCGAACTGGTTTGGGAATAAGAGAATCCGATACAAGAAAAACATTGGCAAGTTCCAAGAAGAGGCCAACATGTACGCAGCCCGGACCGCCGTCAACGCCACCAGTGTGTCGGCTCACGGCAGTCAGGCCAACTCGCCGTCAACTCCCAACTCAGCAGGTGAGCTTCGGTGTCACATTTCACAGTATTTAGCTTTAGCGAAAAAGGAAGTGCTGCTGAGTTGCAAGTCTGTTCTGCTACGTATGGGAGAGAATGCGGATGCACAGAGTTTATGCTCTCACACTGGAGCCACAGCTCAAGGCTTCGGGTCTTTGCTTCTGTTTAGACTGACGCAGTGGCTCTTCTCTCCTTAACTAACCCAGATTCGCCTTGGCTTCCTTGTCTGTCATTGCAACACTTCTCATTCTGCGCTGCCTTTACAGTCTGTCTCATTTTCTGTCTCCCTCGCTGCGTTATTGACCTCTCGGTCTCGTGGACGTTAATTTTTTCCTGCCTCCTGTCCGGTTGACCTCATGTATGCCATTAAGCCGCTCTAAGGGCAAGCGGAGTCTTTTGTCATATAGAGACTTTGCAACTGTATTGGATTAGGACCGGGCGTTGAAATCAAGTTACCTGATGCTCTCTTTACATCTGGGGAGCTGGGGTCCATTAAAGAACGAAGAAGATTCTTTGGGTCTTCCTGCACATCAATTATTACTTCCTTAATGAAACACTAGCAGCATAGACATTTAACAGTAATATAATCTGGAAGCCTTGTTTTAACTTAAACAGTTTAGCAATGACGATCTGTCTCGTTGTTGTTGTTGGTGGATGTTTTTCGTTACCTACTGACCTACAGCGCCTGTCGTGGGCAATTTTGTTGAAAAAGATTTCTTATCTGCGGTGCTGTTAAAGATTTGTTCTGCCGTTTTTTGTTTGTTGTTTTTTTTTTTTTTAATCACAGTTAAATGCAGTTTTCCAATGATGATTTTATTTATTAATGGTCAACAAAGGTAAATAAACCAACCTGGCTCTGTTCCGAAAAGTATTTAATAACTGCCGTTAACTACATTGAGTTCAACGGCCAGATTACTGCCAGAATCACAAAATCACTCAAATAAAACCTGACAACGTGAAGTCAGCTAAAAGAGAAGCACGTCCATAGAAAGTAATTAGAGAACAGATGAGGCGTGAATGACATTTAAGAGGGGTTCAACATCACACACACAAATGGGAGGAATCTTTGAGTAAAATATGTATTTATGGTTTTAGGAGTCACTGCAGTCACTTTTAGGTTGGCTGGTGCACAAAGAGCTCAAAATAAGCAAAAAGATGTTTTGTGATGTTTAATGCTGAACAAGGCATACAATTATATGGCTTCTTTAGTCTCCGATTAGCAAAGTTACACAGAAAAACTGAAAAAGTAAAACGATCAAAGTCCGTCATTTCAGCCTAATTGGACATATCAAACAACATTTATTTCTGAGTTTTCTCCTGAAAATCACCTGAAAATTTATTTAAATTAACTTATGAAATATATATATATATATATATGTATATATATATATATATATATATATTTTTTTTTTTTTTACATATTTAGCCATTTCATAAGATAGATCTAATTATGCTTTTTACAAAACAGTAAGAAAGGTTGCAAAAAATAAAAGTCATTTTAAACATTTGAAAAATAATAGGGGGTAATATGAAAATCCCTGGAAGTCCCCTCAAGATTTTATTTAATTTTTTTTTATCTCTTGAGATTTTAATCCTCTCTCAGGGGATATCTATGTACTTCAACTTTTTGTTGACATTATTTGAAAGTTTTTATAAACATTTTGAAAACACAATTTTCTATGCTTTTATTGTGCCAAACACCCACAGTTTACATTCAATCCCATTCAAACTACTACTGCCGGATAATTACAAATGCTGGACAATAGTCGTTGCTGCCACACATGCCGTAGTCAGTAATCCGTTTTATTAATTTTTCCACACAGGGCTAGGTTGGTCTGGATAGCTTTTTTGGGGTGGGGGGATCTACGTGGTTAATCTGTGATATTATAGCTGTTTTGATTATCTGAAACATTTACAGTGACAAAGACCTAAAAACAAGGAAGCCGTAAGGTTTACTCAGCTCTGTCCCATCCTCTCAGACTAACCAACTGAATGCTGTTTTGCTTGAGCATGATCATTTTAACTCCTTTCTCTGTGCCTTTCTTCTCTTTCTCCCTATGCTTTCTGTCTTCCTCCATGCCTCTCTGTATTCTCAGGTTCTGCTGGCTCTTTTAACATGTCAAACTCCGGAGACTTGTTCATGAGTGTGCAGTCCCTCAATGGGGACTCGTACCAAGGGGGGCAGGTTGGGGCCAACATACAGTCCCAGGTAGGCGAAAATATGTCAAATTTCCGAGACTTTATCCAGTCGTTGACCAGTCTGGGGGTGCCCACGTTAGCTTGACCTACACACTGAGTCCGAGGTTGCCCTTAGCCTCCAGCGGTGCATTAATGTAGATAGCAGCATTGTCAGGCAGCTGAATAGACGACGGCAGACAGTTTTGGAAACGTTGCAAGACTCATCAGCACTCCTGACACGGGTTCACATAGCCACTGGTGCGCTGTGGCTCTGTGACCTTGCCCAAGTGGACAGTTATGACCATTACAGTGTTACAACTTTCACAACAGATTAAGAAATCAGCACCCACGGTGGTATCTTTTTGTAGTTTTGATGCTTTTAGCATCGTTTGCACCACTTCTTTTCAGTTCTGATCAGCTCTGCAAATGCTTTAGGTCACTCATAAATATGCAAAGGGGACAAGCCTTAAATGAGATAAGGATGTCTTCTGGATTTGCCTTTATATTAAATATTTAAAAAGTTAGCCATGTTAGAATGGCATTTTATAATGAAGCAAGAAGCTATGCACGTCTCGGAGTGAAATTAAGCTGTTACCGCTTGATTTAACGCAAACGCTCTTATCAGCTGAGCAACGGCCATCATCTTCTCAGTTACATTAAATTCTAACAAAGTCTTGTCTTTTGTTTTAGCAACATGATATCCCACTGAATTTCTTTTAACCCATATTAGGGATTGCAGAGTTCTTATTTACTTATTTAAAAAAAAAAAAAATCATGAATAGCAAATATTTTCTCACAATTCGATATGATTCAAAGTAAAAAAATAAAACTGGCAGATAAGCCTGAACAACCTGACAGTTCTGACAGACGCCTTCGCAGACAGCGAAGAGAACTCACTGCAGTCTGCATGCAACTGCTAATTTCTGACACTGATGACTTATTTACCAACAGCTACAAAAATGCTTTAATATTTGGTTTCTCTCTATCATTTTGTCCTTTTGCTTCCTCCGTTGCAGAGCTTGTATGAGCAGCCAGATCATTCAGATCCATTGTTTGTAACCTTTTCTTGTTTATGATAGCCTTTTATTATCAGAGTGACCTTTCCTTGCACATCGCTGTCTTTATTGCACAGAGCTTTTGTCTGACCGGGCCCTTTTGTCTGTGTCCCCCGCTGTTCCAGGTGGATACCCTTCGCCATGTTATCAGCCAGACCGGAGGATACAGTGACAGCCTCGCAGCCAGCCAGATGTACAGTCCGCAGGGCATCAACGTAAGACCTGTAAACAATCTCCCTCTGTTCTTCCTGACATACCCTTTGCTGTTCGGCTCTGAAATGATTCCTTTGTGGCAGGATGTGCGTGATAGTGTTCAAATCTGGGTGCATATTGTGACAAGGTACCAGGCAGATCCTCCTAGACTGTTTGACAACAGACAGAAAAAGAACAAAGGAGTCAACCCCCTCACCAATGATAATCTCTCAAAGAGTCACTCAATTTGCTTCTCAAAAAAAAAAAAAAAAAAAAAAAAAGAATAGGCATATATATATTTCTTGCTGAATCTGAGACGAACCTTTTAATCAGCCAATCAAAAATTGGAACTAGCAACCTATGGCTACTTTCTGGACTACGGCGCCGGACTGAGCGGGACGCTCAGCACTGGAGGCTACGTGTTAGCGTGCAGATCCACGGCGACAGGCTGCGCGGGGGTTGACCAGAATCGATACGACAGTCACAGGGACGGAAAGAGCGAGGCTTTGGGCGAACAGTCCAAGCACATTGGCCAGATCAGTCATCCACAGGAACAGCAGCACTGACAGCCAAGCCCGCGACATGCCTCCTGCTAAAATAGGAGTGCTAATATGTCCAACTTGCCGCAACACGCAACAGGCTGGACGCAGTTGCTGTTAAATGTAGAAATTGGCTGTGAGTCATATAATGTAATCTGAGACTCTCTGAGACAAAACCAAGCAATTTGGTGTCTCTCTGTGTGATAACAAGTAAAAAATCCTGGTTTATAATATCATAATATTTACACAAATACTTTAAAAAATGCTTAACATGCAGCAGTTATTCTCACTGCTGCAAAATAGTCAAACATATTTATGATTGTTATATTTATGCTTTATTCAACATTATTATTTGTTGTAATCTGAATTCTGATACACAGACTTAAGTTAATATGTTGAAAACCTTCTGAATTGAGTAGCTGTTATTGTGCAGAATACTGCCACACAAATGCAACAAGCTGCTTTTAGCTGGTTTATTAACTGGCCTGTCTGAACTGGCTGAGCCTGCAAACAGCTAACACTTGTCACTTGTAGCTTATCCACTTTTATTTATTTATTTTAGTTCATTTAAAAATGTAATTTCCAGGCACTTTTCAGCTGTAGTTTCAAAACACTGTTACCATATGACCAATTGGTCTCAGTTATGTAGCGTAAGAGTGAAAAATGTGCAGAAGTCTTTTATTCACATAGCTGACTGGCAGTGCGCAGCAACATATACTGGATACTTTTTGCTCCATACAGCTACTCTGGCTTTTTCTTGTGACATGACTTTGAAAGGAGTGACATTTCAACAAATTAGAAACCGTAACTTTCTAAAACCTTAATACAACTTGATCCAACTAAACTGGTTCCATAATCACATGAACAAGTAATAACAGACACGTTACTAATGTGGTGTCTCCTTTTATTTTATTATCTTGTATGCACAATCCAGAAAGTGGCAATATATACGTAAAACATTCACTTTTGTTGGCAAATAAAAGAGGGGAGCTGAGACAGTAGTTAAAGATTGATGCATAAATGTGGACAGTCATATATTTTCATTTTCGATAGGATTTAAAACTTCCTCTATCAAAAAGCCTGCTACATATTTTTATCTATTGTAATCCTTAGAAGAAAATGAAACGAATAAATCCAAATCCAATTGAGCCAGACACCTGCGCGCAGCAGTAAAAGCCTCTGTATCTAAGACTTTAATATCAAAATAAAAGTTTAGATAAGCACCAAAAAAGAACACTTTAAACGAAAAATGCTTGCACAGCTAGTCTGAATGAGGTTTTATATTTATAGAGCTGTGTTTTTTTTTGTTTTTTTTTTGTTTTTTTTTTCCTCTGTACAATTTACTGACTGAGCTCTCGTGGCTCACCTCTCTCTCTTTATCCTTGAACAGCAATTACACCCCCTTAAATTGCTGGTGGGTGTCGCCTCACTTGCAGACTGGAAATGTGTTTTTTTTTTTTTAATTCTTTTTCTCTCTGAATGAGATGACAGACGGTCTTTACGCAAAATAACAGGGTTTGGAAATAAGAGGCTGCCAAAGCACGTTCCCAGCGCTCACTAATAGCGTGGAAATTGCAATTAATGTCCTAAATGGTCCTTAGTCGACCTTTTATCGCGATTTGAGATGGCTTCCGTTTTTAAAAAGCTGCATTTTATTGTGATAATTTATTCTTTTATCAAACATCTCGGGGGTATATTCAAGATACATGAAAGCCCTGTGTGTTCTGTGTTTCATCTCCTCTGTTTATCTCACATTAAGTCAGTCGTGTGAAAAGGAAAGTGAGAGAAGTGGCACGGAAATATTTTTTAAGGCTCCTTAGCATTTCAGTGATCTGCTGCAGACGAAGTCTTTCATGCTTACATTAAAGTTGAGGATTTACCTCTTGAAAATACTGACAGGAATCACAATCTGCTGAATCTGAGGGAAATTTTCCCTAAAGTTATTCCTAAAAATGCAGGCATGTCTCAGTTTTTATGGTATCTTACGGTTGTGAGTTCGAAATTCCATCTTATATATACTTATGAAGTGTTGCTTGTACACTCTGTATGCTTTTAACATTGTCTATGCATTTTACGTTGTTTTCGTATGTTTGAAATGCTTGGCTGTAAAACAAATGTCCTCCCTGGTGGACAATAGCGATATTGACTTTGCCACAAAGGAATCAACTTTGAGCATAAATTTCACATATTCTACTATAATAATAAAAACACATGATGCTTAATTTCTGAAGGAAAAAAATGTAAAGAAACCTGTCAAGCCTCGCTAAGCATTTCAGCGTCGGTGCTGCGGTGCACCTATGAATGTTGCGGGAACCAATTAGGAAGCAGTCCCATTCCCTGCTGAGGTGGAAACTGTCAGAGTTGGCGATCAGAAGCGATCACATCTAATTCCAGCATTTCCGACATAGCTGGTAGCACAGTCACACTAAAGGCCCGTCTTATCTTTTATCTGGTATATTACAACCCTGTAGAGAGCGACTGAGAAAACGTCTAGTATTATTTTTATGCATCAGTTCAGAGAGAGCCTGTTGAATCTGTTTTTTTTTTATTATTATTATTATTTTAGATTCTGTCTGAACAATTGTTCCTCAAGTTGTAGTTAATAACACTCTCCATTTGTGCCTAAGTGTTTTAGCAACAGACATGGGCAGGAACAGTAGAAGTCATGGTTGGCAATATCCAATATGCTGTATATATCATATTCAAATTAGCTGCGGATGTAATGCAGAAAAACTGCTATAAAGTAGTTGTTAAAAAAAGCTGTCTGTATAAGAAGAAAATTGTATAATCCTGAGAATATGTGAACAGCAAAACACAAACTAATCATCTGTTCTAGGAATCCATAACAATATGATCACTTTTTGTTCATTTTTCCTTTCTTTCCTTTTTTTTCCTTGATTATTTTTTTATAGATTTTGCCTTTAAAACTTGACCTGCTAAATGATAAAGTTATTTAATATCATAAGGACATTTCTGAACGGGTCGAAAAGAACTCAGATCTCTGAAAATTTACATGAAATATGGGTGGCAATACCTGTTCTTTGTCAGCTTTTGTTTCCTGTGTTTGTGTCCTTTGTTTCCAAGTTTTCACTGCGCTCTTTTCTTCTCTCGCATTCGCAGACGAACGGCGGCTGGCAAGATGCTCCGACTCCTTCGTCAGTGACATCGCCCACAGAAGGACCCGGGAGCGTCCATTCAGATACTTCCAACTGAATATCTCCATCTCCACACCTCATCCCCGAAAGAATAAAACAAAACAAAACAAAAAAAAAACATGAACGAACGTTGCTCCTCACAGTGTTAAAAACCAAGGAATTCACTTCCCATATTTCGGCGAGGTCCTGTGAAATCCTAGCCCTGAACGAAAAATGTTTCTCAGCCTATAACAACAGACTTTTGGGATACGAATAAGAAGTTTCGCAAGAAAAATCCAATAACATTTCAATCAGCGGAGGGTTTGTACAGCTTTCACATAATAATCAGAGGGCTGGGGTTCCTTATTCACTTGTAATGTTTTCACTCAATATGATGAGATGATCAAATAAAGTAGATGAATAAAACCATTGGTTTAACTGAAAATACTTCATTCTACCTCTCAGCCACTAAGAAGAGTTAAAAAAAAATGTCAGTGACCATTATTTGTTTTTGTAAAAATGAAACTTTTGTCTTTGCAAACAAGAGGCACATCTTCTTACATTTTGTTGTCTCTCACCTACTCCATGGTACGCCATTTAGACTTAAATATTGCTCAGTTGTTTACAATGTGTGCTCGATAAAAGTATGTTCATCCTCCCCCTTCTGTCTCCGGCAAGTCAAAACTGAGTTCTGTCAGGAGATTTTACCTCTAAGGTAACCCTGTGAAGTATGCTATCTGTAAAACAATAAAATAAATACTTGTCATCAAAACAGACAAGCTTGACATCGTTCATTAAGATGCGAGGGATATCAGCGGAAAGTCTTTCACGCAGTCTTGACTTTGCTTCTGCAGCACATTGGTACAAAGGCAGATGCAAACAAAAAAAAAAAAAAAAAAAAAGTGCGGTACTGTAAAGCTCTTGTTCTTTTTTTAAATCTCCGAGAACATTTTTTTTTTCTTTTCACATTACGTTTTGCTGTCTTCTCTGTCTGATGATACCAAAATGCTCACATAACCAAATCAAAACCTTTACATGTCATGTAGTGTGCTATTTCATCAAATATTTACTGCGTTATTTCTTTATCAGCTCATCTACATGGCTCCTTTATAAAAAGAAAAGAATTTTAAAAAGTGGTGCATTGAGGAGACTAAAATATAAATTTCAACAGGAAAAAGAAGTTTGTCATAATTGTTTGTAATATATTTTTTAATACACAGAGACGCAATCCACTGATACAGGGACATCTTTATGTTAACAAGAGTTTTTCCACACAGTGGATCCTTCTTCCTGATTCTAAAGCACAGCTCTGGAGCCGCTCCGAGCATTAAGTCACTGATTATCGTTACATAAAGAAGTATGACCTACGGCTCAGCTGATGGACATGTAAAGAAGAGTACATTCCCATTTTGTCGAACTACGCCTTCTGGAGCGCATTACACCTTTGGTCGGTTACGTGATTCAGCGGGTTCTTTAGCAGAACTAAAAACAAACATGAAGTTCATTCTGACATTTATGAACAAATGTTAGTCATTAAACATCCAATATTTGAACATGATATTATGTCAAATAATTGTGTTTTATAAGCAGCCCAACCTTGTTTATAGTTATTTTTTATGTTGTGTGACTTATACTTTTGTATTTGATTTTACTGGCATGCTACTTTTTTTTTTTTCTTTTTTTTTTTTTGGTCCTTTGTTTTTGTGATTTAGCTCATGAACTTTCGACATGTGTTTATGTGCACCTGTTGTGCTTGACTTGCCTTGTTGCAAAGGGTTTTCAACACATTAAAATAATATGTACTACAGTGCAGGTATAGAGCTGCTTCTTTTTCTTTCTATGCTGAGTCCTCATGATGAAATGAGGATGTTCCTTGTAAGCGCCTCATTGTTTCTGGAAATGTCTTCATTCACATGCAAAATGATTGAAGTAAATGGGTATGCAGACAGCTTCTGCAAGCATTTTTTTTTTAAATGAATGTGCAGTCTCAGGTGCTGAGTTCAAAAACAGTACATTGGTAGCATCCCACTTGTACACCTGTAAGTCTTGTCATGAAATGTATAACTTTGTGGGAGCCGTTTAGAGACGGTCCCTTCCTGTCCCTACATGACTGTGCATGAGTGAACAAAGCAAGGTCTACAAAAAAAAAAAAAAAAAAAAAAGGATGAGCAGGTTTGACACGGACGAATTTGACTGGTCTGCACAGTCCTGATCAAAACCCTTTGGGATGAAATAGAGCAGGTACTGTGAGTCAGGCCTTTTAATCCAACAATCTGGTCATACATTTGTATAAACACAATCCTACAAAATCTTGTGAAAAGCTTCCTAGAAGAGATTAAGCTGTTATAGCTTGTTATGTTAAACGCAGTGTGTTAAGAATGGAATACCACAAAATTCATATGGGTACTTATGAAGGCACATGTTCTGTAATCTGGTGTTTATCAGGCACTGCAACACTTCAACTGAAATGAATCAAAAACAATGGAAATATTGGAGTACGCTTGTGAAGCTTTCACAGCGGGGTTATGCTATCATTCTTTTAAAGTGAAAGGGTGGCACAGTTACTTCTTCCAGTCCTGAATCCGTTTCTAAAAGATATTGCTTTATGCTTGCCAAAATACAGTTTCTGTATGGAAACCACGGCTGAAGCCAAACAAAACATTTGCTGTCTCCCTTCAGAGGTTAGCTAAGAAACCTGCAGAACAGGTAATGATAAATGAAATGTGAAAAAAAAAATTAAAAAATTAATAGTGAGGTTTATGCATAGCCCACCTAAAAAGCAATGAATTTGTTTTGTTGTTAAGCTGTTGCTTATTGACATTATGTATTGTTTCTAAAAATGACTATCCAACTCCCCAAAAATTATGCAAATTAAATTACATTGACTTTTACATATAAGCTAAGTTCAAAGTTAAACTTATGAAAATAATTTTGCCAAAACTGTCTGTATGTTTGCAGTTTTTAAAGATGAACATTATTCTCTTTAAAGAAAAGAGATACAAAAAATATTGCAATTACCATGTGCGACCTGTGTGTAGCAATGCAACATGGTCCCTGGAATACACCAAAAGTGGTGAATTACTCAAACTTAAAAACGGGATTTTATTGCGTACATTTTTTTCTCTATGTTTTCATTCTGCATCATGTCCACTTGAAAAATATAAATTGAGGATTTCTGTTTAAGATAACCTAAGTGAACCAGCTTTATTCTCTTTAAATGTTTTCTAAAATGGCAAAAGTCTCTAAAGAAAAGAACAATGGCTGCTAGATGGTGTAATAAAATGTGCCCTATATTATTTCTCAAAGAAATGAAATTAACCTAGATTTTCTATTTAATCCCCTTTATTGTTAGAGATAAGTGATTGCAAAAGAGGCTCAGTATTTCCAGTTGCTATTATAAAATAAAAACAATAGAGCGTGTCAGACTATATCATACTTATCTAAAGTAGCAGTGGTGGAAGCCATATATTATATCTTATTCTGTTTTTAAGCTAAGAATAGGTTTCACTGAGTTTTGTTGTCAAGATGGTTTCAAGTAAAAAAAAAAAAAAATGTATTTTAGACTGTTTCTGGATTTAATCCAGGATCACTGGGTGGAGCAAAGTAATCTGGAGTGAAAGAAAGACTGAAAGACACAAGGCTAACCCAAACCAAACATTTATCCATTAAGAGTTTTTTATTTGGCCTGTTTATGACCAGTGCTAACATTCATCCAGGATCAGTCACAACAGGACACTTCAAGGGCAAACAGGAAATAATCGGATTTATTCAGATTCACAGATGCATCTGAAATGTTTAAAGTCTTAATGATGTTGTTATTCTGAATGTCAGTTTTTTTATTATTATTGTTATTACTGCTGCTGATATCTGTATGAAATGCATCAAGTGTAGACAGAAAAAAAAAAAAGATAATATCCTGTATTCAAATCAGACCTGTGACGTTATCAGGCCGGACAGTTGCATGTCTGCCAGAATTACTTTCATACTAACTGAATATCCGTAATTGGCCAAACAACATGCGGGCGAGGGCGCAAGGGAGCAGTTGGCGGTAAAGTCTGCGGACGGTCACAGGCTTTGACTGCTGAGCGAGTGTGAAATGCCAAAGCCAGACTGCTCCCCTGCACCCCGAGGGCACCAGAGGAGCCAGCCTGCTCTCCCCAGCAGAGAGAAAGAGGGCATCAAAAACAATCTGACAAGACTTCACCCAAAAACATCTTCTGGCTTGTGCAGCATCGCTCAGCACCACAGTGCTGCGGATGAGCCTGATTATTCCAGCTAGAAGCCCGCAGCTCAGCTTCTGAAACAAAAACATGAAGTGAAATCGCTCGAACAGCGCGGAAGTGTTTCATCCTATTTTGAGGGATTTGGTCATGCAGGGTAGTTTTAACACCTCCTTGTTCCCTTTGAGGTGGTGAGAATGTGCAGGGTGATTGAAATCTAATGTTGCTGTTGACATTTGCCTCCCCAGATGACAATGTACTGCTGTTTAAAGGCGGTCTCCATGGAGCAGCACGGGTGGAAGGGCCCAGACACCTTGTCTTCCCTTTTCAACAGCGCCTAGCAGACCTCTCTAATGTGTAGTGACACAACAACCCAGACCCTGCTGCTGCTGGACATGCTGTCCACACAGTTTCCATGGTGGTCTATCGAAAATACAGTCATTCACACACTGTCACAGATTACGTTGTACAGTGTGGCAACACAGTTTGCTTTAATAAAGAAGTACTGTGCATTTCCTCTTCACATGTTTTATATTTTCAGACAGTTTATTTTCTGCAGCCTGGCAAACATGTACAAGAAAAAGCATGAATATTTAGTTAGATGTTTTAGTCAAAACCAGAGTAATTATTGTTTTTCTACCAGATAATTTATTTTTTTAACATCATCATCATTAAGTTATTGAATGAATGAATGAATAAATAAATAAATAAATAAATAAATAAATAATTTCTAAAACTAGATAACAACAATTGTACAAACGGTTGCACCAAGTAATGTTACAGACTTTAAAAGTGAAGGTCGTGAAAGTGTAAAACAACCATAAAAGCTGCTTACTGTAGCGTGACAAATAGACCAAGTCCTCCTTCCAAGATGCTTCTAACGTGCCATAAACTTTAAATGACAGAGATAATAAAAAACTCTAACGACTAAATCAGACATTAAGTGTTAAGGGTAGACATGGACATAGACATGGTAGACATACAATAAAAGCATGTAGATTTCTTCTGGGTTTGCTTTTTTTTTTTTTTTTGCCAGACTTAAATGTTTCAAATGTTAATATCATCCAAATGTTACCTGCTTAAAGACTAAATTAGTTTTTTTTATATGTTGATTTAATCTATTCAGAAACAAACAAAAATAATAATTATACAAGCCAACTTGACTCAATGTGATAACAGAATTATCCTCCTTGTTGAATCAGGGATTAAATTATATCAACCTAAACACACCCAGGCCCTGTTTCTCACTGAGCTATACAGTCAAGAAATAATTAATTACCAGCATAACATCCTGAACTAGACTTCAAAGACCTCGAAGAGTGACCCATCCAACCTGGATAATTCTGCTATATCTATACTGAGATACAATTATACATACTCAGACTGAATTTACTAACTGAATAATGTCTGAAGGCAAATGGTTACACTTCTTTTATTTTATGGTCTCAGAATAAATATATATCCATGCCAAACTGTTCATATTTTTTATTTGTAAAACCTTTTTAATGACATGTAACATTTTCTTTTACTTTATGACAATGCAACCTTTTGTGTTGGTCTATCAAATAAAACCCATAGAAATATAATAATGTGTGGTTCAAACACAACAGACAGATACAGCTCAAGAGATATGAATTGCTTTACACAGCACTGAAGCCCTTCTTTAATGTTTTTGTTCTTCATTGATCTACACTTAAAAACAATTCAATATTTGAGATTTCATTTTAAATCCCATTTGGTAGTCTTGGTTTATAATTGCACAACTGTTTCCACAAGCGTTTAATAGTATCTCAGAAAACTAAGTTGCCTTGCAGACCCCGTCTGTCATCCCCGCTAAACCTGAGACAGTCAACAAATAGTTGACTTGGAAAACAAGAGAAGCACGCGCATCCTGATGTCGCTGCAATAAAAACGTTGTGTTAGAGCGCCTCTAGCGGCCGCGGCGATACACGACAGGCTTCACATTCCCTAACTCTGATGCTCCTCCTCTCTCATCACCGTGCCAAACCCCTCTGTGGGCTTGCACCACCACCTTCCTCAGACAAGAGCCTTCTTGTGTTCGACGGGAAAACATGGCAGAAGTAGACGCTCGGGCCGATAGAAGAAGCGAGGGGATTGTGGTAATTTAATAAGAGAACTTCACAGGAAATGAACAAGCGCTCAATTTATGCGCAATCAGAAAACTTTGCGCTCTGTGTAGATTGGTTTTGTCTAAACTAAAGCGGCAGGCGGGCGTTGCTGCTGCAGAGAGTTTGCAGCGTGGAAGCCTGCGTGAATAAGTTGTGATTTCCACTGTACTCCACAGAATGATGTTTATGTTTGACTGTCTCCTCTCAGATCAACGATGACTGGCCAGGTTACAGTTTAGATCTCTTCAGCTACCCCGCTCATTACTCCGGAGATTTAGACTGTGTCATCATTCCACATGGCGTGATCATGGACAGGTACACGACTGAAACTGTGTAGATTCCTGCGGCCTAAGCAAGTTTCCCCTTCCCGTTTTGGTTGCTCTTAGGTTGCATAGAAGTCTTACGTGATCATTAACTAGTCGTTAGGGGGAAATCAGAGGTATATCATACACTTTATGTGAGCTCGACTTTCTTGCTTTTCTGCCTTCTGTTAAATGCAAACTTAAAAAGAAACAAATGGGGGAAAAACTAGAGGAACAGTTGCAAAACAAAACTGAAAGTTGTCTGTTTTATCTCTGTATTTTAATGACGTATCTGATCAAATGTACCATTAAAGTCCTTCAAATGTTTAATGCATAAAAACTGTTATTGTAGTTAGTAAGTGTAGAATTAATAAAACAATAAAAGTTTTCTGTTTTTGTTGCTTCCAAAGTATTTAGCTGTGATGTCTTGATTTAACATAACTGTTTCCTGTTCGAACCCCTGCTCCATCTCAGTCACTGTGTTCTTGCCCACTGGTGTTGGTTCAGATTGTGTAGCATCCTCACCTGCGTCAGTCTGCCCCACGGCAATTGTGGCTGTCGCCATCAGCGTGTGAATGTATTGTAAAGCACTCTGGAGTCCTCTGACTTGATGAAGCGCTATACACATGCAGACCTTGTACCGTCTTCTTCTCCTGGACTCTTTAGTGATGTAAAATTATATCAAACACTTGCTGATCTCTTCAGAACAGCTTTCACACAGAGAATGTGTAAGATTCCTTATCCACTTTATGTGTCTGAGCACATGAAGAGCTCAGCAATCTGCGCTCAGGTGCAATTTGGAGGTGTGCACACAGATTGTATTGAAAATTAACAGAAATATGGCAATTCAGTTAGTTCAAAATGAACTAAAATGCATATTGGGGAAAAAAAAACAAAAAACAAAAACAGTGCTATACTCCACATCAAAGCTGGGGTCTTTTCAAACGTGTGTAAATGGAAAAGTTGAAATGAAAAACTTTGTTCAAAATAGAAGGTGTAACTTTAATGGTCAAACATATAACTATGCTAGAACATATTCTATAGTAACATTTTTAACATGCACTAAATATGTAGGTAGAGCACATCTCGTATAGATGTTTTGATGTAATTTTGAATAATCAGTATACCATAGTTTTAGTTTTAACAGTGAGGCAGGGATATTTTGACCTTAAAAAGTCGGAGAAGTTCTAAATCATTCTCTTTCTTTTCATTCTGCAGGACAGAACGTCTTGCTAGGAACATCATGGGCGACCTCGGCGACCATGACATTGTGGTGCTGTGCGTGCTAAAAGGAGGCTACCAGTTCTGTGCCGACCTGGTGGAAAGGATCAAGGCTCTCAGCCGGAACTCCAACCACACAATCCCCATGAGGGTCCACTTCATCCGACTCAGGAGCTACCTGGTGAGCCCCCTCCCATTCCGTCCCGTCCTGTCCTGTCCTGTCCTCTTTCTGCTGTAGTCAAGGAAAGCCGCTGGAGACAGACTGACCTCAAGTGGCTTCGGTTTAAGGATGCTGAAGCTGCTTTAATGGTTGACATTATCAGCCTTGATGGGTTTGTGTCTCATGACTTAGTCAGAAGATGTGTGTGTTACGCTGTCAGCATTATGACAGTGGGATCTTTGTCTAGCTTTAGCTCAGATGTGTTTGTTCAAACGTGGGAGAAAAAAAATCAAGACAGATAGCCGATATGACTGCGGTGTTCCTTTATCGATCGGTTTGTTTTATGCCTGGAGGTTATTCTTATTCTCAATAAATGTGCAATTTGAAGACAAAAAATAATGCAATTCAGCTTTTAAGTTATACAGTTTAGTCTCAAATGCTGCTTAGCCCTATGTTAAAACACATTTGTTTCTGCAGAATGACCAGTCGACAGAAGATCTTCACATACTGGGAGCGGAAGACCTGTCTTTTTTAGCTGGAAAGGTAAGGTTCTCAATGAGATCATCACTGGGGGAAAAAATGTTATAACCAAATGCATGCATTGCTAGAAGGCAAAGTAACCCAAAGTTGTCTAGAGATGACATTTATTGAGCCACCGTGCAGTGACCTCAAGAGGGCAGCCTTTCCTCTAAATTTGCTCTTCCTTCAGCCTGACAAGATGGTTCCATAAAGCAGATCAAAGATGGCAGGGTCAGACAGCTCCAATCAGATACCTGCTGTTCTAATGCAGTTGTTTAAAGGTTTATTCTACTTTATCTCAGTGTGACCAAAGTGTGGAGTTGGTGAAAATGTGAGGACGTAGTGAGTATGTAGATTAGCAGGATGACTGTAGCTCTGTTGCTTCAGGCTCGCTGCACAGCTGCTTGTCTTGTTATCACGTGATCACAGTTGGTTCTCCTTTGAGCTGGAGTGGATCCTGACTGTTTACAAAGCTCTGATAATCTCTATGCTATCTCCTAAAGTGTCTTCTTGGACTGTGCTGACCACTGTGGCTGGTCACAAGACTACTATTTTGAGAGGTTGCAAGATCGTTTCCTAAACTGTCTAAAACGTATTTATCTCTTTGTGGGCAATAGTTAGTGCTCTTTCTATGCATTTATAGACAATTTTGGAAACACGTTGCAAACATAGTCATACAATAAGATTAAAATAAAAACATTTTCTATAGTTACAACCACAAACTTCCACGAATTTTACTTAGATTTTTGTGATATCCCAACACAAAGATGCACATAAATAAGTGGAAGAACAATATGTATTGTTTTTAAAAACTTTTACCGATAAAAGTAAGAGAGGCATAGTATTCATTCTTTGCTTTGATAACTCCCAAATAAAATTCAGTGCAACAAAAGGCTTGAGGAATCAACTAATTAGCAAACAACTTCTATAGCTGTGGGTATTTTTTCCAAAGTAGAAATCGAGCTGTTCCTTGAAGGGCTCAGAGGTCGAACAAACCACAACATGAGGATCTAAGAATACAGCAGGCAGGGATAAAACTCTGTAGAAGTCAGGACAGGGTTAGGTTATGCAAAGTCTCGAGCTCTTTATGCATCGTCCCATTCACACAGCTGTAAACCTGCCAAATCAGACTGAAAAATCGCACAAAGAAAGCCTGTCTGCAAGCTACAGAGATTCACAGCTTCAATTGGAGAATCTGTTGAAAGGATAACTGTTAGTTTCACGCTCCACAAATCTGGCCTTTATGGAAATCTGGCAAGAACAAAGTCATTGTTTAAAGAAAGGCAATAAAAAGTTTTAGTTCTAGTTTTCATTCACGTGGGGGACTCCGCAAACATGTAGAGGTGCAATAGTCGGACCAGACCAAAATGTAATTTTTTACGACTATATGCTAGATATTTGTGGTGGAACACTAATTCTGCTCATAACTATGATTACTTTATCCTGTGAAACATGGTGCTGGCAGCATCATGCTGTAAGGATACTTTTCTTCAGCAGTGACAGACAGTGAAGTTGGCTAAAGTTTGTTGATAAATTACAGTGCAACACTGGAATAAATCCTGCTTGAATCTGCAGTAGATGTCAGGCTGTTGTGAAGACTTAAATGCCACTAGGAAATAACCCTGGTCGTACAGTCAGAGCTGCAATTGAATTGGTGAACTCAACAACTAATCATGTGTTAGAGTGGTTTATTCAAAGTTCAGACCCAAAGCCGTCCTGCAGCAAGATTTGACATTTGATATTTCCAGACTCTTTCCTTCCAGTCTGATTTAATTTAGTTTTTTTTTTTTTTTTCCAGAACCAAATTAGCAAAAAAGAAAATTCAGTCTCCTCAAACCTCAAAAGAGTTTTGCATACCTACAAAACTGATAAAGTATTGGTGGGCTTGGGTTTGGGGTGAATATGAATGCATAATACAATTTTCAAATGATGGTTTGAATAAAGTTTGGAAAACCATGTCTTGTGTTTCTCTTTCACACCTAGTCTCTCCTTTCTGCTTAATAATTTAAAGTCATTATAAAATACGCTGATGTTTGTGTTTGAAGTGTGTCAAAAATGAGAAAAAAATAATGGGTGTAAAAATAATATCCAAATGGACATGCAATTCTGTTATAAGTAAGTATCTTTATTTTATTCATTACTCTGTATTTTATCTGGTAATTGTGTGAAAGTGCTAATCACAGTAGTTTTTATTCTATATAACAGAAAGTAAGTTGTAGACCAACAAAATGTTAGTTTAAAACAGCAAATCTTAATTTTTGAGTTTTCTGTTGTTGCACCTTTTCTATTCAAAAGCTTTAGAAACATTCTCCTTTATAAAGCATCCAGTTCCTAAGACATTCTGTACCTGAACAGACACAAACCATCAATTTCCCTTCAAGTAAATCTAAGTCTCTAAGCCTCATGTTTTTATTATTCACCAATAATAAAATCATAATTTGGCTTCTTAAATATGTAAGTATATTTGTACATGATTCCTTCCAGCAGCATCGTATTTGTTAGGACTGTCATCACAATCTTAATAAATCTAAAAATATACATTAAATTCAATTTGCAGTTCCATTTTGCTGTTGTTCATCAGATGTAGAGATTAGTACCAGCGTCTTTAGCTGCTCTGCAAAGGTTTTCATTACAAATCTCTGAACGTGTGCATGTCTGTGTGCACGGATATGAATCACCAGCAATTTTTACCGCATTCATAAGTTAGTGAACCTATTTTTAGAGTGCCAATCTAATGCGTCATCACCTCATTTGATTATTCACATTCGACTTTTCCCTCAGCTGGACAGGAGTCTGTCCTGTAGCCAGATTCAGTCTACTGTAAATACCTACTGTACTGAAAAGGACATTGGATAGCAAGTCTGACTTGCTGTTTTATGATTTTCTTGCAGTATTTCAAGTGTTTGTGCGAAGTACTCAAGCTCCAGTGTGTCTGGAAATAAAATGTAGCTGCAACTTTGTTACTTAAGAAAGCATAGCTTTACTGGTGAGAGCTAACTGTGAAATTGTGAAATGTTTAAATAGGTGGTTTCACTTTCCCCCCCGACTTTTTCTACTTTACACATACCTCATTAGTTTATATTTTTCATGGGTTCTTTGTCCTGCAAACTTATCCTTAAATAAGTCCGTAGGACAAATTCAAAGGATAAGGAATAAGGAGACGTAAACAAAGCACAATTACATGCTTGGATGAACATTTTATTAGCAAACTACACATCTACAATCTAAATTGTAGATGTGTAACTTGCTTCCTGGCATAGATGAGATGAAGCAAAGCTTAGATTGTGCCTAGATTGTGATTTGTGGCAAGTTTTCTGTCGATTAGACAGGCATCTGCAGAATTTCAGCGATTACACTGACATTCAGATTAGTATGGCTGATGAAAAGATTTCCAATCTCGATGATGCAGAGATTTTTCTGGTTCAGTCTTTATCTTGAGGACAGATGCATATTTTAAGAAAATGAATAAAAGCATTACTAATCTATGGTCAGAGTTAGAACGTGTGATTGGGTGTGGTGCTGCTGCTTATGTTTCACTACTTCTGCATTAAGACATCTAAAAAAAAATTTTTCCTTTTAGATTTGAGTGTGCTTTCTGTTCCTTTAAGGAACCAAACATGTTTTTTTCTTGTGATTCATGGTTTTTTTATGTTTTGTGTCTTAGCAAACTGTGTGTGGTTTAGTAATCTGCTTCTAATCAAGCGTCATTGTTTGCTCTGTCTCCTCTCTCCTCTCCTCACCATGCTCTCATAAGAACGTGCTGATTGTTGAGGTGAGTCAGCCTTGTACTTAACTGTTTCCATTTTGCAAAATAGACTCATTATATATACACTGTACTGACTGTTTTTCAGGTCGCAAGGGGCCATTTAAAGTTTGCCTACCAGAAAAACTGGGTTTTAACATGAGGAAAACTTTCTTTAATTGCCTGACCTATATTCGAGTAACAAGAGGCCTGCTTTTCAGACAATGTTCACTAACTTTGTCATGCAAGCAGAAAATCTCAGCTCTGTATTAGGAATCAGCGTGCTGGACAAAAAACAGCATAGTTAAAGAAATTCATAATGACTGCTTACAAAGATCAGAGACCGGATGATTTGTCTTTTATCATTTATTGCACTATCTAGTGGAAACATCTGCAGAGTCGTTAGTTGCAAAGGACTTGGAGTATTTTGTTTCTTTGGTGTTGGCACCTACTAAGTTTTGGAACCCTTAAAAGTTTCACTGCATGTGTTCATACTTAAGTGAATGATGTTACCATATGGTATATGTGGGTGACGGGTTTGCTTTTGGTTCCATCTCTTTCTGCTATCCAGTCTAAATTTTCACTGCACCGGTAGCTGTTTTTTCTTTACATAAAAAAAATGTTCCAACAAACCTCCTACACTTCCACAACGTGGTCTGTTCAGTAGCAAAGGAATTTGCACGTCAGCGCACCTAGACACCACATAGCTTTATACCAAAAAACCTTTAGTCTCTTCATACTGTGAAAAGACTAAAAGCTATGCACTAAGTTTAAAAATCACTTTAAGCAAACTGTGAGATTGTACATAGTGATATGTCTTAAAAACTATGGTATTCCACATAAGTAATTCATCAACAAAATCTTTGCATAAAATTTGTTATAAGCACAACCGTTTTGATACCATTTAACTTTACAGTGGCAACAGATTTTTTTTTTTTTTTTTTTACTTTTGCTATGACCAAATGCATAACAAACCACATATAAATAGATTATGTAAAGCTGGACGCATGGATGTGATTGTGTATGTCAAGCATTTTACTTTATTTTATTTATTTATTTTTTTTGCTGTAAACATTCTTCTTCTTTAATCTCTGTCAAGTGGCCGTCATATTCACCAGTAGAAGAATGTATAAAGCCTATCAGTGTTTGTATAAAATATCATATGATTTCTGGGAAAGTGAAATTGATGCTTGCTAACTGTTGTGTAATAAGAGCGCAGGCGGGAGACACTGAGAAGACTCTCTTTCACTGTGATGTGAAACTCGTCATTGTCTGCATTTCCACGTCGGCATTTATTCCCAACCAAGTGTATTTTGTTGTTTTTCTATGTGTTCCCGCTCACAGGGCATTGTTGGCACCGGAAAGACAATGGAGACTCTTCTAGAGCACGTAAAAGCCTTCAAACCCAAAATGATCAAAGTTGCAGGGTAAAGAGTGGTCGCTTGTTTCGTGAATCACCAAATCCCTTCCTTTCAGTCAAGACACATACAGACCAAACTACTTCTTTTTTTTTTTTTTTTTTTTTCATTTATCACATTTTAATAAGCAGATGCGGATGGTGTCGAATAGTATCTGCTTTTGCTTCCCCAGGTTGTTGGTGAAGAGAGTTCAGCACAGCTTAGCCTCTGTCCCTGACTGTAAGTAACTGATAAAACATTTTACGGTAGCGATAAGCCTCTGCTTTAAGACGATTAGAAAACATTTTCAGTTTACATTTGTCTTTTCAATGCACTTCTTTCAGATGTTGGCTTTGAGATACCCAATCGTTTTGTGGTCGGCTATGCTTTGGACTACAATGAGTATTTTAGGGACCTCAATGTAAGTCTTCATTTCAGACAACAAAGACTCTGTTTAGCAGGAGGCCTTGGAATAATAGTCCAGTGGCACTGACTGTCACACACAAATCAACTAAATATACTTTTGTTTTGAATGTTTTTTTTGTTATTTTTTTGGCTTACATTCTGGAGTTTGACTGTGCTTTTTCCTCTTTCTTTTTTTTAAAGCACATTTGCATTATTAGTGAAAGTGGAAAGAAGAAATATAAGGTTTGAAGACAAACGGCGACAGAAGGCTCTGTCATGCGGATGTCCTTTTTACAGCAAGCCCACACATTTTTCTGGAGTTCTCTGACAAGTGGCTGTGATTGCATCTAATCCCCAACTGTAGCTGAGGTTACATTTCATTTTACGTGTTTATAGTTCAATAGGGCAACACACCACAAGTATTTGTGATTATATTTTTTTTAATATAAAGAAATAGTCACACTACATTTGTTTACATATATAAAAAGCTGCTTATATTTAAATAAGGCCTTGATAATAGGAATTTGTATGCTGTAATGTATGTAAACAACAAAGGAAACCTTTACAATGAAAAGTATAAGATATTTTAATACAATATGAACACTTAATCATTTTCCTTTACTTGTTTTACAGTTTTATTCGGCTACTCTTCTGTCTGTGCTCAGGGGCCAACAATGTACAGTAGTATTGTCAAAACTAAGTGTCCTAACTACCTCTAACTTTTTCTATTCCTAAGTGTTTGAGTTGGTTTCTTTTAACACACTGTTTTAAAAATTGTAAAATAAAAAAAATTGGGTGTGGGGAATAAAAATATTTCAAATGTGAAAGTATTCTTTTGTGGATGAAATGACTAATGGTAACCAGAAAAAAGTGATATGAAAGCATATTGATTTTAACACTGATAGTTTTTTATGCACTAGAGGAAAAGTAAATGAGTTCAGTCATTCATGCATCTAGGATTAAGTATTTTTTATATATATATTTCTTTTTTACTGCTACTAAATGAGAAACATTCCAATGAGTTCTCGCAACTTAAGGTCATAGAAGATCATATGTTCATTGTTCCTCACTTATCAGAAACCAGGGCATGGAGGAAACTGGGAAACCCAGACAGCCACACAATATTCTGGGTGATTGCAAGACAGACGTAATTTCTTGTCATGGTATGAGTCAGATCATCAAATCAGTATCTAACAAGATACATAAAATGCTGTTTCTGAATGATGACTTGAGAAAACAAAGCTATCAATACCAACCTGAGCCTGTGTCAGAAAGTAATTGCCCCTTGAGCCTGCAACAACTGCAACCCATCAAGCGCTTGTGAGTCTTTTGCTTTGCTGTCAATATGAATTTTGGCTCACTCTTCTTTGCAAAGTTAAGCCACAGTGGAGGGTATGTGACTTGGATTAAGCCACTCAAAAACTTTAATTTTATTGTTTTGAGCCTATGTGTACTTTGGATCTGCTAAATAACCCGAATATGTTGATCTTGGTCACAAATAAACTTTTCCTTCAGGATTTGTAAGTTCACAGAGTATTTTCCAAAAAGTCTGGGAAATAAATCATAAGGATATCCTTGGGAAATGCGAGATGGGCCCCTGGTTTTGTTCATTTCTAGTTCCTCACTAATTAATTTGGGTGGCATTATCCTTTGACAAAACTATGAATCCCAAGAGGAAGAACATTTAGTCAGCCTTTTTCAGAGCACCCCACATCTTTGGTTAGACAAAAACTTTGTCAGTTGGTCTGTGCCTGGATTATTTTTTTTTTCCTTTGGTCAGAGCGGGAACATAAAACTTCAAGTTAATAGTCTAGGGAGGCTTAAAGGAAAAAAAAAACAAAAAACAAAGGTGACCCAAATATGAACCATTAAAAGGAACAAAAGCGGGTTTGATGCTTCGGGTCCCTTTGCTCATTGTTTACACCTGACATTCGACTCTCACTATCTGAGCTGGGAACATGAAGTGCCAGAAGGACGAGACGGTTTTCCTCTTGGCTTTTATAGGGTCTTTTGGGGATTGCAGGTAACTGACTGACCTTTCAACAGAACTGAGCTCAAACACAATAATGTCTTGATTAAATCCTTCAACAGAAGAATATTACCACATTCTCTAGATGCAAGGTTCTCAAACTGTTGTCCAAATATCACTGTTCTGACTCTCAGGACATTTTGTACATGCCAGCTGTTATGTAGCTCTATTAAGAAGTAACAACCAAGAGTGCTAAGGAGAATATTTTGAGAATTCCCACTATAAAGTGAACAGTAAACTATGGTGTCAAACAAGAATTCACTAGAGTGATTTATATAGTGGCTGGGCTTTAAAGATGGACGGCTCAAAATACAATACAAACACAAATTCAATTTTAGAATTAAACAGGCGTGGAAAATACTGAAATTCTATTCCACAGACTGTGTACCTATTCAGCGTTTTTTTTCTTCCTCAATTAAATTAAGTTCTATCCCAATCTTTGAAGGCAATTAAAATAAATATTCGCAGTAACCCATAATTTAAAAATAGATTTTAAAATATATATTCACTACAAAGCACAACCGACTGGACAGTACAGCCTAATGAAAGTCTCCTCCCTGAACTGCCCTCTGCAACAAAAGCTGCCAGCTCCAAGAACAGGTGGCCCCTTATGTTAGAGAGGCATAAAAGGAACATTTGTTCAAGCCCTGGGAGACGGGGTACTGATTTAAATCCGCACAATTTGTCTCTTGGGTTGAGATGTAATTTTAATCGTAGCTATTCTTTGATCAGAAATGCAATCTAAATACACTGCGGTATGCGTGAAGACATTTTCCGCATCAAAATACCCAACTCGACCTCACACTGAACCACAGCATGTGATTTCTTATTTAACCTTGTGTGTAGAAACTACAGCGGTTTTTGGTTACAAAGCATATGTGCAGTAAGTACAGAGCTTTTCAACAACACGCCAGGGTGTATCGGCAGTCATAGTTGACAAATGTCCTCGACGTTTTGAGGGAACGATTAAAAACAAAGTTTTGCAGACAAACCACAAAATTCCGTAAACCCATACCTGATTGGGTCGCTCAAATGAAACACCGCCTGTGATTGGTGGAGAGTGCCCTATTGACTGAAGGTGGACTCCCAGGGAGTCGGGAAAGCTGGAAAGAAAAAAAAAAAAACTCCAACCACAGAACTACACCATGCGCCTCCACTCATTGGGTTTGGATTAATCACCGGGAAGTCGATAATACTGACATTTTATGGATTCTTTGGATAGTTTCTGAAAAAAATACAAACTTACACACGATGTGTTTAGTTTGTTTGCTCGCTGTTAAGGACAACCACTGCCTCAGTTTGGCTCCTGTTATGACGCTTCTCAACTACACAGGTAACTTTGTTAACTCAACCATGTTAGCATAAATGCTAACCGCTAGCAGCCTGTTGCCGCAGCTGTGTTGTTTGTTTATTTTCTCAATTCACATAGCTGTATACTAAATCGCGAAATGGTGGTATAGTGTCTCATATGTACTTTCTAACTTTTCTCGGCAGTAATTTGTGAGTAGTAACAAATTCAAAGCGTCTTTTGTTGAGCGCTGGAGAACAACAGCTCGACACGCTGTGTTCGTACTCTATCGATTTCATAGTGACAAAAACGATAAGACTTCTCAAAACACAAAACTGTCGTTTTGTTATTGGAGACAGAATAACAACCAACATTAACTTATGCACACTAACTATGTAAAGTAGTTTTAAAGTCATCCACAGTTTTTTTCCGCCCTGCCTCTCGTCTGTTAGTCCACTTGTTGCTGGCCATTCATTAGGCTGACCTGAGATCATCCATGTTTTATTCTCCCATAATAACATTTAAATTTAGCTTTTGGGTTGTATATCGCTGTAGATGTTGCCTAGTTCATATTCAATGATGTGTATGTTTGTGTTGGGTTAGATTACTTAGAGCTGAGATCAGTATCATAATGCATATTTTATGAAAAGGCTTCCGATGCTCACGTAATGTACGTAAATAACACTTGCTATGAATCCAGAAATTGTATTTAATAGTTTTGATGCCGATACCAATGTAGAGTTGTTTTATTTATTTATTTTAATCAAAGTCAAAATTACGTTGTTAACATTGATTGTTAATATTGTTAATATTGGTTTTTACTTTTGAATAGGTTACTATTACTTTTGAATAGGTTACTGGATCTTTGTTTATTTATATGAAATAATGAAATTGGTTAGTTACAATGGACTAACTAATTTGCAACCTTCTGAAAAATAAAAAGCCAGAAAAACATTTTTGGCACATGAAAAATATTTAAAATGTTCAGACTAAACATTCATGTAAATCCTCCCTGCTGTTGTCACAATGATACTTTTAAACAAGCAGAAAAACATAAAATGAAATTGTTCTGTTGGTGTGTTAGTTTATTGTTAGACGGTTTCCTGGCTTTTTAACCAAGATCTGGTGTAATTACGGGAACAGATTTTGTAATCTGATTATGTAACCCATATACCATGTTTTTGACTATTACTAATTTTATGCAGTAGAGCAGTTTTTTTCTTTCACTTTCTTACACTCATAGAGAAACCGATCAGAATTTTTCTGGACAATACAAATTGCCTTTTTTTTAGGTCCAAATTTCACGTGTTAAAGAAAAATCCAGCATTGTACTTTCTGAGCAACAATTAAAACTGAACTAATAAAATTTTGCCAGTTTTCAATCAATTGGTGGTGCGTCTCTTGTCAAATTGTTTACTTATTTCTTCATACAATGGCACAGACTTGATGTTTTTTTTTCTTTTTTCTAAAAGTTAAACTAGCAACTAGATCTCAAACAGAGATGTTCTGCTTTATGAATACACCCAGTCCATTCCGGGTCTCAGATAGTGAGGCTTGTCAGAACTGCACAGTGGATTTTAAGTTTAATAAATTAAACACCATACTTAAACCTTGTAATATGTTTCTATAACAGATGGACTAGGAGAGCTAGCCGCCATGGAGGTATAAATCCAAACATCTTTCCTTGGATTTTGCGGGAGCTTTTCAATGTGGGCGTTTACGGACAGCAAGATTTCCATTGAAGTTGAATGATGGCATCACGTTGGGCTCCCACTGAAGAAGATGAGCGGCATCAAGCAAGGTCTTCGTTTTGTGAGGTGAGCGCAGTTACCATTAGAAACGTATAATATATTGGTGCTAACATTAGCATTGATAGTTAGATTTTTGTGGATGCAAGTTCTGCTTCGAATTGATTCTGTAAGATGTTTTTGCTGTTTATCTCAATACTGATTATTTATTCTAGTCTCATTATTTTGTGGTGTTACATTGGGACAGAGAGGGGAAAAAACATAACAATTTTGGGACTAAAGACCTTTTGGAAAACTAAAAAATTAGAATAATAAAAAAGAAATTTTGAGGCTTAACACCCAAAATTAAAGCTACCCCTTAAAGCACTGATGCAGCGCAATTACTTAAAAATATATCCTTACAATATATTTGTGTGCAATATTAATTTCTTAAATGACAGATTGGAGTGCAGTAATTGTTGCTAGCATAATATTTAACCAGTTGGACAGAGTTTCACAGCAGCAGATATTTACGCCGGACACAAATAAGATTACCCAAAATACTAAAGGTCACAGAGCCTAGGAAGCACAGATGAGAAAGAGGGGAAAGAAGATAATAGACGTAAATCGTAACTGCCATCATCATCGCATTATTTACAGGATTTTCCAATATCATGTAGCCCTACAAAGCTCTCCTAAAAAAAAAACTAGACATGACCACAAGTTTGTAACTAAATTAGTCTGCAGCGTAGATTAACACATTGAAAAGAAGTACTATAATTAGATTAAAAATGTATTTAAGCTTATGATTTATGGAGTTAGGCGGACAAAACAACAGTGCAGCTGCTTGTTTAAGCCTCAGATTTTTAAGACGTAGCCCCTGTAATACCAGACAGGGACACCATCTGCTCCCCTAAAAGTGTCACCTGCTTTAGATTTTCATATTGTGGTGAATATCCTGGTCGCTGGTCTGGTAAGTAAGTCACAGATTTTTGAGAGACTTGGTTCTTGTACCCAGTTACAGACAGAATACTGCTGTCAGTGAGCTGAAAATGTTACGTTTCATAACAGAAGACCCCATCACACAAATGGACTAGGCATAAATAAGCATCTTTCAGAATGCTGAGGTTAGCTCTGTAATAGCGTGAAAGACAAACCCTTAGTTCAGTCTGAGGAAATCCTCCTTTTAGTCGTCTCTCTAATCAAACTACCGCCTTAACCAGCTCATGCTAATTTTAATCTGGAAAATCCCCTGGAGCTTCAGGGGGGGTTTTGAAAATTAAAATTGTGGATGAAATATTAACTCAAGAATTTTCCAAGGAGTAGACAAGTTTACAAATATGCCTTGGAAATGAAATGTGATAGAAATCAGTCAGAATAGGTTCTGACATGCCTTTTTTTTTTTTTTTCCTGTAGAAAGCATGTTTTTGCTTGAGCTGTAAACAGGGAGGAAGGGACGTGATGTCTCCAACAAAGCAAAGCTCAGTTTGGCAGTTCTCAGGAGCTAACTTTGTTAACATAATGAAGGTCCTAAAAAAAATCACAACTTCATTATGTTGGCTCACAGAAAAAAATATATCTGACTGCTTTTCCACAGCAGCTCAGTTTGGTTGACTTTCTAAAGTTGAGAGTTTTCATGCTCTCATTTCATTTTGAATGAGATTTGGAAAATATTATCTTTGATTTGTATCAGAAGCATTTGTTGATGAATTTGTTTGTCTTCCTCTTTTCTTTTTCCCTGGGGAAAAAAACAAAACAAAAAACAACTGACACTAAAGTGTCTGTCTGGCTTATCAGCTGAATAGTGCTTGGTATTTAAACAAAGCACACAGATCTTCAGATTAGGTGCTGATAAAACTGCTACTGTTTGGATAGCTCTGTTTTTTTATGCTGCTTTATTATATTTACTATATCAAGCTGACTTTTAGGATTCAACTGGAACTTTTATTTGTTCATAATTGGCTTTTTTATATTGAGTTATACCTTCTTTTCCTTTTCCAGTAGAACAATAGAAACGCGCAGCGACTTTAATTGATTCTTGTAGATTAGGAAGTCCAAATCCATATTTAGTACTGCAGGAGGGATATTGACCTCCCCCTGCCCTCAATCTCATCCCAGCCATCTTAGCTTCATTAAATCTCATTGTTTGTCTCATTTAGGATGGCTGTCTTTTACAGAAGCCTCTCTGCAGGCATCGCATGGCTAACTGATGGCAATCGGAAGGGCAAATTTACCCTCAATTGGATAGAAGAAGTCTGTTACTTCCTGTTGTGTTAAGGTTGTGTCTGCAGTGTCTCTGGAGAAAACAGAAGAGATGGCCTGCGTGATTCAGTTTTTCCTTGTTGTGCCAACTCTTTCATCACTTGCCTGTGATGTTTTTCCCTTCTGGTATAGATAACTCATGAAATCTTGAATGGTGAGTCATTAGTGACAAACTGAGCAGAAAGAGCTGACACAGCAAGTCACTAATTAACAATCACAGTCAATTTGGTTGGTTGCAATGACTTTTTTTTTTTTTTTTAATCAACCAATGTTTCAGGTCAAGATATAAGTTGGTCATTTACAATATTTTTGTAAATGTTGTGATGCTATAGAATAAGATGAGTTCCAACTTAGAATTAGACTTAGTAATTTATTATGTTTGCAAAAACCAATATAGGCTGATGTTAGTTTAACATTTTTTTTAGTACCCGTGTGTCTAATATAATATTCTAATTTTAATCTAATTACTTATCAGCATTATAAAATACATGGAAAGCCAGAGTTCCACCTTTGTTGGCGTTTGTCTATTGTGTAGTCTACAGTGAGAACTTGTGTTTAGTCGTCACTGTGTCCAGCCTGCATGACAAACAAAAATGGAAGAATATCCAGATTTTGTAGTAAATGTGTGATATTTTCCAACTCTGCTAGAACAAGTAGCCCAAAGATGAAACGTATAATTTCCCATCTGGTGTTCCAACAGCAAGAACTAACATGTCTTCAGCTTTATCTACCCTCACCAGCACCTTGTTGCCTTTTCATGTGCGACACAACTTAGGTTGCAACTTCTACCATGGGAATGGTTGATCGACCGTTCATGGTAATTCTGTGCAAAATTTCTTGTTTCAGCCATAGGTAGTTTATAGTAGACATGGACAGAGAGGCTGATATGAAACCAAAACTGTGTGCTGGAACAAACAGATGACACTTTCATGTTGATATGAATCAAATCCGTCTGTAAATGTTACTGAGAGATGCGGGAGCTGGTGGCCTTGAAAAGATAAGGCGAGCTCGGCGTGCTGCTCAGGTCATTTGACAGAAGTTGGTGTGATTAGCTCAGTTTCTGTGCTTTTTACTGCCCTGTCACACTACTGCTTACGTTTGCTGAATAGTTTTAACCTTTATGAGTCTAAACAGATTTTGACTGTTTTTGGATATTTTAATTAAATGTTGCCTCTACCTACCATATTAGAAAAACGTTTATCATCTGTGTTTGGTTTTCGTTTATTCAAAACATCTCCAACATAGTGATTTCTTTTTTTCTTAAATTACTTAAAACAAACTACCATTTATTACATTGTTGTGTAATGTAGTGGTCTTTAAAACAAACTGTCCAGGACTACGTGGAGCGCTCCACCACTGCTTGTAAAGAGCGAAACTGTGGCAAAAATCAGATGTAAAACTGAAGGTAATAATACTGTATGAAAATACTTCTGCTCATATAGAAAGGTGCAAATTTAAGTCCCTAAATAACACCTGGAAAAATAAGCACATGGATGTCTTTGGAATGATCTTTGCCGATCTTTGTTAAGATAAAAGGACAAACACAGACATGTAGTTTTATTTGTCATTTTTATGGCAGGTTCCAAATAGATCGCTATCGGATGATTTGACCACTTTTTCTATTTTTATAATATGACAGAAAAAACATAAAAATATATACAGAGAGAAATGCAACACCTTCTTATCTTATCCTATGTTCAGAATGATATTTTTGTAAGGTCAAAACACCTCCTTTTTTATGGCATGTTAGGGTCAAACGAAAACTGGGTGAAACTAAGTGCCAAGTTTGAATCACACTGTAGTGAGCAATGAATCTTAAGGGTTAGGTCACTGAAAAAATGATTTGCACAGATTTAAGACGTTGAAAATGTGTGGCAATTTAGTAAATTACGTAAAATTCCTGCCGTACTTTACGTCAGGAATTTTAGAAATTTAGTAGACTGCAGGACTTAGTCTACTTAATACTTAAGTATATGACACATGTAGCATGAATAATGATGCTTCTGACCCTGTCTGGAGCTCCAAGGCTGATACGTCAAGGACTTTGCCCTCTGTATCATTATCCCTGGCTTTTCACAGCATGGTGCTCGGTTTAACTGGGATGTGGCGTAGAATTTAGCAGCCAACAGAGAACCAAGTTTTCTCACATTTTGAGGTTGTGGCATTTTCAGGTCTGATGTCATGCGACGTGATAATGTGACATTCAATAACATCAACAGAGCTTTTACGTGCAAAAGGTTTAAATTAAGTGGAAAACGGAAATTGTGTTTTTGTCAGTGTGCCTTGTATTTGGGCACTAAAACGTGTGGCGTATAAACAGCTGTGTATGTTCAGTAAATCATCCGATTCTTAGAAGTGGCTTTGATGTGGTTGGTTTCCCTCAATCTCAGCCTTTACAGTCTTACTTTAAATGGCCGCATGTGGTGAGGAATTAGCTTGGAACATTGAGCATTTGACAAAGATTGTTATCTTCTGTAAAGTTCTTTTAAATGTGAGCATAAAGTACAGTAACGCAAACTGCTATTATTCCTTCATTATTGTTCAGGCAAGCTATGAAAACAGCCCAGTTTATTAACATGTAGTCCTTAAGATTTTACAATATGCATTTAAAACTGGAGCTCTAATATCCTCAATTTTAACTAAGGGGACGTGCAATGTTTTTAAAAATCTGTTTGACCAGCCTACCAGGTTGTTTTAACCTCAGCATCATTCATGCACTTAAAAAATGTCATGCAGAGACGAAAGCGCATGCTATAAGTTTTCATGATTAAGTTACCACTGCTAACCAGACTAATCCTGCTAAACATCGTTGTAGGAGACTAAAGGAAGTTTAAATGTGTAACTCCTGTCACCATTTTGTCTTTTTTCTGTCCAGTGATTCCTCTGTTATACACTTCTCAGTGTTGTTGCCTCTACTAACGTGAGAAGCTAGACAGTGGTATTTTAAACACTTGTTGTAATTCCCAAAGAGAAATTGAAAGTCACAGCTTTACAATAACTGGAGGTCTGTAATTGTTGCACTCTAATTCAAACATGAAAATATGTTTTTGGAGAATTACCTAAAATTGAGAGTTTCATCTGGAGTTTTTTTTTTTTTTTACTGGAAGTATAAAGAATGGTTTCACTAGAAGATGTGTTTACTGTGAAGTGGTATCCTGGTGACCCTGACATAGAGCAGATCACTTTTCATTTTCAGGAGACATCCAGCTGAGAGACAAATGTTCTCCCAGCTGCCTCACCCAGCACAAATATCATTCTGGCATTCTAGTGATTCATGAATGACTGAGAGGCATTCACTTGTGGACAGGAAAGGAGAGGTGTGTCCTTTTGATGTTTGACTTCCTTTTACTCCTTTCTGTAGCAAGTCGGCTTTTTTCCTTTTTGTCAATTTTTCCTTTGACCTCTTGCCGCGCCGTCTCAGCCTGCTCTTTCAGGTTTTCCCAGAGGTCCGGTCTGTTCTCTAACCATAGCCGTTGTACTTTATTTCGGTTAAACACAAGAGGGAACCACGGGAGAAATGCAGGTCTGGAATTTATTGACCTGGAATGTCACAGCATTAACTTTGCAAGTGGCAATGCTAACACCGCAAGGCATGTGTCTGCGAGGAGGCCCACTGCCCCTGTCTGTCCGCACCTAAAGATCAGAGGAGTGGAAATTACCCTCTGCACTGCCTTCTAAATCAGATCCAGTATTGTGGGTCCGGCCCACCCTGGAGACGCGTCGGGCATCGGTGCAGGCATTTCTGACGTCCTGCTGATTTATAGCCCTCACCACAAGTACTACTTAAAGGATGAATTTCAGTGTTTGTCTACTTCCTTAAAGACACTCGGGGATCCAACACTGGCATAAGCTTAAATCTGAAAGTACCAGAGTTGCTGAATAGACAAAGCTTGTTTATACACGGTAAAACCTGTTTTGCGAGTTTCATCAAAACACGCGGATGGCAGCTGCACCTGCAGGTCTTTTTTCCCAGCCCACTTAGCCGTACAGTCGGTTCTTATTCAGAGGCATGCACGTTTGAGCTCCTTCATATATACTTTATAGCTAAACTTATCACTTCTGGTGTGCTTTGGCTTAAAGTGTTTGTTCCTTTCATAACTTTGCTGCTGAAAAGCAGAAATGCTGCAAGATCCGAGTTAGGTTGCAACGAGCTTATTAAAACCTGCTTTGACACGGCACACACCTCCAGGCACAAACTGTATTTGCATTAATTCAGCAAGTGTGAGAAGTAATGTTCTCTTTTTATTAAGTTTCTGCACGCAAACTGTTCCTTTTCTTTGTGCTTGACTTATTCTCTGCTTCCTGTTAGAGCTGGAACAGGTGGGAAGCATAGTTAGACTTATTTGCTTGAAACATGTTTGTGCAGATTTTACATGTCCATAAGCAGGTAAACCTCTAGTAAAATCTTTGCTTTGTGATCTACTCGGTTATTGCAGCATGTTGCACATTTTTTGGGTTTGACATTTTACTCAAATATCTCAGCCACAGACAGAGATACAATTAATGCAAGCTCATCAAATTCCTCACATTGTGGGGAAAGGTCTGTCCCTCTGGGGGTTGGGAGAAATGGTTGAAACTGGTTGGGGGGTTGTGGAGGGAGTCTGCTTGTTTTTGGTTTAACATCTAAGATATCCCTGAACATGTACTGTTGCAGGGAAACGTAAGTAAATTTGTTGCTGCTGCTACACGTGTGAAACAACAAAGGTGTGAGGCCATAAATAGGCTGTAAACACAGGAGTGTGTGTCCTTAAAATGTGAGGGCTGACATGCTCTGTTCCAGCTGTAAACTTTGCTCTTGTTGTTATTCCAAACTTACAATATATCCCGCTTAAAAATGAATCCTACTCTAAAATTTGCTGCACTAACAATTACACACTGACCATAAAAACACAACTGTATGTTTAAAGTTTGAATTTCATTTTCAGAGATCCACAAATAACATTAAAAAAAAAAAGCATTTTCTGCTCTGGGTGTTTGGTTTTCGTTACAAAAACTGACCTGATCAGTTGGCATTAACAAAGACGAAGGAGGGGACATCATTCTGTTTCATTTTCATGTGTTTTAATTATTTTCTTGAATGTTTTACAATCTTCTATACTCTTTTAACCTTTTTCTTGTGGTCATTCATAATTAAGTATGAACATTTGATGGAGCAATTAAAGTAAAAACAAAAAATATACCGATTAAGAGGGCGGTGGGGGAACAAGATAAATATAATTGGATTTACTAAAAAGAATTCTAAGAAGTTGCCTTATGGCTAATATGGTTCAGCATACAGCAGCATGCTGTAGCTTTTTTTTTTTAGAGGATAGTTTCTATCTTGATTAAATAACAACTACAACATCAGCAAAGCAAATAGAAAACCTGACAATGACATGTCCTATTGGTGTAAAAGTATTTAAGCAGAAGGAGTTTGTTTGATTTCATAAAAAAAGTGTTGCTAGCAGCTTTAGCATGCAGCAAATGAACAAGAAATGTCACGTTCGTCCTGAAACTTATTTATTTATGGTAGTTTTGTTGTCAGCTTTGAATCTTTCTAAGAGCTCTTATTTACAGAAGAAAGCTGTCTTAACGGATCAGAAAGACTTTATGCTCAATAATTCCTACGTCTGTCTTTTCTGTGCAGAAGGACTCTGCAGAGAGGCAAAGTTTGGCTGATTGTCCTGCAGTGCAGTACTCCACAGAAGAGGAGCCGTTCGCTTGGCCGAGGCCCAAAACCGTGCGCTTACGCCGCACATCCCTGGGGTTTGGGTTCACTTTGCGGCATTTCATCGTGTACCCGCCAGAGTCGAGCCTGCACTGCTTCCCGGTAAATGTCGAGGTTTTCTTTGATTTATTACCGTGAGTCAACAAAAATCCACATGAACAAAATTATGTGGCCATAAGCACAACAGTCATGCTGAGTATCTTTGTGCGTTTACAGGAAGAAGATTGTGGGCGCAGAGGTAAGCAGAAAAACTCTTTAAACTTTCTGCTCTGATTTACAACCGAGTCAGTGTGCTGACTTCACATGACGCCACAACCATCCATTCTGTAGCTGTTTCTGTGCTACAGTGACCAACTTCACATTGTTTCAGTTTATTTTTATTTTGTAACGCATTAAAAAAAAAAGAGCGGCTCTGAATTTTCCATGAATTTTTTTTGCGTTTGACCATTTTTCATCTTTTTTATCTTAATCTAACAAGTGAAGCATTAAACAGGCCCTGGTTAAAATATGACAGTTTCTAAAATATTCTGTCACCTCTTATACAGCTTGGGAATGATTTCAGTAAAATGCTGGAGAAAGTCAGCAGGGGGCAGTCAGTTGAAATCACTTGTTGCAATTCACAAGATGACGTCACATGAAACATCACAAATGAAAAATGTTCGTATCAAGTAAAGCATACCACATACCTGATGGTGATGCACCACAGCAAGAGTTTGGATTTCCCTCATTCCAAGATACAAGTTGGTATGATTTTAATTTAAATTTGGGATAGGGACGGAGGACAGGAGGATGGAAATTTTTTTGCTTTGAGCCCATGACTCATTTTTCCACTGGAAATCTAAACGCCTCACTTGATGTCATGTTTGTTAGGCAGGCCCAACACAGTGACGCAGTCATGAGTATTTTGGTTTTAGTTTATATCCCTTTTCCTGGTAGCTGTGTGTTTCGATATTAACGTCCTGTAACTGTGAAGTCAATCTTTCATTTAAGCACAGATAGCAGATTATAATCGACATTTCCTTCCTTCTTTCACAATATCTTTTTTATTTTAACAATGTGGAAATTAGTTTTAACATTTGCTTACTGGTAACTTCCTGATTTCACTTTTAGCATAGCAAAACTTTGTACAGGTAGGCAAGAATGATCAATTTCTATGCTGAAAGTAAACTTTCAACTAATTATCTTTTTTTAAAAGGCAGGTATGTCTCATAAACTAATTACATCTCTACTAATAAGTCATTTTAAAGTGTCAGAGAAAGTTTTTTGTTTCAGCTGGACTTTTTGAGGGGGAAATTATACTTCTGTTTGGATTTCTCCATATATATATATATATATATATATATATATATATATATATATATATATATATATATAAGGTTGTTGCACCCAAGCTGTGAAGAAGACATCAGTATTTCATTATTTATATTTTTTTCCAGAATGAAGAAATAACATAAGTAGTTTGTCTTCTTCTGAATTGTGATTTGTAGTGTCAAAGTGTCTGTTCACGCATTAGTTCAAGAATAGAGTCCTTGAAGAAATGGAGCTGCAGCTCCAAAACACACCACCAGAGGGGGTGTGTTTCTTCCAGCTTTAGTTAACAGACTTTTCTGTTTATTATGTAATGGGAATTCCCATGATATGATTCTTTGTGATTAATCTGTTGTGTTTAAAGTGTACAAAATAAGGTCACAAGTTTGTGCGGTTTGGAGCTTAAACAGGCCGTGGAATCATTTGGTTCCTTTTTAAGAGTCAAATAATGCGACTCTTTTAATAAGGTAACTGGTTTATAAGTTTGTTCTCCTCCTTATTTGAGTTATTGACTATTGTGTACATTTTAAATGGCACATACAGCCACAAACGGTCATGCGATCTCATGCTCAAGTTCACGTCTGCTGGACTTAGCGAGGTAGTGTGTGCTGACTCACCACCAGAATGTTAACTACTGGGGAAGTATTTTAGCCACTCTCTGGCTGTGCCCACAGCTATTTCTCAGTTTACAAGGAAAGAGTGGGAGGTGTGCAGCTGAGCACTCTGTCACTCTTTCTCCTTAGTTTCTTTTGCCCCGCTCCTCCTTTCTTTCTTTTCTCCTTTTATTTCCGTGGCCATGCAGCTGCTAGGAGACACGGGCAGCATGAGCAAACAGGTTTTCCTGTGTTTGGTCATTCTGATCCTTGTCCGTAAAACCCCACAGATTGACTCTATTAATGACTCATTGTCTGTCTTAGCAGTAGACAAGAATTATCCCAAAACAAATACCCAGGTACTAGTTTTCAACGAAACTGTGTTTGTTTTTCTTTTATTTCTTGCAAGAGGCATTTTTTTTTTTTTTTACATTTTGTTTTTGGTTTGATGTTTATTTTTTCCCCATGCTATAATATATAAAAATAGGCGCATTTAAATTATAATTTGTCAACATTTTAAGCAACTGGAATAATTAATTTTCATTTCTGTGTTTCCCCAGGGAGGCAGAGAAATAGGTTAGAGCCAATGGACACTATTTTTGTGAAACAAGTCAAGGAAGGGGGTCCTGCTCATGAAGCTGGCCTTTGTACAGGTAATACTCAGTCAGCATGAACTATTTTCAGATTATTTTTTAAAAGCCTGGACATTTCCATTCACAGGCAGAAAGACTGTAAGTAGAGGCGTGTTTAACCATGTTTTCATTGTGCTGTTGCTGATCTGCTAATCAGCCAGCAGGTGTATAGTTTCTGCTGATTTTTATGCTCCTTTTTGTTTTCCTGTGCATCTGTTAAATGCTTTATTTGCTTAGCACACTGCTTGCAAACCTCTGGATGAGACCTCTGTTGTTGAATAGGTGATCGAATAGTGAAGGTGAATGGAGCCAGCATAATCGGAAAAGCTTATTCTGAGGTGATAACTTTGATCCAAGACAGGTAAGATGGCAAGAGTTTGATTTATTTTGGTTTATTTGGCGCAATTTTTCTGTTTAAAAACTCCCCTTTCCTTTTTTCAGTGGTGACGTTCTTGAGCTTTGTGTGATGCCAAAAGATGAGGACGTACTGCAACTGGTGAGATTGAGTTTTTCATCATATCCTAAAAGACTATGAAGAAAAAACTGTTTTTTTTCTTTTTAAATTTGGAATAACTTCTGGTCCATCCTGGAGCTGTTCTAGTTTTAAAGTGTTTATGTTGGGGCAGTAGTCATGAGATCCAGACATCCAGCCTTTCCCATCAGAACTCTCTATCTGGGCCTCCTAATCAGGCCATAAGAGACTTTCTGTCCTCCAGAACTGCAGCTGACACCACTGCGGAAATGCCCTAAATTCACTGCTGGATGATGCATCACAAAAATACACTTGGATGACATTAATATGAGATAAAATATATACTCCAGCTTTGTAGGTCTTGGGTTTTATATTAAAGGTTTTATATATTTAATAAATATCTGCAGAAAAGCACTAGAAAATTTAGCAAGCTGTCTGACTTGGACAAAATAGTATTATCCAAACTTATAAATAAAATGTGTTTCAAATGGTTGCCTTAACTCCTTCAGAAATTAGCAGCTTATTATGGCAGCATGAACGTTACAATTAATTCACATTTAATCTGGTGCTTTTAGTAATTAGGCTAATCTTAATGTTCGTGGCAAACGTTCTTGCTTTTCTTCACCAGTTTTAAACGAACCTTAAAAATGCAATGCCATGACACTGCGTGTGTCCCCCAAGTGTCACAGAGGGAAACCCTCTTACCTTAACAGGCTTGAAATCTCATCATGAATCTTTTATGCATGCTGCAGGGAGCCGTAGGTAGCTACTATCGATTCTGCTAAATCAAGATGTTCTCTTCTGTTCCATATCCAGAGTAAATCCATTGCAGATTCTTTTTGGACAGAAATCAATTTCTAAGGGCTTTTTATAGTCTGCTTGTGGGTTTTTGATTTGAACATCTATCCATACCAACAAACCATGGCGTTCTTTTTGGTCAGCTACAGTTTTCACCTTGTAACTTTGTCTTTCGTGTTGCTGAATCATGAACTCTGACCTTCACTCAGTTAAGCGGCGTCTTCAGTGGTTTAGGTTTTGTTGTCATTCTTTCACAATCTCCTGAATGAGTCCATGCGTTCTTGGAGTACATTTGGTTGATCATCCGCTCCTTTAAAGGTTTACCTCTGTTCCATGTTTTCTCTGTCTGTTAATAGTGGCTCTCCCCTTGGTTTGTTGGAGTCCCAGAGCCTTAGAAATAGCTTTGTAACACTTTCCACACTAATAGATGTCAATAACTTTCTCATCTTTTCTTGAATTTCAAGATCTTGTCAGACATGATCTTTTTGATTCTGCAGATCTGGCAGTTATCAGGTAATCATGAATAGGAAATACACGATTCAATAAGATGAGGCCCTTATATTTTCTTTCGGGAAAATATAACTTTTTGATAACTTTTCCCTTAATAAATTAACCTGATTTATATTCACTCAGGTTGTATTTGTCAGCTATTTGAATTTGTTTCATGATATGAAACATTTAAGTGACAAAAAGCAAAAAACAAAAGCGGAGGAAATTTGCAAGGGTGCAAGTACTTTTTCACAGCACTCTGAGAAAATTTCATTTTTCATTTTTAGTAAGTTCATTTTGTCCTCTGTCTTATCCAGTTCAGTGCTACTCCACCCTCTTCCCTGAGCGTCCTCCTCCTGGCTTGCTTCTTTTTCTGTCTGTAGTCATTTATGCAGTTCACTCTCCTACGCTGTGTGCTGTGATACCTCTCACCACATTGTTTCTCAGCCAATGAAAAACGGCAACACGGAAATATCTGAGGTGTACACAAGCAAACTATGATCTTTCTGCAAAAATCAGAGGATTATCGCAGATGCTAGCGGAGAGACACGACACTGTAGGCGGCAGCAAGCACTGAGAGCTTGGAGACGGGCAGCAGTTGCTTAGCAAAGAGAGAGAGTAGAACATTTATGGAGCAGAAAAGGGAGGGAATAGTCCGCTATAAATCAGAGGAAACAGTGAGCAGGGAAAACGGAGGGGAAAGCGTGAATGATGAGCTTAAACCAGAGGATAAAATCAGCTGACTGCTCTGTGTTTCAAACAGGTTGACGCTTAGTGAAAAAAGGAGGGAGGAGGGAGAAGTGGGAGGGGGAGCTGTACCATCACAGCTGAATGTATAATCAGCAGCTGCTGCTTCTGTCATGTGAGCAGTAGCAGGGAGGGAAAAAGAGAGAGAGGGCGACATAGACTGGAGACACCTTGTTCAGTTAGCGTAATATTCTGTTTGAAGATGGATGAAGCCATGGAGACCTAACAGCAGTTTGGGAACCATGCTTCAGCTTCTGCCACCTCGACCAGGACAGAGTGTCACAGGCAGGTTGTAACGTGGCAACCCTTGATACATCTTTGCTTTCTCATCCTTGTGTGCCGCCGCTGCAACTCCAGTGTATTTTTAGCATGTCAGTCCCAGGCTTTGCTATGGCTGATTCATCTTCTGTGTTCTTGGAACCAGTTATTTTTCTTACAATATGTGCTTTCTGCTCTGCTGTCATCTTCTTCTTCCATGATTCCTCAATGCTCTCGTGTTCGTTTGCTGTAATGGCAGCCTTTCTCTAAAGAAACAACTAATCTGGTAAGGAAAGGGTACAATTGGTACCTGCCACATGTCGTACCTGCTGTATCATTTTGCATGTGTCATGCGTGTCATCAGCATCCCAGGATTTCTTTCGAGTGGTTGTAAATTACTACCACGCAGCTGTCTTGGATTTATGTTTATGATCAAATATGTGATAAGTGGCTCAAATGTTTAGACTGCAGACATGGCCGATGCACTGTGCCTGCAGTAGCTGTTAGATTAAAAGCTCGAGTTGGCATCCAGCTGGAATCTCAGTGAAGCCTCGCCCTCTTCCTCATCTTTTTATGTCGGATGTCATCAGTTTCATAAAGGCTGCTGACCTCTGAACTGGTTACAGTCATACTTAAAAAGGGAGGAACTTAGCTTAGCACTGATTGCTGTGGTTCGCACAGTTTTATTGTAAGGTTGTACTGTAACAGGGCCAAAGTCCTCATACCTTTCCTTAGTGCTTGTTGTGAGTATGTTGTGAGTAGCAAAAATAGATATTGTTAACCTTTATATTTTACGTTCCTACTTTGGATTTTTTTTTTCTTCTTTTTTTTGCTAGGACTGTCAGGGAAATAGTTTAGACTTTGTACTAATCCATGATAACTAGGAAAGATAATTATAGCACATTCGGTATGAGACCTCGGCATCCTGCTGCCTGTAAGAGGTTAGTCTGTCAGTCTGAGGTATGTAACTGTGATCTGTGTGTCTGTCCATTTTGTGATTGTATTGTGACTTTTTTTTCCCTCCAAATATGATGTTGTTCATAGTACTTATAATTGAATGTATTTCTGTGTCTTTGCCAACAGTGGCAGAGACTATCCTGACCAGTAATTTAAAAAATTGATGATAAATGAGCAGCTGTTTAGAAATAAATGTTATTTTTTTCTGTAGTATGAAGTGAGCTATCCACTAGTATTACCAAATCAATTCTAAATAAGGAGCAGATGAAGAGCTTTGACACTGCTCAGCTGTTTGAAACGCCTCCTCTCACTCACTGAAGCGGGCACTGCCTACACATGCGTCCAGTAACATTTTCAATATCACACTTGACTTGTCTTTAAGCATCAAGCGCCACACTGTTTAATCTTGCACCCACTTGCTGTTTGTACGCCTCTCTTGTAACATGGCTTTCTTGCTCTGTCTTCAGGCCTATTCCCAGGATGCCTACCTGCGTGGCTACAATAGCTACAGTGGAAATGCTAGTCACATCCCTGACCCACCAGTGGTATGCTACCCCAGAGTAGACTGTAAGCCCACGGGCATGGCCCAGGCGACAGACCCGTCGGGGCAGGTCTGCCGGGGTCCAGCAGCATCTCTTGATTATGGGTATCGTAAGGAAATCACCGTGCCCCCATCTCCTCCACGCCAATATTCCAAAAGCCAAACAGCGGTGTGCATGCGCAATGACAGCGTTAGGACTGTGGTGGTTCCTCCCAACTCGGCACACATGGGGCGTGTGGTTTCGGCACAGAGGGTTGATTTCATGGACCCTGCCTATGTTAGGGGAAGACCGGGGTCACTGGCCCAGTATCCTTTCCCTCGAAAGGCCGACATCTATCCCAGCGGTCCAGGAATGGTTCCCTTTGCAAGTCAAGCACCTAACTACCCAGGCAACCATCAGAACATTGACTGGCGCACTTACCAGACATACAGGGAGTACATTGACAACAAAGGTATCCATTCCCATGGTAGTCGGACAATTCAGGAGAGGTTGGACAATTTTCGAACTGCAGGTCAGCCCTCCTTTGCAGCTGCTTCTCACATTCCCAGAGGAGACTGGGTTCCTAAAGGGATACGGCGCAGGAGTACCTCCCATGAACGATCATACCACGGACCTCCACCCCATTTTCAGGTTGCCCCACGCAGTGCTTCACAGGACCGGATGAGGAATTCAGAGAAAATAAGCAATCCAAGGAACTGGCCCCCTCGAAGTGTGTCCCAAGATGCCCTGGTTCTGAAAGCTCGATCTCATTCCATAGACTATGTTGAACCTATTGAGCTGTCTCGGCCCAGTGAGAGGAGAGCAGGGTATCCAAGGGCAGACCAAGGCACAAGGCCCAGCCGGCAAGCGATGCCCAGAAATGCTGTGCCCTTCAGGCCTTCAGCTGGATACAGCAGCGGTATGAGAGGAGCACCAAACCCAAATTTTTTCTCTAAAGGTCCAGATTCCCTTCAGACGCGCTCCTCACCAATGCTGTCTGACATGCTTTTTGGGAAAAGCACTGAACATTCTTTTACCAACCAAAGAGTTTCAGTCCCAGCACACCATCTAGGCCACACGAGCCAACCAGGTCAGAACAGGATGCGGTCAGAAACCATACAGATCTCTGAGGCAGGCAGAGACGCAACAGTAGTTGGAATGTGGTCTTCGTCATGCTCTGCTGCAAGAGAGATCCCTCAGAGGCCTGGCATCCTCAAAACAGCCCACCAAGATTCTCAAAGTCAGGTAAACGGTCAAAGCCCCTCAGAACCTGCGGTGGTAATGAGGGAGAAACCTCACGGTGGAAAGAACCCCAGCCCACTGCGGCACCCCTCCTATATCCTGGCTGTGAACGACGAAGGAGCGGACTCTACGGCAGACGTGGCGGCTTGCTGGCTTCCAAACGATACACGGCGAGAGATACATATGCGCCGCCTTGAGGAGCAACGTCACAACTCCTGCTCCAGCAACCTGGACGAGTCCCTGGACGCCATTCCATTCATCGGTAAGACAGTAATCAGTTTATTGCCTCGCTGACCATGTTGGCATGGCAACTGGGACTGTAGCAAAATGTAATAGAATAACACTGTAAGCGCTATTATAAGAGTTTCAGTAGACGCATGACGAACAACTTAAATTTAACAGTTGTTTTATTTGATGGGCTTAGGAGATTCAGAGGTAAACTAGCCTCTATAGGGAGACGTTATTGATCAGAGTGGATTTGAGATGCTTTTGAATTAACCATGACAGAGTAAAGTGGTGTTTGTAATGTAGTGAAATCCCCCCCTGTTAATGCATTGTTTGCCTGGATGCTGTCTCTTGACAGTGAGCTCATAGTGGTCGAACAGCAGAGTAATGGATGCTGCGGTGATTAAATTATTGGGATCTCAGAAACTGCGGTCTGAGGGTTTACAACATTGTAGGGGTTCAGAGCCAAAATTGACAAAATTTCACTGGTTGTTTTTGTTTTACACTGTAAGTTTTCTCAATATATATATATATATAAAAAAATATTAACATCCGTATTTGCCTGGGTGTGAGCAAAGTACTACATTAATTGCAGTGCTAAAAGAACATATAAATTAACATCTCTACAAAAATTATCTTTCAAAATATCCTATATATTTCTGTTAATTGTTTCCTTGTCTGTTATCCATTATGTATAGTGAATATTTGTCTGTCCTTCTGTTAGGCCAGAAAGGCCAGAAAGAGTCGTGTTTTAGTTTTGTCCTGAGTTCAGCAGTGAGCCGGAGTCAGCCCCCCTCTCCAGACATAACATGTTTCATGCCTTTTAGCTTTCTCAGTGAGGGCTTGTCCATCGTACAGAACAAGCCGACCAGCATCTCACACACATCACTGTAGGCCACACTTCTCTCTTAAAAACCAAAAAGAACTCCTACTACATGTCATAAATCGTTGACGTCTTAAAGCAGATAGCGAACACCTTCATTTTCAACAGATATTTTACATAAACATTTCTTGATTTTTGTTCCTCTTAAATTTTCTGTAATTTTCAATCTGAAAAGTAGAAATACGCAGACTGGGCTTGTCAGCATAACCATCTGAAAATCTCTGGTGGGATTTGAAAAAGGTGGTCGCAACATGCTAACCCAAAATATAAATGAACAGGACGCCTCTGGTCAGAAACCTTGTGCCAGAAACTGATGTCTAGCTATGAATCAGCTTTGTTTCAGATTAACTGGGCTCTACTAAATGATAAAGATGCTTGTCATGAAGTTGTTGAATCCGTTTGAGACTGCAGTACTAAACTAGCATTTTGTCTAATTTGGATAAAGGTTGTTAGGTCTGTTCTGATGTTGGTTTGGTCTGACTTTAGTTGAAAGTCCAGGTTTGGACAAAGCAGACAGCAACTGTGATTTTTTTTGTTTTTGCGTTTTATTTATTTAACCAGATGACTTATCCAGAACAAATTCTCATTTACAATAACAACACTGCGGGATTTGTATCTCAGTTAAGGAGAATAGTGTTTTAAATTAGTAAAATTTCATGCATTGCATTTTAGGTTTTCCTATTCTAAATATGAAAATGTTTCAAACCCCTGAATTGGGTATGATCTCTTCTGAATAAAAGCGATCGTTGCCTAAGATGAACAAGGACAAAATTAAGAAAAAACATGACAAAAGGAGGATCTGAATGTTCTCTGAGATCACCTTAGAAGCACAGTTTGCTTTTTTTAAGTTAAAGGAAGAGCAGCTATGCCTCCTGGACATGGCAGAAAAGGGTAAGCTGTCAGTGACTTTCATCACATTCCTGAGGAGGCAGGTGGTCAAAAACCCTCAACTGACAACAAAAGACCGGCGGCAGTCTTAGAGGCAGCAACCATTGAAATTTCAGCTAAACTAAATGCTGAAGAACTCCTTGTCTGTTGCAAAGATTTTCACCACTGCTGACAAAAAAAGCATCAGAAAAAAACACGACTCCTCTTTGCTCACAAATATATGGATAAGCCAAAGACATTTGAGAATTCTGTTCTGGTGCAATGAATCAAAATTTTAATGTTTTGGCCTTAAGAATCAACAGTTTGTCTAAAGGACAAATAATACATTGAAAAGAACATTGTGGGCAGTGAAGCATGGCAGTGTTTGAGTGACCCTTAACGTCCGTAAGTGCTTCATTTCAGAAGCCCTGGAAGATACTAGACCGGTCAACATAGCCAACTGGAAATCTGTGGTGGGGTTTGAAAAAAGTGGTTGCAACATGCTAATCACTTCATGAGACTTGGGGGGCGGGGGGGGGATTCCTCAGGCACCTTGCCAACAGCAGGAGTCTTATCTATGAATCAGCTTTGTTTCAGCTAACAGGGCTCTACTAAATGCTAAAGATGCTTGTCATGAAGGGGTTGCAGAAGGCAGTTTGTAATTTGGATGCAACTGTATTCTCCCAGTCAGAAACAATCTCACACACAATTGTTTACAAAGATTTTTCGCATGAGGGGAGATGGAAAAAAAAAAAAAAGGAGAAGATGAAATTCCTTTACCCCTAAACATTGGCATATCCATAAGGCCCAGATTTTGCTTTCTGTTCTGTCAGTCTTAAAGTATTCATATTTTTTGGGATGATTTCATGGACACCCAACCTCTCCGTTAAATCTTTAATTCTGAATCAGCACTTACACTTTCCTGCCTGGTAGTTCTTGACGCAGTAAAACTTAACTTCTGTTCTGCAAAGGCTACTTCCTACTGAATCATGTTGTAAGCACCACTTCATCGCACATTGCTCTTAATTACTGTAGGTTGCTTTTTTAGAAGATAATACAAGACTGTTACCCCCTAGAGTTTATCAATGATGGATATAACTTTTAAAAATAGCCTTAGTAGAAGCCTTGTTAGAGAGATAGTGGCATCCTTATTTCTATGCCCGGTTTCAAAGTTGGGTTCAGGCAGGAAGTAGGACAGTTGCTTTTAAATTTAGCTCCAAAAGCCCCTTGGCTACGGAGAACAGCTTTGTACTTTGAGCTGTTTCAGGCCTAAAGAGCCCAACGACAGTTGTTGATGGACATCTTTAAAATTAATTAAAAAGTGCATTGTAAAGCTATCTGTTCCGCTGTTTTTCTCCTCCCTTGAGAAATTCCCTCAGATAATTGCTAAAGTAACAATCTTTTCAGTTTAGCCCAGGGAGTCTAAGATCCAATGGCCTTTTGTAATGCAGGCATATACAGTGCATAGAAATGCATTGTACCTGAGAACAGAACGATTCAAAGTTAATTTGCTTCTCTATGCTCACACTGAATATTTTATCGATTCATAGATGAGCCAGTCAGCCCCAGTGTTGACCGAGAGGCTGCTCCCATCCCTCCCTCTGCTGTGATATCTGTTGCACCATCCATAGCGACAGCACCCTCCAGTCAAGGCTCACCATGTCCAACTATTCATCGACAGCTGTCACATGACCAAGGTAAATGCCATTGGGTTGGCTATTGCCATTATGGTTAATAATAGTGCATTTCTTCTTTTTTTTTTTCTGTAATATCACATCATTGTTTTGTCTTGATAGATGATATTGATCCTGGATTTAATGAAATTTTTTATGACATTTGGGTTGCAAAATGAACTGTAATTTCATATTTGTACCGTCTATGTTCAGAGTCTATGCGAAGTGCTTTGTTGGACTCAGACTCTGCTAGTAAAACAGAGCGATCAAAGTCTTATGACGAGGGTCTGGATAACTATCAGGAGGAGAGAAGAGGGTAAGTTCATGCTGAGATTTGTTCTTTTGTCTTTGGCAATTCATATTAGTCTGACTTGGCCTTTTTCTTTACCACTGTGAAAAAAGATCTACAAGCAAACATATGGCCAGTTTCAGAGGCCTGAGAAAGGTAAGGAGCTAAAGAACCATTTGATGCACGTCTCAAAGTTATGAACTTTAATGCACTCCATTGTATTTCAAAAAGCCGTAATTTTCTAATATTAAATCTTTGTTGTGCTTACGTGGTGAAAACAATTCTTTTAGGTTTGGATAAGTCTATTCCTCTCTCTAAATCGTTGTTGTATGTCATCCTCCCCTCTGACTCAGTTTCATGTCATGTTCTACTGTCATGTAGTAATGCCAGAAAATGTCTTTATTTTTCACTCTTCCAGACACTGGACGGGCATAAACCCGCTGGGGACTCTGGATCTCGTAGAGAGTCTTCTTTAGATGTATTTGCTGATTCTTCCAAAGAAGGGCTTCTTAACTTCAGGCAACTTAGCACAGACAAGAATAAGGTACTCTGTCATGCCCAAGCACTCCTGCATGAGCCCCGTTCATTACTCAAAAAATGTGACATTTAAGGACTTCTGTCTTTCAATTTGCAGCGTGTTGGTGGAGGCATGAGATCCTGGAAACAGATGTATGCTATCTTACAAGGCCACACCCTGACCCTCTACAAGGATAAGAAGGATGCCCTGTCTCACGCCGCATCCCAGTCTGATGAAGACCCGCTCCGAATTAGCATCAAGGCCTGTCTGATTGACATCTCCTACAGCGAAACGAGACGCAAGAATGTGCTGCGGTTAACCACCTCAGACTGCGAGTATCTGTTCCAGGCGGAGGGGAGAGAAGACATGCTCTCATGGATCAGGGTCATCCAGGAAAACAGTAACCCAGATGAGGAGGTGTGTGTGGGCAGACAGATTCTTGTTGTGTTTGTGTGTGTGTATGTATGTGTGTTGCCAAGTCAGATCATTAATTACCATCTGATGAGTTGACCCTCATGCTGTCATTATTTCCTCCACTGATATCATCAGTGTGGATTGCAGTAGCTGTTTAATGGAGGACAAAAACAAGCTGCCTGATAAGATTTTACAAATATGTGTGTAACCAAAACACAGACCAGTGATGGGATAGGATCAAAAGCATCATTTATAAAATGGCCAACAATGACTTGAATAAAAGCTGGTTTCAAACCTGTTTTACCTGAGTGGAAAAAAAAGGATGGGTGTGAAGGGGAAACATGACAATAGCCTCAGTTGATCACAAAGACTTCTTTCAGCTAGATACTTGGAGTGGTCTTTGTTCATCATAGGCCAAAAAGGATGTTCGTTCACCCATTCATTCATTCACTCTAGTTACATAGAGTTTCAGACTGAGGGCTTTTGACTATCAGACTTTTTAAAAATCATTTCAAGGTTTCTAGAAGGACTGAAAGTATTTTGAAAGTCTTAAAAGTTCAGATATTGACCATATTTTCTATATAGGGCCTAAAATTACATTTAACTGATTCTTAAATGTGTGTGTTTCTCACTAAGTGCTTTCTTTTAAAATACATTTTACAGACAAATGCACATTTTTTTGTTACATTTGTTATGGATCTTGTCGATCTCTTCAGGTGTTTTTGTTTGCTTTACACTGTGACAAAACTAAAAGGCCATGGCCATTCACACACCTTCTACTTTATCTAATATTAGTTGTTAGTTTTGAATTACCTTGTTAAATGAACTTATCCAAGTTGTTTTTTGTAATTCTTGTATGTGCACAAATTTAAATCATGGAGATCTTAAAGCTCTCAGAAAGTCTCAAATTTACCAAATATGTGCATAAACCCTTATTGCACTTTAAATACTTTTAAGTTTTAAAAATTATCATTTGGATATTATTATCTAGTACGTTTTTATGTTACTTGACTTGTAGTGGTCGTTTTTTTATTTTATTTTTTTTAACCTGGCAATATCATCTGTGTCCAGTCTTGATTTAAAAAAATCAAAATTGGAAATGTCCAGCACCCACTAACGTCCAGTTCTGTTATATCAGCCTGACTGAGTGGTTGATGGGATCCTATCGAAACATTTTTCTTTTACAGCTTTTGTGCTTCCTTTGACTTTAAGTTATTACTAAAAATAACTTAGAAAATGCTTCAATTAGTAAAAGCTTTCACACCAGAAATCTGTCTGGTTGATGCCACCTCATAGACCTTAGAGACGTTCACGGATTAGAAAAACATCAGTTTTTTTTGCTTCCTAGTGGATATTCGCCAGTCACAACTGTGGTAGCAGAAAATTCACAGATTCTGGGTATAAGATTATTTTTTTGTGTGTTTTTTATTGTTATTTTTTTTAATATGAATTGTCATATGATTTTTTTTTTACATTTTACATTATCTGAGTCCTCACTTGATTTTCTCTTGTTTTTACAGAATGGTTCTGTTACCAGCCAGGATTTGATCAGCAGAAAGATAAAAGAATACAACATGATGAGGTATACAGGGCACTGCATTGCCCCCTAGTGGTTACCTAGAGCAAGAAACAGCTGTTTAATTTGAATGCCAAACAAAAATGAAGACTCTGTTTTAATCTGTCTTAATTTTGTATGTTGACCAGTGCTCCCAGCAGCAGATCAGAGCCCTCCCCTAAGTCCTCTCGGCAGTCGCTCAGCATCAAGCAAGCATTCCTGGGAGGCAAAACAGAAGGCCGGAGCCACAGCTCCCATTCGCCCAGAACGGGAGAGGATCGAAGGGCGATGAAAGGTAACATCACCAGGATCATTTACGGTGGTTAGAACATCTGTCATCGCAGGTGGCTCATTTATTTCTGGGGCCTTTTACAGATGAATCAAGTCCACCTCGAGACAGGGGAGCCTGGAAAATCGGCATAGCCGGGATCATGAAGAAACCATTTGAAAAGAAGCAAGCCGGCATCACTTTCGGTGTCCGCCTTGAAGATTGTCCACCTGCTCAAACTAACAGGGTGGGTTTTTTTATTTTTTATTATTATTTTTTATGTCTGTATGATATTACTGTTCAACAGTGCGTCTTGTTGCGTTGTTGTTGAAGTATGCGAAGTTATGTCCCACCGATTGTCGTGCAGTTTGTTCCGCTGCTCGTGGAGGTGTGCTGTCAGGTCTTAGAGGAGCGAGGACTGGAGTACACTGGAATCTACAGAGTTCCTGGAAACAACGCTGCCATCTCCAACATGCAGGAGGAGCTCAACACCAAAGGCATGGCCGACATCGACATCCAGGAAGACGTGAGTGACCGACGGCTTGCTTGTCTCATATTGTCCTCTGTATGACCTGCTGCCATGCAACTCTGCTTATTTTCTAAATCTCTACAGAAATGGAGGGACATTAACGTGATTGGCAGTCTATTAAAGGCATTCTTCCGAAAACTTCCAGAACCTCTGTTTACAAATGGTAAGATTATAAAAGTCAAAATATAGTAATAGCTTTGTTTTTGTGCTTCTACCAAGTTATTTTGTTTTTGTTGTTTTTTTCCGTCCTATTTTTAGAGAAGTATGATAAATTTATTGAAGCCAGCAGAACAGAAGACTCAGTGGAGCGTTTAAAGGAGCTCAAGAGGCTGGTTAGTGCATTCTGACATAAGGGACATTTAATTAGCATTAGCACTACGTGTTGATTGATACCGAAACTATCTTCTCTTTTTTTTTTTTTTTTTTTTACAGGTCTATGAATTGCCCACTCATCACCTTGAAACTCTCAAATTCCTTTGCGCTCACCTAAAAAAGGTTTCCGATAACTGTGAACAGAATAAGGTCGGACCTGCCGCTGTCAGATCCTGAGTTTACCCCTTTTAAGGATTTTGTCAAATAACCTGACTCCTCTTTATCTGGCGGTGTGTTTAGATGGAGCCTCGCAACCTGGCAATCGTGTTCGGTCCGACTCTGGTCAGAACGTCGGAGGACAACATGACCGACATGGTCAATCACATGCCAGACCAGTGCAAGATTGTTGAGAACCTTGTCCAGCAGTTTGACTGGTTCTTTATGGAAGACGGCAGTGAAGATCCAGTTGTAAGTGGAACCTTGTTGTCAGTATGCTGCAAAAGTACTCAGATCCTTTGAACCGTTTCACTTTTTACTACCTTACAGCTGCAGTTTCTGCACCAATCGCAGTCTTAAGGCTGCCGATTCGGATTTTCGGTGGCCTCCAACACCTTTTGTGTTTTCTTTACAGTTAGCTCTTACTAGACTGCATACTTTCAAATAAAATGCAGTTGAATATAATTTTCCTCTCTTCTTCTGTGTCCCTTGTCGATCCTGCAGGCTGTCGTCGAGCAGGAGAGCACAGTGCAGTCTCAGCCTGTGCCCAATATCGGCCACCTGCTCACTAACATCAGCCGGGTTCCTGCCTCTTCCAGTGAAGTCTCAGGTAACTCAGAAGCAGCTTTTCCTCTCGGCAGCCATATTCTGTATGCATTATAGTAGCAGATAGAAATGTATCAAATGAGATAGATGATAGTTTGAATTCTGAATGTTATAAAACGTCTCTTAATTGTTTTAAATACTTTTAGTGAGAACAAAAACATCAGCTTTGTTTTTGTGAGTATTTTTACAGCAAGTTTTTTCAGTCATTTTTCAGTGTATACCATCAAGTAGCTTAATCACTGAACAATTGCTGAGAAACACCTTGCAGCAAAGCTTTTTTTTTTTATTGATTTATTTTCTAATTTAAAATCTGTTTTTGTTTTGTCACCATTTGTTTCTTGTTTAGTTTTATTATTATTATTATTATTTCTGCCCATATAAATTTGTCCAAGTTTTATTTCTGTTCATTTCTTTGCTTTACTCTTTTTTTTCTGTGCTTAAGTCTTTTTTTCTCCCTGTGCTTTTTCTATGTTGAATGACGACTCCTTTTCTTTCAGTTCTTTTCTTCCCCTCCTCATCATCTCTCGCATAATCCCGGCATGTTCTTTCCCAAAGAAAATCTTGAACGAGACAAAAAAAACAAAAAAAACATAAACAATGGAAGTTGTAACCCTTTCTGACCTGTGCCCTTCTGTGTATAGTGTGTTCTTTCTCCTCCCTTATCCTTGTCCAGCACTCACGCATTACCCACTCTTGACACAGGCCAAGTGGGCGGCGTCTATCACTCGATGGTGTCCCTGATGGACTCTGTTTTGTCAGTGATGGACAGCTGGGACTGTAGGAAGAAGGACGAGTGTTGTGCCCAGTGTAGCTGCCTAGTCTGCAGTAACCCGCAGCTCTTTTAAATTTGGCCGAAAGGAGGAAAAAAAGATAAAGAAAGAAAGAGAAGTCGATGTTTGTCATTGTTCCTGTGCTGTGCACATCTCATATTTAAACCAGTACCCTAAACTGAGGGGATACAGAGCCACGCTGCTGCACTTTCTCTGAAAGCCCTTCTGCTGTCTCTTGTTGTCTTTTAAGCTGATCGCAAGGACAAGTAGCATGGTACGGACATCCTCAGGTTCTCTTCCGGTTGTGTGGCATAATCTGTCATGATGTCTGAGGGCGGGGTCGTGGGGTCGGGACTGAGCTGGATGTTCCCCGGCACACACAAACAAATCCACTCATACAGCCACATCCCAGCCCAGTTCTAACTAACTGATGCAGAGGCGTGCAGGCGTTCAAGTCGCACATCAAGTGATCGTGAGCATGTAGATGGAGCCTAAATTGTCTCTACGTGATTTTTTTTTTTTTTAAACTTTTTTTCAGGTGCCGCCTTTTGTTTTATTTTATTTGTTGTCTGTGGTGTTTTTATTTGTACATTTTTGTCTCTGTTTTACATTTCCCGACTTCGCACCATTGACTACAGACGCGCCTAGCTGTACAGTACGTCATCTCTTTGTGTTGCATAACTCTTGAGAACCACGTCACTCACTTATTGTGTTCCTAAAACCACAAAGGGGAGAAAAGAAAAACATCTAGGATTTGTTTTAAGTCTGATAGTGAGGTTGTTGTTTTGTGACTCCTACACGGAGTTTTAATTAGAAGAACAAATGATTTATGAACCAGTCGGTTTTTGAGGCTCAGTGGAGCTGTCCAGGTCGTTCGTTGCTGTTTGTTCAACCTGCAGCTTATTTAGCTGAACTTCAACAATTTTTTTCAGATTAAAATAAGTCCAGCATCCCACTCTGTTCTTCCTTTTGTTATATCTAAATATATTCTAATTTCCTTTCTTCCTGCTGTTTTTTCTTCTCTCCTTCTTTGTAACTCATTTCTTCCTACCTTCCTCCTTCATATCCAACATCCTTTCTTGTCTCACCACCTCTTCGTCCTTCTCCTTCCATCTGTCTTGCCCCCTTCTTTGTGTGCTTCCTTTCTTTCTTTGGTTCTTCTTCTCTCCTTTCCTTGTTTCCTTCCTCCTCACTCTATTTAAATAACCATAAATACGTCCTGAAGTTTTACATTTTCTATCTTAAAATAGCCTTAAAGGACTGAGTGTTCTGGAAATTTGAGTTTGGAAAAAGTCCTGGAAACAGCAGTTGTACTTTGTATTGATTAGCAACAGACTGGAGTTTTGATTTTAAAATCTGCTTGTCGGGGAAAGTCGAACTGAAAACCGTCAGACTTATCAGTGCGTGTCCAGCTGTAAACCATAGAAGTTCATTTAAGAGATTTTTTTTTTAATTCAACAATGAAAATTAAAGCACATTGATCAGACAAAAAGAAAAGAAAAAAATGCTGCAGGTTTCTATGTAGAGAGAATTTTATTGAATCTAACAGAAAGTTAAGATATTTAAAGATTATTCCTACTAATGCATCATGTTGTTTAAAACCTAAAAACAACATGCGTCATAGAACAGAAAAAAGTGGGATGTTTCACTTAATTAACATAAAAGTATTTACTGTTCAACCTGCTGATCACCTGTTGGAAGAAAAACAAAACTGGTTGATTTTTGGATTGGATGATCATTACATATTCCTGTACATTTTCGGCATATTATGCAGTTGTAGGATTTTCTTATTATAGTTTGATTTTTAATCTCGTGGCTTTTTAGTGCAAAAATATGAAGTAAAACGTAGCATTTTTAAAGTGTTTCGATAAATTACTAGACTTTATTTGAATCCCCCTTTTGTTGCTTTTTGGAGTCATAAGCAGGAGTTGCTATAGTTTCTGTGCCGTCCAAAGCTTCTGTAAGTACTTGTTTAGGAAGGCATATTAGTCTGCTTCTCATCGTTAGCTGCAGTTTAAAGTCTGAAGTTTTGCTGCACACTATTGTTTTGCCTTTTATGTTGTTCTTAGTGACAGACTACACGTTTAAGCTCACCGCAGGAGCTCTCTGAGCGAGACAAATCCGTTACATTGAGGCTTCCTGTAGCAGCTCTGCGGTATCGCTCACAACACACTCACCGATCCGACACACTCAGGGCCACCTGAAATTTCCCCAGTTAGAGCAAACTCATTGACTCCCCCTCCTCTGTGACGTCTTGAGTTGGGAAAGAATGTCTCCAGCTGGTCGGTGGCTACATGTGATGCTCTGTGACTGCCGTGTTTGTCCCCGATGTGCCGTCGTTCCATCGATACATGAGCATGAGCTGCTTTTTGTGTCGTTTACTGCCGGGTTTTTCACCTCCTCTCCATCTCAGGCACCTTCTGCTGCTCTATTCACTTTTTTGCATTTAGTGCTGACTTCTTGATTCTATTCCTGTGTCGTCGTCTTCTTCTTCTTCTTCAATCAGAAATGTGTCATCTGCTTTTGTCCAGCTGCGCTCATTATGTCCATCCTGTCTCTCTTAATCTCTGCTTCAAGTGTCTTGTTTTTGTCATTTAAAGCTCCTTCGTGTACTGATGAGTATCTTGTTTTTGTGCAGACACGGCATGTCCTGACTCCAATAAATCCAAGGTAAAAAACCCCCCAAAACATTTTAGTACCTCAGTACCTTTAATTTAAAAAGTCTAACTTGTACATTTCAGGTGTTTCTTGTTGTGTGGTTTGATAATTGATTTCTCAGAAAAAAAAAATGAAATTTGACCATAGATTTTTATTTTTTTTAAGCAGAAATGTATATCCAAGACTATAATGTTTTTGTTTTCTGTCGCCAGGGCTTGTGGATTTCAGGGAATCAGTGTAGCAAAGAAATGCTGCGCTCCTCAATCTTCGCCAACCGGAAACGCAAGAAGAATAAAGAAAAATCTCAACTCAGCAGCTCAGACGATGACCTGGACTCTGGTTTCAACAAAAAGGAGCTCCCAGAGGGGGGTCAGCAGCCTCTGTGGTCCCAGGTCAGCCAGGCGGAGGACAGCGGCCAGACGGACGAAGATGGCGAAAAAGACAAGCACAGGAACAGCTCGGAGGAAACCATCAGGAAAGACTCTGAGTCGGTCGCCTCCCTCCCTGGAGAGCACATTCCCTCCGGCCATCAGATGCCTCCATACGCCTCACCTTCCAGTTCCCCAAACCTCAACTACCGCATGGCGGTAACGCATCAGTCGTCTCTGTCAGACCCGCCCTCCAACTACGACGACACCGTGTCGGACCTCGGTACGATGAACAGCACCAGCTCTCAGGCCTCGGTGCCCAGAGCGAGGAGGAACAAGAGCGCGGTTCTGGGCGCGGACGCGTGCCCCGGTGGGCTGGGAGCCGAGGTCTGCTCCATCACCTCGGACTACTCCACCACGTCCTCCATGACGTTCCTGACCGGAGCCGAGACCTGCACGCTCAGTCCCGAAGTGCAGTCTGTGTCCGAGAGCAGAGGGGGCGAAGACGCCGACGACGAGAGGAGCGAGCTCATCAGCGAGGGCCGGCCCGTGGAGACGGACAGCGAGAGCGACCTGTCTGTGTTCACCATCGGGAAAGCGGAGAAGAGCGAACTACCGGAGTCCACCCGACCGCTGCCGTCGCACAGGCTCATCGAGTGCGACACGCTGTCCAGGAAGAAATCCAGCAAGCAGAAAACCGAAAGCGAGACCTCTCTGGACGACAAAGATCCCAGCAGGTTGTCGCAGGCTGTGGGTTCGGCAAAAGGTCGATCCAGCGGGAGTCTTAGCTCGTCGTCACGGAGCGAGCTGGATAAAACAGAGCCGGCGTGGAAGCTGAAGATAACCGACCGACTGAAGGTCCGCCTGCGAATGTCCGTGGACGACATGTTCGGCGTGGGCAGCCAGAGGAGCCGATCTCCAGAGGGGCGCAGTAAGAAAAAGAACATCAGGCGCAGACACACGATGGGCGGGCAGAGAGACTTCGCAGAGCTGTCCGTTCTGGGGGACTGGTCGCAGCCGGTCGGCTCGCGCTCAGAGCTGTCAGCCGTAGATCGGCTTAAACCAAAGTGCAGCTCTCAGGACTTTTCCATCGGGGATTGGATTGCCCGCGAGCGCCACCGCACCAGCAACCCAGAGGTCAGCCTGGACCTCTCAGAGCAGCTCGGGGCGCTGTGCGGCTCAAACTCCCAGAACTCCGGCGCCCCGTCCTCCTCCGAGCTGGCGCGCGGTCCCGCTGAGGCGTTAAACGGAGAAATCTCACAGAGCAAAAATCTGAGCCTGTCAGCCACCGCTCACCCACATAAACTCACCAGTTCCCAGGTGGTCCATTCGCGGTTCTACCAGTACCTGTGATGCGTGTGTGTGCGCGTGTGAAACGTATTCCTGTCTCTATATTCTCTGTCACGTGACCAATGTTGGTGAATGAGCATGTTTACAAACGTTGTCTGGAGTGCGTCTTTTACCAGGTGTGAGTGCGGTTATAAAAACAGATGAACCATTTATCTAACCTCTGAACAAGGCATGGAACAAATGTTTATATCTTTTTAATTTTCTCATTTTTTAATGACAAAATAAGTCAAAAAAAAAAAAAGGACCTGTTGCTAATGAAGCGATGAGCTAGTGAAGTATGTTGAAGGATGAGTGAACGCTGGAAGGTGAAAGGCTATAAGGAGGATCCGACTTAGAATAATAGGAAGTAGTTTAAAAAAAGAAAAGTACAGATTTTTAGTATCGCAGAGGAACTATTTTTGTGTTAAGGAAGTTACAATGTTTAAAGTCAGCGAGGCTGTCGGTAACCAAATGAAGAATGTACAGACATGCTTGCTGTAATACTGACTAAAAGCTTTACATGCTTGTTTTCATTCTAAAGTGTACATATTCTTATTTTTCTGTGTACTTGAAGTGTGTTTTTTGGTACAGCCTGTGTGCGACTGACTGCCTACAAGCTCTCTGCTGTCAAAGGGGCCTTTCCAATGGTAAAAAGGTGACCAGAAGACACTGGACTTATGCAAATAGTTGAAACGGTTCATGTTCATTCCTGCTGTGTGGTTGAAAAAAAAAAGAAGCAGTAAACGTGTCAAGCTGTGCTTTTAGACTCGATGGATTTTAATGGGTCACGCATCTCTCAATGGGCGGCAGTGGAATCAAATGAAAAGCTCTGAGGATCAATCAGGAAAAGAAACGATTAATTACAAAAAGAAAGTGCCTCACATTGAAATGTTAAGGGTGCCATACTGTCTTTGTTGAAGATGTTGCTGTGAATGACTTTTTTTTTTTTTTTTTTTTTTTTTTTTTTTTTATCGACTCAGTCATTCTGCTGGTAACGAAAAAATGCCGAGCTTCCATTCTTTAGGCATTCCACTCTGGTCTTAAAGGTTTTATACACCCCTCTCGTTTTTCGTCTCTTGGTTTTTAACGGCACTTGAATTTGAAATGTTCATCGTGAAAATTAAGAGAGTAATTTAAATGTGCAAATATGCCATGTTTTAGCTGCTTTACTTTGCATCTCCATCAGATCACGGGATTCAAGTACAGTATTGTAAAACGATGATGATGGTGGGTGTTGTTGGCAGTTTGGTACTTCTCTGTGCAGAGAGGTTCGCCGTGGGGAGACGGAGGAGGGATATTTCATTGAGTGGGGTTATTTGTATGGATATAATGTTCCTCAGATTGTGAAGAATGTGCACAGACTCCTGAAACCCTGGAAATAAATTTTATGGTAGAAATTCAAGTGTGCAGTATGTTTTTTTTGTTTTTTGTTTGTCATTTCTTAGGTTTCCATGTATATTTTTATACTAATTGATGCTATATGAATATTTGATGTAAAAAATGACATATGATTTGAGAACTTTATTTAAAAATGTGGACCAGTACCAGGAAAATTAACCAATTTAAATTAACTTGAATTATAACATTGATACAACGCCAATTATAATGAAGTTGGGACATTATGTGAAAGAAAAACAGAATGTGATGATTTATAAAACCTTTTCAGTCTATATTCAATTGTATAAAATTCAATATAGGCCTAATCATGCAAGAAGCTTGTAGGACGTACTACAAGCTTTCCAGGCATTTTGTAGCATAATCAAGTAACTGTTACCTTCGGTTTGTATAAAAACACTTAATATATCAAACATAAAAGACATTTGACTTTGCAATTTGATACCTTGAAATTGGCCTCTGTTTCTTTAAGAACATCCTGCTTTTTCTAAATGTGTCAAATTCAAAAACATTCTGAAATCTCCCAAAATTCAACTTTTTCTTCTATTTTGGGGGAGCTCACAGGGAAGCTCATATTAAGCGACTGATGCAATACGGCTGCATGTAATCTAACGCCACAACAGGGATGAATGTGGAAAAGGTCCAGGTTGAAAGGGCCTCAACAAACGTCAACTTTGCTTTTACGTGAAATGAATAAGCCCTTTTCAAACTAGAAGTCTGTTTTTAATCGTAAATGTAATAGAAATTAAGTTTTTATCTGTCAAGTAAGATGCATTATTTCTTGCTGTACGCGTTAGTCTGTTGGTTAGATTTAGGAAACAAATTTAAGACAAAATACATTTCAAAATGCTTTATATACAAGTTGAACATATAACATGGAGACGTTATCAGTTTTATACACTTTATACAGCAGCTGACTGGAAACCACAGACAATACAAACAGAAATGAAGTGAGGAGAAACGACTTGGTAGGACATACAGCAAAGAACTTACTAAACGCAGAAAATTACGTTTAACGTTGGGAAACCGCAAACTAAGTAATGGTTACATGTGTGGGATTGTAATATACCGTTGTCTGTTTATTTTATATGGCGCTCTTTCCGATGTATTGTGAGAAAACAAAAACGTTAAAATCCATAGACGCCTCTGTTGCTCTGTTCGGACCATGTTTTCTCATTTCATAGTGTCGTGTGGGCTCCAAACGTGAACATCTTCCCCACAGTAAGGCACAGTGACAAAAACAAGAGCTCTATAGAGAAATGTGGGCACAAAGAAATTATTAAAACTTCATTATTTATACAATCTTTGAGTGTAACAGCTTTAAACGTTGTGCCTTCATCTTCTAAAGCCACTATGGACTGATGCATCCACTTACACACAGTAAGACACTAAACAGAGAATCTGAAAAAAACAACTCTGAATAACCAGGAACACAATAATTTTAGTTAGTTGGCAAGATTATCACAAACTGGCAGCCATCAAAGAGTTATATCTTCTCATGGGAATAATCTGCAAAGCACTTGTTTTAGCCTGCCTGTTTGGGTTGTCGATCCTCTGTTTGTCCACCAGAGGGAGTACTGGCCCAGCTTTTCGGAGAGCGATAACAGCTGCACTTATAGGAGTTTTATTCAGCCTTTGTCTGACTGGTTTCTTCAACAGTAGCCAGCGTGAGTCGAGCACTAGGGGAATCGGGGCCGACGCCCTGTTTGCACATGCAGGTGCTTCAGAATAGAGCTAAAATCTGATTGGACGGCAGGCGGCGTAGACTTTAGATTAGAAAGATTTGTTGCATATTGTGCTGTGATTGAGGAGGTGGCCACGGCTGCCTGGCGGGCCCAGGTTTAACTGTCTTCCTCGACCTCATCCTGGCCGTCACCCTTGGGCGTCTCTGGCTCCCGGAAACACTCCTCAAAGAAGTTGACAAGGGACTGACTCAGGTGCTGCTGTGTGCCTTCGCTGTGCAGGAAGTGGCCTTCGTCCGGGTAGATCTGTGACACAGGAACGGGAAAATTATTTAAACTTAAGCAGTGACTCAGCGTACAGTGGAAATTCACAAGGATTTATAATCTACACGTCAAGAAAAATAGCTGGGAGTCAAATTTGGAGATTTCAAAATCAGTAAACATTTACAAAAAAGTCATTTTAATGTATTCCCATTTTTGTTAATGTCACCAGAAATACATTTTTCAAGATGTTCAGAAATAATAATACACAAGCCTGCCATCAAAACCAGTTTTAAGTCAGCAAGGACCAAAGAGATCCAGAGCAAACAATTGCAGCTGCATTTTCTTAAGTCTACATTGAAACTGGGGGACTCCACCAGGAAATGGATATAAAAACGTTAAAACTAATCTCTTAGCTAACTGAGAGATTAACATCACCTTTTTGCCACCAAATATTCAAGATTAAAACTTTTGAGACATCTACAAATTCAATAAAACCAACTCAAATCCATCTAGTTATAGAATAATGTGGCCAAAGAAAACAATCGTTTGTCTCATACACACAAAAACAATGAGTCAAAAGTGCAGCATAATTACAAGTAGGTGATTATTTTTACCTGGAAAATAATCATCTTTAAATTCATTTTAGCTGATAAAACACTGTTAAATTGTCACAAAAAATGTTTTCATAAAAAACAAACAGCTACAGTAACAGAAGCTCACCTGTAGAGTGTAATTGGCCTTCTCGCTGATTAAATGGTTGATGAATTTTGCTGTGTGCTGGAAGTGAACCTTTTCTGCGTTGGTGGAGAGAACGAGAGCGAAGACACACATGAGACTGAGGAACACAGACTCTTATCACTTGTCATGTTGTAATGTTAAATCATAAACACATAATTATGAATATGATACCATCAGCTGTCGGGTGAATTATTAAGAACTGTTTCTCCAGCAACCGACCCGCTCTGTGAGCCAAATTAGCCATCTAGAGGAGAGAAAAAGGAAAATCTATCTGAAGTTCAATCAGTATTGAATGTTAACTTGCATATACAAGTGTGGTAAAATTTGGGTAGTAAATATTAAAACACTTCACCGCATATACTCTGGAATCTGTCTTTGGGCCAAGGTATCGCTCTGAAAACGCAGATGCTGCAATGTTGGGGGAGGAAAAAAAGAAATTAGATGGAAAAACAAAATAATAACACCTTTATCAGAAGCATATTTACTTGTTTTATAGAGAATTTATTGGACAGACCAACACAAAATAGGGCATAATTTTAAAGTGCAAGGAGAAGAATATAAATCTCTGAATTTTTTTTTGTCAAAATATGGTTTACACACCATGATGAATTTCAAAATCCTAAACTCACAATTCTGGAGTTTTACGTTTGAGTACAAAATAAGAACCCTTAACTACTTGAATGGAAATTAGCCATAAGATCACATAAGTCATGAAATGGAACAATACAGAAATTGACTTCTTACTAGTCAGGGAGTGACACCTTTTGTCAGACATTCCCCACAAAAAAACCCCGAATAAATAAAATCTGTTTGAAACTGAACCTACGGCCCAGTTAAAACTGAATTTAGAGTTGGAGCCTTTCCTTAACGAGAATGCATTCAGTCTGTAAATGAAAAGCCCAAATACTAAAATACACCACAACCATAAAATCAACCTGTCATGATTCTAATTGAAAATAAGTACATTATTTAAATCTCATTAAATCCATAAAAACCCAAAACATTTTTTCTGTATTATCAGAGCTTGTCCTTGAGATTTTTTCAGGTAAATCAAATGCTTTTTTTTTCCACATTAAATTAATTTCTTTCCCCATATTTATAGTGCCTTGCAAAATGGTAAAATCAAATTTCATACACCATCCTCTACTACTCTGCTACTTGTCGGACTATCGACTATGGATACAATACAGACAGGATGTGAAATTGTTCAAGAAGCATCAAAGCTCTTGCAAGGTTATGTCAACGTGAAAACAGCCAGGCCCTTGCTCTTAAAAAAAAAAAAAAAAAAACCCTGGAAAATTATACCGTAAAGCTCAAAATCTGTGATAGGTGAGACGGCCGCTCCACATTTCAGCTGCGTAAACTCTTCAGAGCTCAGAAGCATTGTGGCTAAGTATCCGCCGTAGGCCTGAAAAGAGGAGGACAAATAGAAACACGGATCCACCGAACAAGCTTTTTAGTTCAATGAAAGCGGAGGCCAACTGGAGTGAAGACCCCGTTCCACACGAATGCCATTCCTCTTTTACCTTCCCGTAAACTCCCATTCGATTCTTATCGATGTAAGGCTCTTTGGATATGAACCTGAAATGAATAAAAGAAAAAGAAAAAAAACGATAACAAAGGAGAGCTTGAAAATAACCAGGTCCTTGAGTTGCAGCCACTCACACTTGTAGTAAAGGTTTCACCTGAGTGCCTCCAGCTGGTCCCTCTCCTCCAGCTTCCCCAGCCTCCTGCGGACCTTGTGGAGCAGGTTGGTGCCCTGGAAACCGCTGCCATGGCCATCGAAGCGGATGATGATGGTGCTGAAGCTGCTGACGAGAACCGTGGCCCAGTCCACCCGGAACTGCTCCGTCACCATCTGCCCACCAGGTGTGCCATCACTGTGAGGGAAGAAATGTATTTTACTGGTGGATTGGGCGAATTCCAATATCATAAAACATCCATGTTTTTTTTTTTATTAGTTATTTTTCTAGGTTTAAATTATTACATTATTTGACTACATTATGTAGTCAAATAAATATTAGCCCAATTAACCAGACATGATGGAGACATGATATGAAGCTCAAAAAAGTCAATTTTGCCGTGAAGGTTTTGGGATAGGAGTTATTTTAGGACACTGGAAGCCTGCTTTGGACTTTGTCTCTCTTGGACTAGCTGTAAGGTTACGCCTCCAGAATCAACTAATCTGGTTTTATGCTAAATGAAGAAGCTGTAAGAGCAATCTGCTGCAGGTAGGATATTAACTGCTTTTAACAGAACAAAGGAGGATGGAGAAACCATAATCTGTCCTTTTAATGTTTTATAAGGGCCCTGAAACTGACAGACAGCATTTGGTTATTTTCGAAATCCATGTTTTCACTTGCCGCTTTATATAAATCTCAGGTTGTCAGGCTATTTTTCTTTAAACGTATGTGTCCACAGATATTCAACTAAATAATCATAGTTATGTCGGTGCGGGGATAGAGATAGTGTTTTCTAATATCCTGCTTTGTGTTTATCTGTAATTTTGTATGTATATTGGATATGTAGAATTACATCTTCTTCATTTTTCCTTTTTCAAGCATCGCGGTTTGCCTTGTGCTGCAGAAATTTCATAACATCTATCATAGATTGTGTCTAAGATTATTATAGCTCTCATCTCTGTAAAGCCCTTAAGCTTTTAAAAATCATTTTCTCTAAGTGACAACTTGAACTTCAGTGAAATTTGAGTCAGTTCTCATACTTTGAGATGTGTCAGTTAAAACTAGCACATTTCTATGTATCCACTTTCAAGGGAGACTTTTAAGAGAAAAAGGATAACCTTGTGCAAGAAGCGAAATATCTTACACAGACTAGATATTTTGCCTTTTCCAAAGGCAAAAGGCTCTCATTGGTGTAGGCCCTGTAACACTGTAACACCTTTTACATGCATTGATGGAGCAGGAAAAATGTACAAAGCAGACCATTTTTAGAACACACCATCCATTTCTACATAGATAGTGTGAAGTCACACTCACACTATCAGCAGTAGAGGGTAGTGGGCCGTGCTTGTAAAACCTGCTGGCTTTAGAATCTGCATCGTCAGAGCTACAAGAGAAAGGACACGGTCAGTGGGCGTCCCATGAAATGACCACACACACACACACATATTGTGTACAGGGTCACGTACTGTAATCATCGATGGTGATGGTCTTATTCTCCACTTTAGGCATCTGCATGTTGTTGTACGTGTCGTTTACTCTCTTGTTTGTCTCCACGTCGAACACCTCTGCAGATCAAGACAACAGTCAGTCAGACGCTCTCAGTAAGTGTAATCCAGCCAGTATGGAGCTCATGTGGATGTTATGCTGAAACAGGATGACTGCTCAATGAATTTTGCCCCAAATGGTCCTTTATCAGATCAGCCTAAAGGAACCATGAGGCTGGGCACCCTACTGTACCTTGTAACTTACAGCCCTTACATTCTTCCTATTCTGTACCATAAAAGCACCAAACTTCAACACAAAGTAGTCTAAAGAGGAAGGAAAACGACGTAAGGGTTCATTTTTTTAACAAATAAAAACTGAAAACTGTGCGATGCATTTATATATAGCCATATCTAAATCTAGACCAGCCAATTGCCTTGTGAAGTCACCAATTTAGTAAAAAAAAAAATCTGTCTGTTGTTTAATAACAACATAAATTAAATTGTTCAGAGAAGGCATTCTGGGTTTTGCTGCGTAAACAAACTAAATCATGAAGAACACAATGTTAAGTCTTATTCAGTCTGAGTGGCAGAACAAGCTGACAGGCCAAGCAAGGAGAGCATTACTCAGAGAAGCAGCCAGGAGGTCTGTGGTCATTCTGTGGTCAAATCTAGAATCCATTGTGATACCAGTTTTTATGCAGAGCTGACATCAACCCTTTAGAGGTAATTAGCTAATAATTATTATGCAAACTGTGAAAAATTTCATCTGGAGTCAGTTTTTGAGCTGGTTTCCTACAAACAGAAGCCCTAATATGTAAATGTTGGCTGGGAACTAAAATCAGTTGAGCCATTGTCTCCGAAAATCAAAAACTTACTCTCTTTGTCTCTTGTTCTGTAAACAGCCACACTTGGTATATCTGGACCTGTACAATAAGTGAGACAATTGGTTAACAAAGTACAGTATATAAATTAATTTATTATGAAAAGCAACATACTTTGACACTTATCGTCTTGTCTATTAAGAAACACCCACATAGCAAACGTCATCAGCTATGCTAATGTAAGAGTTGTCACAGAATTAGATAATTCACTCTTTTCAGTCGGTAAGTAGCTGGCTTTTTACAACCTGTTTGATTTTAACCGTCAGTCTGACACCAATAAAAAGTAAAATCTATCGAGCTTTCCACTGAATACAGATTTAATCCTGTGGATTTTCTCTACCAGAAATACTGCAGGGTGAAGGTTCCATGTAGATGTCTCCCACCTTTGCAGATGAGCAAGAAGTACTCCATGTTATGGCTGAATGAAACGTCCACATAACCACACTTGAATTCACAGGACAGGCAGCAGCGGTTGAAGGGGGCGATCGTGTCGGAGCTGTGGGATGACACGGCGTTAGTACGGTCCTCCATCGCTCTCCAGAAACTCCAAAAAGCAGCCAGACGACTTTTACGAGAACGCTACCTGTACAAGTGCCGTCGCTTAGGGTCGTCTTCTGTGCTCAGAAAATATCTGAAAATCATCAAGGCGTCAAGAAACTGTGGGTTTGAAGAACGAGCGCTCTCGCATGTGCAGAGGTGTTACTTACATGAGGTTCTTTTCGTGTCTGTAGGCCAAGATGCTTGTGACGTCCCAGTTTCCAGACGTTAGAGAATGGAGGATGTCTGTGCTGGTGTTAGGCTAAACGATAACAACACACTGAAAATGTTTTTCTTGAACCTCACGTATTTAAAAAAAAAAAAAAAAATCAGAGTCATGCCTGCACTTTTACCAAAGAGGTGGACACAGAGATGTGGAAAAATTTCCCTCTCCCTCCCTGAGGGATTGCCCTGGTGAAGAAAAACTTGTGTCCATCTTTAGAAAACAGTGGAGGTTCATTCTGCGCAGATGAGAGAAGTAATTTTAGAAAAAAAAAACATTTGCTCTGAAATTAATATCTCTGTACTTCTTCAGATAAACACACAGAGCATTTCATAACCAACTACTTTGGTACGGAGCAGGACGGGGTTTTGTCCTTCGCATACCTGTCGATGCAGCCAGCTGTTACTCTCATCTTCATGTTTCTGGAAAGAATAATAATGTCAGAACATAAAACTACACCGCAAAAACCCGTCAACCCTGATTGGAAAAACCAAGAATGAAAACAAAAATATGTTAGTCATTCACCTCTTTACAAAGAGCCATAATAAGAGATAATCTGAATAGGAAGCTGAATTGTGATTCAAGAAAAGCTTAGAAATAATATGTTGCTTTTCTTAGTCCAGGGGTTTGCAATCCTTACAATCACAAGGGCAATTAATGCCCTCACTAAAGCGAAATAGAACTAGTAAAATCACAAATGCAACATAAACTTTTGGAAAAAGCAAAACAAATCAAAAAGACAACTTATAATTTTTGATAAATATCTGCAGGGATATTATTCTCATTTTTAAAGAACTTCCAATTGACTTGTGTTTCTAGGTTTTAAAATAAAGACAAACGTTTTTCTATGAGATGTTGATATTACTGACAAAAAACAACAACTTAATGATAAGAAAAATAAGTGTATATTAATATACATGTATATTACAAACTCTGTTGTGAAAAATAGTCTACAAACAGGACATTTATAGCAATTGCTGACTGTGTCAAAAGAAACATATGTATATGAAATATTTCAAAATTTGAACATTTGATATGTAGTCTTTACAAGATTTGCAGTAAGGATTTAATGTTTGGGTTTGTCTTGTCTGTTAAATATTTCAAACAATGCCATACTTTACTTTTAATTTTGTTTGAGGGTTTAAGAAAAGGACATATTTTGGCACAAAATCTCAACCTGACTTTGGTTGTCTTTTTAGAGAGGCTTTTGTGCTGGACCGCATGGTGTTTCATTCATTTCTAGGCCAAATTACTGAATAAAAAAACCTCAAGCGGATGACTGTTTCTAAACAGAATAGTGTGTGAGGTTTTTGTTTAAAACAAACTACAGCACCAAAAAACAGAAGAAGACATGGAGAAGGAATAAACTGCCAATACAAGAAGCGAAATATGATAACGGAACATAAGTGGCAGCAGAAATGTGTCACAGTTTGCGTCACCTTGATGCAGACTCCGGTGGTGGTCTCACACAACGTGAGGATGGAGTTGTTCTGGGCTCTGTTCAGCCAGTTAACAGCCAACTTGGTGTTGGTGGCCCACTTCACCATGGTGATATAATATTCCCTCCTGGAAAAGAACATATCACACCTTTGACAGCCTCCGGCCCTTCTAACAAACTACTTCGACGGTAGTCACTTGTTGTGTCACAAACACAGAGGCGTTACCCTGCTGTCACTTACCCTGTCCGAGGGTCGTCGGGTTTCTTCATCACCACTGTGTGCAGAGGACCATTGAGGCTCACCACAGACAGGTGAACTACAGGATTCTCTTCTCCTGCCTGAGAAGAAAACCAGAGACACATGTGTTTAAACATCAGAATGGTGTCCTGTATTAAGTAATATATTTATGTTTTAATATTATGGGCAAAACGACGAGAGAAACAGTCAAATTAAGGAGAGAAAATTGTTGGATTAATGAGAAAAACTAGCTAAAAGCACTCGTGGAAAGACCTGCGACAGACATTTCTCACATTAGCAGCGTACGAGATAAAGTTTCAAGCTCACATGGCCTTGAAACTTCATACTGTAAGATTTAACAGAGAAATTTAATCTCTTTTAGCAAAAAAAACAAAAAAAAACAAAAAAAAACTTCAAGATATGATTTTCATTTTGTTCTTAATATTTTTCTATCTTAAATCACAAAACAGATTTTTTTTCCCTCCAGCTGATCACAATTTTCCCTCATACCCATCACTTACATAATTGTTCCCTCTTGTGAAGTTTAACTCATCCTGTAAACTGAATGTGTAAATTCCGTTTTACACATTCACCCTGAGTATTCAACAGACGTCAAACATTTTTCTAAAAAAAAAAAAAGATGGGTAGGACGTTCACTTCCTGAACCAAAGGGATTCAAAATAACACCTTTCATCACGCCGTGAAAGCCTCTTTCGCTTGCATCAGTCTCTAGTCTGAGGCGGCTTGTTTGTTTGTTGTTTGTGAAAGTCATGCTGCAGGTTTGCATCTCTGGAGGATCCTCACTACAGCTGCAAGTTGCCCCCCTTTGACTTCCCTTTCATCTCATGCATTTATTCAAAGCAAATCAATCAAATCCACCCTGAGTTTCCTGAACTGTGTAACAGTCGTGATGGTTTGTGCCCCAGCCTGACCTTCGGGTAATGATAGTCCTGGCTGCCAGGATATGGTGTGCCAGTGAAATATGGAACTTCCATTTTTGGCACCAGGGTATCATTGATGGTCATGTAGGCCAAACGGAGTCCGTCTGGAGACCACCAGTGGGCAATGTGGGTCTGCAGGATCTCCTCTGTTAATACAAGAATAGAGAGTGTCAAGGAATATACATGTCGTTTTTTTTTTTGTTTGTTTTGTTTGGGATACTGCAAAAGTTTTGGAAAAGTTGAGAAAAGGCAAACATCTATGTGTGATACTCTTACTTAGAACATTTCTATTTATCAAAAGTGACATACTTGCCTAAAACAAAACAAATTATCACAGAATTAATACGTTCTGATAAATTGACAGTTTTTAAAGCATTCTTCTTAAATTTAGACATCAGGAGATGTAACCATCTCATAAGAATAAATGCTGAGACAAGCAAGAACTACACAAAACTTGGTGATATTAATTGCATTGATATTGCAGCCCAGCAGTTGAAAAAAGTGAAAAAGTGCTTTTAAAAAACCTTCAGCAAAGGGGCCATGTTGGCTTAATTTAAATGCCAGTGGAAACAGTACCTACATTGTTTAAAAAAAAATATATATATATAGAAATTCTATTTCAAATAAGCAAATTACGGTTTCAAAATGTTTTGCTATTTTATAATTATTGTATCCGTTTTCAGATAAAGCATAAAAAAATATTAAATTAACTAAATCCCTTTACAAAGTACTATATTACTACCCGATGTGCAACAGTCCCTCCAGCAGGGGGCAGAAGAACTCTTTTAAAAGCACCTTGACTACAGAACAGACTACAGCACTCACATGTGGAGCTCCAAACGACAACCTTCTCTCAGTAAAAAAAATGGTTGGATCAGCCTTGGTGAGCAGTGTGGTCATGTTTGTCATCAGTCTATAATTATTTCTGACACTGCTCCAAATGTGAGGTCAGAGTGGACTCGGGAAAACATTGAGCACTGAGTAAGTTTAATAGATTTCTAACTCTAAGGTCGAGTGGAGCTTGTTGGAGTGCAGAAGGAATTTCAAGGCTAGTGGCTGAAATAAGCTCTTTCTACACCATCTGAGCACAAAGCAGTGCATGAATAATGTGATTAATGTTAGTCATTATTCTTTGGCGGCCGTTGAATTAGACTGTATGTTTTGAACCCTAACACTTCAGGCATTTGCTGTGCATCCGATGCTGTTGCTCTTCCTCCTTTACGTGACAGCCTCGGACAGCAGAGAAGAAAACAGCTTATCAAACTTTTTTTTTTTTTTTTTTTGCTTTAAATTAGCCACTGCAGTGTTCAGATCTTGCAGACGCACCGCCTCCTAATGACGCCATCTTCTCTTCGGCCTCAGAGGCATCACAAAAGGCTTTCCAGGTCCCATTCTCTGACTTTAGCGGTGTTCATCCGTCAGTCATGAGCGCAAGTCATGTTTAGTTTGTATGATTTCTGTTTTGACAACTGAGGACTAATTACTAACACTAATCACATCAAAGGCTTACAGATTATAGTTGGCTGAGCCCTGTTCCCAAGAGATCACGTGTAAAGTCTTTGCTTGAAGGCAGGTGTTGAAACAGAAAAATGTAGCCGACACGACAAAGATGTCAAACATCAAACAGCAATTCCAAGCATGTAAATTGAATTTTCTCTTTAAATATCAGCATGATATTTTGCAATTTCAAAACTTGCTTTTCAAACCTTTTTTTTGGCTGTACCCAGTACACACAAAAGTGCCTTTGGGAGAATGGATTAAGAGGGGGGATGTGCAAAGCAAAGTTTTTAAAAATGATCCATATCAGAGTCCCAGACTAAACTCAACTCTGGATATCAAATGAATGAAAGGGATTGCATGTCAATCATGTGTTTTTACACTTAGCTCTGATGTTTACAATGAAAGAGAGAATATATTGGCTGCTGCAGATCTCTGCCTGTTTTTATGATGTGAGTGGTTCTGTTCTATGAGCTTAGATATTTTTCTGCCGGCTATTTCTGCAGGGGAGAGCTGCACAAAGAGCAGCTGAAACACTAGTTATTATTTTGTTTTATGATGTTCAAAGCAAAGTGCTAAGTTTGTGAAGCAGAAGAACATTTTCTGTGCTTTGCTCTCAAACAATAACCTGGAATTCAACCAAAACAAACAACAATGTGAGAACATTAAAACTTAGGCAATGGTGTGTTGGAAAAGCTGAAGCCTCTGGTACAAAATCGCAGTAACTTAAAATAAATGGAAAGTGAAAGCTGCATTTAGAGGGTGAAATAGGTGGCATATATTGTGTTTTTTAAGGTGTGGAACATGTCAAACTGCACTTGGTACTGAGATTTGGTATCTGAAAATACCCAATCTCCGCTGACTCAAATTATTATCCGGGACAAAGGAATTGATCGGGATGTCCATAATAATTCTAAGGTTTTTTTTTAACCAGTAGTTTTATCAAAAGAGAAGTCATCAAACTGTAGCACTGATTATGTAGTAAGTAATAAAAGCATGTATTTTGGGCATATATGTTTGAAGGTTTTCTCCCAGTTTCGTACTTTTTTGGCAATTTCTTTTACAGATTTTTGTAATTTTGGGGTCATTTTTATGTTTCTTCATTTGTTACTGTTGTGAATTTGTGCCATATTCTATGTTTTTAGTAGTGATTGTGTTGAGTTTCTTCTTTATCTCTAAAATGTCTTATATTTGTTACATTGTATGTTATGATATTTATAAAGTCCTTCTTGGTTGTCAATAAGCCTTCCACGTGTGCTTACAAGGTAGCTTCATCCTAAATCCATAACAACGTTTTACAGATATTGACTGACCGAAGTAAAGCTATACATAGAAAAAAAATATATAAAAGTGTAAAAATAAAAGTAAATTAGCTGTTTTCCAGTTAAAAATCCTTGTGATAAAAAGCAGCAGAAGCCAAGAAGCCAAATCTTTCCTTAGATTACATCTGTCATGTTGTGTTGTCTGAAACAGACATAATCTAATGAAAGAAAAAATCTAATTTAGTCTTCCCCCAAGTTCATGCACTGTAACAAAGTTTTCTGCAAAATAACTGCAATTTACAATCACATTATCCTCACAGTGATCATCCCCAATTGCTTCGAAATCAACTACAAGTTAATAATTCTGGATTGAGAACCCGGAACAAAAGGCGCGTGAACTTTGTTAGAAACGAATTAAATGGAATTACTATTCTCAGTGCATTTGTAAAGAAAGCCCCATCAAAGGGGCTTGTAATTAGAACGTCTGTCCCACATATGCTGTAATCAGAAAATGTCTCACATTAAATTACAAGTTTGCTGGCTTTTTAACATCTGTTGGATGAGATTGCAGCACTGTGCACATGAATTAATTAAAAGTGCTTGAACACAAAGACAAGTGATGGGAGGTAAAAGGAAGGAGGCGCACTGAAATGTAGCCAGCTGTGCAGCTTCAGATCAAACCATGCACACACAGCCCACCGTTCACCTCAGGGAGAGGCTGCTGCTGTGGGTAGAGGCACGAATCCAAAGACTCAATTAAAAATTTGTTTCAAATGTTGTTGGGTAAATACAGCACATGTCAACAAGGATGCAGATTATGGATAAACAGGTTTCTGTTTCCACTGGAAGAGCCCCATTGATCGTAATCAATCAGCACTCGAGGCAGATGAAGAAAGAGATGGTTGCTGAGTAGGATTTGTATGGAAGCAGCTCCAAATGCTACATTTTTCAATTTTCTCATAGTTTGTCCATTTTGCTGAGCTGAAATGGATGGAAATATTTTGACAGCAGACTGGCTCACATATGAATTATGGAACAGGAACAAGAGCAAAGATTTCACAAATACTGTGAAAGGAATTTTTAAAAAAAATACTCCATAAGCTGAATAAACTTGTTACACAACTTAAGGTGTTTCTATACAAAGTTAAATGAATACTCAAATGAATGAACATATAGCTAATTCTACTACTGCTCTACTAAAAGCACTGCATGCTATTTAGAACACTTTAAAAAAATATGCAAAATATAGATTCTTATTATGTGTAAAACGTAATAAGAAGTGATTTCTTTCTTTTTACTTATAAGCTTACATATAAGCTTTTGGTGTTTATTCAAAATATATCTGTATTCTTTTAGATTTCATCTATTTTTTGCCTTTATTTTGTGTTCTCTTTAATTAATTAATAGTTCAATATAGAAATCTTATAACTATTTTCTGTAATTATGGAGTTCCAAAACTATTAAAGTTTTGAATTGAAAATTAAATAAATCCCATGAACATAAAGTTAATTTTAATTGTTATTTTCTGACAAAGTCATAAAGTGTTCAAGCGAAATGAATACTTTAGCAGGGTACTGCCTTTAGTAACTCATAACGTGGTTTTAAATATCTGAATTTAACCAAACAGACTGAAAACAAATGCTGAATTTAAAAGTATTATGCTAGTGTAACAGGTTAATTATATTTCTTTAAGTTATGCTCTGAATTCCACCAAATCAGTCATCATTTGTTATGTAAAACTGTTTTTTTTTATTTTTTTTATTAGTACTACGTATTTGACGTGAGAAGTGAGTATTTCCTATTGCACTTGAATGCACCTCAGGCAGCATAGTTAGTCATATAGCCTTTGTGCAAACAACTTTGTGCAAGTAGTGATGTCTTTGTACCCACATCTGCCAAATCTGAATGACACGTTTTCTTTTCAATCCCATTTTGAAAAATGACATCTTTACAAGTGTTGAGGCTACAGTGAATATCTTGAAAAAATAGAAACTTGTGTCCAAGATGCTAAATAACAAATTGTATATTTATATATCACAAAAGTCTCCAAACTGTTGACAGACTGATACCTTACCTTCATACAGCCAGTCAGTCAGACCATTAAAGATGACCCCGTCTTTACCGGTGGAAACCAGTCGGATTGATCGGGTATCCAATGTTGCCCTGTAGTAGATGTTGCTTTCAAAAATGAAGATCTGGGGGGGAAAAAATTGTTTCTATGTCAAGTAAACTGTCTTAAATTACGGTGATTATTAAAGATGGTTGTGTGATTAATTTGCACAGTAAGTGTACATTTTGTGGGAAGCTGCTAATACATTAGCAGTAACACGACAACAAATTAAAACAAAACAAATTAAAACTGGGTTAATATGGGATTGTAGCCTGACAGGAAAAAGAAGATCAAATCTTGGGAAATTATAGTAATACAGAAAAGTTGAGTGTTGACCAGAATCAGCTAATTTTCACTGCTGAGTGTGTTTGACACTTTGGAGGAAAGAACACCAAAAGTTAGTTATTATAAGTACTTTTGAATTTTAAGTCAGAGGAAGCACAAAGATGTAGGAAGCTATTAAACAGGAAACTGAATTTTCTACGACACATGACTGTCAGAAACAGCAAGGGAGAGCAAAACTATCAGTTGATAACAGGAAGGCTAACCGGTGTACAGCAAAGTTTCTCTGTTTAACATATTTGAGCGCTCATGTTGATATCTTTTGGAAATCTGAGTTAAACATCATGAACACGGACACAGAGGCTGCTGTTTTTTCATGTCAGCCATGCTAAATGTTAACAAGATGTTTAATATGTCAACTCCAGCAAAAGCTTGTTTCACTATGCTTGCAGTACCGCATATGATGTTGCTTCTCCTGGTTGAAGCAGGAAGGCTTTTACATTGTGGCTCTCACAGAGAAACTGTGATAGGCCGGAATCTAGGTCGAAGCTATGAAAAAAAAAATCAGAGTTGGAAGTCATCAACATTCTCATCAGTACATCTCTAATCAATACAGAACCTGGTAAAAAAAAGAAGAAAGAGAAAAGCAGCTGGGTTGCTTGTGTTGCAAAACAGCTCCAGGTCAAGATTCATGATCTAAAGCAGTCTCAGAGCTCAAAATGTCAACTTACATTCGCTGAACTAAAACCAGATGACTGAAAGAGAACAAGAAGCTCTCAGCGGTTAAGAATCTCCCGAAATCTGAAGTTTCACTAATTTGGAAAAAGAGGTGTTATTCCCTTAGTCTGCATTCACTTTTTCAAAGACTTTTTAAGTTTTATAAGAACAAGAGAGAACTAAAGATGAATTAAAGATTTGAAAAGACTCAATTCTTGAAGGCACAGAGATTAAAGTAGCAACAGATCAGAGAGAGTCGTGGAGCTCAAATTTACGACTGATGTTTATGTACCTGAAATTCAGGTGTGGGATGCTCACTTCTCACAGGACTCCTTTCGATTTTATTCGGTAAAATCCAGGCTGCTGTGTCAGGATGACCTCTTTTTTTTAGGTGTGTGTTGACCTAGCTTGGCTGATTGGAGTGTCATGGTAGAGTAAAAGCTAGATGTTTAATGAGGAGAACACTGCAGGATCCATCTCCCTGTGCATTTGATGCTTCACCGCGCACCGCCGCACACAAACACGCACCTCGCATTTATACACTGATGTAACACTTGATGATGAATTGCTCCAGTTCTGATAAACTTAATGGGAAATCATTACATTCACAAACTGGGGATGGGAGGGAAAAAAGCAAACATGTCTGACATCTCCGGGTCAGATGGAGACAAAAAAACAAGAGCTCATCTCTGTTTTCCTGCACAGCATCAGAGGCTCATTAAATCAAGAGCAGAGCTGCAGCTACAGCTCTCTGAAAGAAACAATCAGGTGTACCATTACCGTATGTAAATGAATCTACTGTCTTTCCCAGCAGACAGAGTCTCATCACACACTCAAAATGTTAATGTTTTCTCAGAGAAATGCATCTGTAATCTCAGCCGTTATCCAATAAGAGCAATTATGATAGAAGAGAATGCTTTAAAGTGGAGCTGAGGAGTGTGATAAAGAAATGCATATAAAAAAAACTAATTTAAAGACAGCAGAAAAAGGAATACAGAAGTAAAGAATAATAAAAAAAACATTGTAAATGCTTGAATGTATTGCTATTTTTGAATCTTATTAGGAGGGAAAGAATTTCTTTTTACAGAAATGACAACATGTAATTTTTCTGATGCTGTTTTCTCTGTGTTTTTTTTTTTTTTTTTTGGTCTAAATGCATCTGAAGTAAGATAAAATAGCAAGTCTTTCTCCAACTGCACAGTATTACCAGACCAATGTAGAGCTGAACAAGATGCACTGAGTGTAGGAATAGACGCAAAGTGGACCACAGAGGCCTTGTTATAAGTAACAAAAGATAATCTGAGTTTGTCTTGTGGCTTTTTTTTTTTTTTTTTTTTGCAAATATATTCTCAAATGGGCTATGTAAAGCTTTAAAACGACACAGAGACAAAAAACACAGACAAAAGATTTGGCTCCAGAGAGGCAGTTTGTGGCCTAAAAGGATTAGACAACTTCCTGACAAAAGCAAAGTAATAAATAATAAAGCGTACTATATATGTGCAGTTAAGTAATCCGCAGGATTAAGTAGAAGAAATACTCAAAATACAACATAAATGTTTAAGTGTAATATATATATATATATATATATATATATATATATATATATATATATATATATATACATATATATGTAAACTATTTTGCGGTAAACATTGTGCTCATTCTCAGTAGATAAAACTATAAAATGCAATGCCTGTGATCTGGTCTGCATTTAGTTAGACAAAATTAAAGACATAAATGTGTTTTGGTCTTCATAACAGCAGAGTATTCACCCCAAAACACAACGGGGACCTTTCTGCATGAAGTTTACATGTTCTCCCTGTCATTACATGAGTTCTCTCTGGGTACTCTTTTAATTAAAGCTCAAGTGTCTGAAACATATATTCCACTCTGTCATTAAAACTATATTAATGCAAAACAAAAAAAGCTGTCTGTCAAAAATTAAAAGATGAATCATTAGCATGGCACATTAAGACTAGCTGTTTCAATAGCCTTCTCATATTGTTGCTTACGAATCTTGAACCATTTCATCACAACATAGCTTTGGCTCATTAATATTTGCAGGCATATGTTCAATCTGATGGGAAATTGATGCTCGCGCTGCAAGAATGGCTTCACAATGCCCAAACTGATGGTGCCGCTGTGTTGGTTGGGATGTTCTGCACTTTTGGGCTCTCCTGCACTTCCCTGACTTTGTGAGATTAAAGGTTTAAAATGAGAATTGCTGTAATTGATGTGCTTCTGTAGAGGCAGTACGATGATGCTACAGTATGACCTCAACTTGTCTGGTCCATTGTTACAAAAAGTTTCATTATTTCAGCTGGTGTGTTGTAAAAGATTAGTTGTGGTGTTGGGATATTATCCTATTGCATTACCAAGTTCTCCAGCTTTCAATTTGACTCAAGAATATTTTAGTATGAGTAAATTGTTGAATCTAAGATTGCCAGATAAGACTATGGCTGCATAACAAATATTAAGCATTTGTGCAGATTCACTTTTTTGGTTTTTCCCATACATGTGCATTATGGCAAAGTATCTCTTTGGTCCCAACTGGTCAAAGTGACATGGTCTAGTGATGCATTTGGATTCAGTTCTGCAAACCTAAACTTTGCTGTATGTTCTGTTTATAGAAAGGAGTCTTTCTCCTGGCTATGGGTAATCTTATGTCCCAGCTAAAACCCTAAAATTCAAACAGGGTGACTGTTTTTACAAACATAAACAGTTTGAACCGATAGTTGTTTTAATTTTCATAAGGGAAGGAATGTCAGATAATATGTAGTTGACCACCATTAGAGACCCTCAAAGCTCTTTTCATTCATTCAGTGTTTGAATGCTTTTAGAGCCACTTGTTTGCTGCTGTTGAATTTACAATAACTGAATTTTATATTTAAAAATCTGTTGTGTTTTTTCTTCACCAAATTAATGCAGTTAAGGGCAATTCACAATGACACTTTTTCCCAGCTAATGCATATATATATATATATATATATATATATATATATATATATATATATATATATATATATATATATATATATATATATATATATATATATATATATATTTTTTTTTTAAGGTCAGGAACCAGAAGCAGCCCACTAATAAGACGCTTCACTTCAGCTTCCTACTGTACCAACACTAAATCCAAAGCTGCTCTAAATGGCAGGCAAGCATTTTATATTAGAGCCCCTCAGCTACAATTTAGTGTGTAATTTATTTGTGGTACATAGCCAAGAGCAGGCAATTTACCATTTCTATGGCTCCACGTTTTGGTTGTACAACATTTTCAAAGCGTTTTTCAAATGTTAATTTAAAAGGAATATGCTGCTAAGGGTTCATTCGTGGTTTAGGTCCCTTACACTATATTAGAGTTATGTATAGGGTTATAGAGTAAATTATTCAGAAACATGGAAATCACGTAGATAAAGATAGTTTATTTTTTTTCCCCCTAACTCATGTAATGTTGATTGAAGTGATTGAGACACTGTGAGCTTTAAAGATGTTTTATATGTTGCATTATTGGAGATTAACTAGAAAACCAAAGGAACCTCAAATCAAAACTGCACCAAACGGCAACAAATGACTGTGGCCACCATATGTACAACCAAAACAAAATATCAGCATAACAATGAGCCCTGGGAGTAAATATTCACATTTTTTAAATTTGTGACACATAAAGCAGATTCTGCTGAAAATAACAACTATCCACCATAGTGACAGTGCAAAGCATAGAGTTGGAAACATCATTCAGTGGGAATGCTTTCCTTCAGCAGGAACAATGAGATTATATAAGAATAGATGGAGCCAAGAATGGGACAATCCTGTGAGAAACCCGCTAGAGGCAGCAAAAGACTTATACTGCAGTATATCAACTTTAAATATACAACCAGAGCTTCAGTGGAATCGTCTGGATATCGATTTAAAGCTGAAAGATGATTCCAAATCTTATAAAAAATATTTTTGGTACTACCAAAAAAAAAAAGAAAACCCAAAAAACACTTTATTGCTTCTTTTCTTCACAATCATGCACACTTTATGTTGATTCATCAAACACAACCTTTTGAAAACACATTGCAGTTTGAGGTTGAAAAGTGAAATGTGAATACCTAAGCAGTGCTCTGCATAAGGTTGCACTGCTAACTAACATTTGGCAGTTCAACCAAAAAGTCCCGTGCCCTCCGTTTGAGTCAGCCACTGGTTGAGCCACAGAGATGCCATCTGCCTCTGTGGCTCCGACCAGCTCAGGAGTGGTGTAAAAATAAAACTGCCTGACATTGATGGAGGTCACAGCAGACAGAGATTCAACTTTTATCGCTCATAATATTTTCGCTGTACAACACAAAGTGTCAATTATCGCCACAGGATTTTTCAAATCAACTGAGACGCATCACAAATATCTGCTGTTTCATATTCTGACTCTGTGTCTCCGTCTCGGTGCCACCAATTAGCAGGTTTGAGCGCTTACCAGCTGCTGGCCTTGGGGTCCCCATCCAGCATACTGCAGGACAGCTTCATTCACCTCGGGGGGATTTAAAGGCCAAGACTCCCTGTGAAGAGAACAGTTTATAGAACCTCCACTTACATATACACTTAATCACATCAACAATGCACTTCAAATGTCTTTGCTCCCTTCCTCTGGCCAATCATCCACAACATTGTTTCTAAACACCAGCACTGCTTGGTCAGGCACAGATGTGTTCAGGGTTAAGAACAGGCAATAAACAATGCAGTTCACCACACTGAACTGAACTGAAAGCAGGTCCCTTAAGGTCGCAATGGGAGCAGGTAAATGTGGCTGACGTCAGTGAACTGAAGGTCAGACTGAGGGCAGAGATGTGTGAGGGAAATGAGGAAGGAGAGAAAGCACGAGGGAGGAGACTCTTACTGTGTCACGAGGCTGTAAATGATGTACTTGGCCAAAAACGAGTATTGGTAGATCTGTTGAAACAAACCGAATCGGTTAGACAGGCAAAACCTCACAATCTGAACACCATAGGATGCATCAGTAATATTTATTATCGTGGATGTTTATTTACCGGTTTTACATCAAAGGCAAACAGCACATGCTTCATGTCTGGAGACAACTGATATCTGGCAGCTTTTGACCTCTCCTGAAAAACATAAAAAAAAAATAAAACATTAGTAATACAGTGAGGCTTGATTAATCTTACTTTCAGAACTGTTGTCATAATAAAACTATGGATTTTTCTTGTGTGTCATTTTCACCGATTTGAAGAACTTTGTTGATGTACGTCATTTATTACAAATTTCAGAAAACAGATTATCCTTTTTTTTTTTTTTTATCCAGAACTGTCAGAGCCGACTTGTCTGCATGAGTGCACTTCATAGATTTCACAGACAGTTCTTGAACTGAGGCTGGCTGACTGTGGAGCTCATTTAAAACATGAGGATTACGTGCCCAGATATTTGATGGCCAAACTTTGATAGATTGAATGTCTGGGACAGGAAGGGAAACCTGAATGTTGGTTAAACTGCAAAACTATTCCGACCCCTGAAATATTTCAGCCTTTGTCCCATCCTTACAAACTTTAATGTGTTCTATTCAGATTTTATGATACAGACCTATCCAGAAAAGTGAAGCAAATGTGTGAGTTGCATGTGAGCATCTACTTTATGCAGACTCTATATTCTGCAATCATAGCAACAAGTCTTTGAGGTCATACCTCTACCAGCCCTGAACATCTGCTGACTGAAAGTCTTGTCCAAAACAACTCAAACATAACGGATTGATACAAAGTCCTCTTCCTAATCTGTGAACCTGTCCACCTACTCCACAGCAACCATGGGCCATAATGCTTTCCTGCTCATGCTGTGGACTTAAGTTTAGATGGACAAACTTGTATTGGTAGGTTTGAAGTTAGGTCATGCTTTTTATTTTCCCATGATGGGCTGGACAGTGTTTGTCGAGATGTTCAGCAGGGGGTACTGCTTTATAACCCAACTCTGCTTTAAACTTCTCCTCAACTTCCTGTCTGCTCTGTCTCTCAGTCTTCATGATGCTGTTTGGTCACTAATGTTCTTAGTAAAACTTGGACATTCACAGGATAGCTGGAGTTTTACTGAAATTAAATTAATGACAGGCGGTCTCTGTAAAACTTTCCAGATCCTATTGATAAAAATGTTGAAAACCATGGAAAATCACTTTCCTTTCATATCACATTTGTCCGCTACATTTTACTGATCTGCTACAGAAAGTCCGTAATGAAATGCATTGAACTTTGTGGTTGTAGTAAGGAAAAAAAAACAAGTCAAAAGGTGCACTTTTGCAGAGTGGAGTAGTATGAGCTCAAGGAGGAATCAGCAATAAGATGTAACTTGACAGAGATGAAGAATATGCACTCTTGTCTTTTTGTGTAATTTAGCACTTAATGCTTCATCTCTCTCAATATATATATTTATCTTTCCTCTCTAGTTCTGATCGCTTGCTCTTTATAAAACATCAAGTCGCTGTTTTCAGTGTGTAGTATGACTGATGTCGTACAAACCGCCCGGTTACATTTGCTTTTGTTTATTTAACGCCCCAGAGTTGGAAACATAATTTTTGCTCTTTTCACACACTGATAAGTGGCGACATTTCTTTTTTTTTTCATGTGAATGCCATGTTAGCAATTTGAAGCCTTGGTAAAAACAGCCTCTGTCAACATCTAGTTTTAAATGGTCTAACTTCAAGTTCACAAAAGCTATACTGCAGCTGTGCCATAACTTATACCTAAAAACCCTGGACTTTCTTTCTTTTTCATACTTTTGTTTATATATATATAAAAAAATTCCCCTCTCACCCTCCGTGGGTGGTCTCTTTCATCCTCTGAGCTCGGGTCCTCTACCAGAGGCCTGGGAGCTTGAGGGTTCTGCGCAGTATCTTGGCTGTGCCTAGAACTGCACATTTCTGGACTGAGATGTCTGATGTTGTTCCTGGGATCTGTTTGAGCCACTGCTCCAGTTTGGGGGTGACTGCCCCGAGGGCCCCGATGACCACAGGCACCACTGTGGTATTCACCTTCCAGGCCTTCTCCAGTTCCTCTCTGAGGCCCTGGTATTTCTCCAGTTTCTCGTGCTCCTTTTTCCTGATGTTGTGGTCACTTGGTATTGCTACATCCACCACAACGGCTTTCCTCTGTTCTTTATCCACCACCACAATGTCCGGTTGGTTCGCCATTACCATCTTGTCTGTCTGGATCTGGAAGTCCCACAGGATCTTAGCTCGGTCATTCTCCACCACCTTTGGGGGTGTTCCCCACTTTGACCTCGGGGCTTCCAGTCCATATTCGGCACAGATGTTCCTGTACACTATGCCCGCCACTTGGTTATGTCGTTCCATGTACGCTGTCCCTGCCAGCATCTTGCACCCTGCTGTTATGTGCTGGACTGTCTCAGAGGCCTCCTTGCACTACCTACACCTTGGGTCTTGTCTGGTGTGATAGATCTGAGCCTCTATTGCTCTGGTGTTTAGGGCCTGTTCCTGGGCGGCCAGGATGAGGGCCTCTGTGCTGTCCTTGAGTCCAGCTTTCTCCAGCCATTGGTAGGATTTCCTGATATCAGCCACTTCAGTTATTTGTCGGTGGTACATCCCATGTAGGGGCTTGTCTTTCCATGATGGTACCTCCAGCACCTTGTCCTCTGTTCCCCATTGTCTGAGACATTCGCTGAGCACATCGTCCATTGAGGCTTTGTCCTTGATGTATTTATGGATCTTGGATGTTTCATCCTGGACAGTGGCTCTCACACTCACTAGTCCTCTGCCTCCTTCCTTACGGCTTGTGTACAGTCTCAGGGTGCTGGATTTGGGGTGGAACCCTCCATGTATATATATATATACATCCATATATATATATATATATATATATATATATATATATATATATATATATATATATATATATATATATATATATATATATATATATATATATATATATATATATTATGAAGACAAGTTCTTGCAACATATTCCACCAGTATCAGTCAGGCATACTCACAAATAGTTGACTTGGCACAATAGTATCCTCTTTCTGCGTCTCAACATTAAGCCGGAGAACGTTCCCATCCCTCGATCGGTATAGCAGGTCTTTGTCTGTCAATTTAGAAATCAGACATTACAGTTTGAGACTTACATCTCACGGCTCCACTAGTAATTTCTATAGCAGTTTATTTCACTTTGTTTGGTCCAGATTCGGAACAAAGTTGTGAACGAACCAGCAAAAACTATGGTAAACAAGCCTTCGCTGTTCATTAAGATTAAAAGTTAAAGGCAATCCTTTATTTCCAAAAGTTGTTAGGTTACATAGATAGTCACAGTATTTTATTGAGGCTGAAGGCTTAAAAGAAAAATCATCATCAGGACACACTGAAGGACTCATTTGTGATTTAATTGTCTCTTTATCAATAGTATAAATTTTTTTGATTGTTGAACAATAAACAAACATAATTACAGTAATAAAAATCCAGTAAATATAACCAGAGAGAGAGTACACGGCTCAGTCAACACTGTATGAGTAAAGCAGAGGTGAAGTGACACTTTTCAGTCCCATTACCAATGGCTCCCAAACTACATGGAAATGAACAGAACATTTAGAAATGCAGACATGGTTCAACATGAGCCTTAATTATGTCCAATAACTTTTGGGTGAGGCATTGAACACAGTCAGAAAACGGCTTTTAACAAGTTTTTATGAAGCTTGGTGTAATTTTGCTCCCTTTTCTTTAATTCAAGTTTTATCTAAAAACTGCTACAGTTCACATTGTTAGTTATGTACTCTGTAATAGGGTAGAAGTTTTTTTTTTTTTTTCATATTGATGAATGCTCAAATCACTGGCATCCCCAATCAGTGTCTTATTAAGATAACTTTGGGTCAGTAACTATGTCGGCTTACTTATTTGGGTCCATCACTATGGTCATGATGCTGGACACCTAACATGCTCTGGAGCTAGTTAGGTTTTCTGATTAATTACTGCCTCTCAGCCATCCGGTGGTGCAGTTAAAACACGCCGTTTACACTCCTTTTTTTATCCCACAACATCTTAATTTCACTGGGACATCTCTGGGATATGTCTCTGTCATGATTTGTATGGTTGTGGTGGTGAGGATGAACGCCGAGACCCAGATGATGATTTAATAAGGAGAAGCTCAAAACAGTCCAATGCAGGCGGCACGGCAGAGAGAATAGCACACAGCTAATTACCGTTAGCAACTGATAGAGGACTGAAAAAAAGAGAGATGACGCCGACACAGGACTTAACCAGTTCTACTGTGACAACAGACAGACTGACGCTGACAAAGACGACAGTAGACGAGGACCCGACAAGAGACAGAGACAACAGGTGGACTTAAAGAAATCAACAGGGAAGACAGGACAGGAACAGGACTGAACACAGAAAACACAGATCACAACAGTCTCAGCAGAGTTGATCCTTTTATACCTAAAACAGAGACTCATTACTCTGAAGCATGTTCCTGTTAGACATTAAAGATTACAAACTAGCATTAATTGCGTCTCTTAATTAAAATGCCTGCCTGTGAAAAGATATCCTCATTATTTATCGTGTGTGTGTAGGTGTGTGGGTGTGCGCGCGCGTGTGTGTGTGAGTAGCTCATACTCTACAAACTGTGTTCATGCTCAAATGAGTGGTAGCTTATATATTTTTATTTAAAGGCTTTAAAACTAAACCCGCTAGAGCTTGCTCTATTTAATATTCTATGCAATGTTCTGTATAATGGATGACAGAAAATGAAGGTGGATATTTACGATATCTAAGCATGGTTGACTGAAAAGCTTTTATCTTTGTAGATAAACCACAGATAGGACAGTACTTCAAGCACTTGGATTGTAGCAGAAATTAAAACTGAAACAAAATATCAGTTTTATTCATGTCTTAATAATTTGGCTGTGAAATTGATAAGCATTTTCATTTGCACAGCTGCCATTTTTTTTTTCTGTGGCAAGTTTTCTTTGTGCAGAAAGAAAACAGAGCAGTGGGATCTTAACATTGAATCATGACCTACACATTGAATGATAATGTAGAGTATGAAGTGTGCTGGGTTAGGCATTAATTTTCCAACACAAATTCTGCAAAAAAAAAAAAAAAGAAGAAGAAGAAGTCAGCCAACCATGCTCCAAATCTCTAAGGCCTTTGATGTTTTTAAAACAGCAACCACAAAGCTATACGTCTGCAGGAATCCTGTTTCCTGAATTATTCCAACAAGCTATATTACCTTGCACAAACGGCAAAAACAAATGCTAATTAATAGTGAAATGTTTGCAGTTTCCATATTTTTTGTACTATATCTGGAAGAATTTTTTTTAACCACATTTTAATAAAATAGATGGGACTTGAAACCACTGCGGGCCCACCGTTCTTTTTTATGTATTCCATCATATCTCAAAAACATGAACACCAGTGAGACAGAAGGCAGTGCCTCTTTGTTTTAGAGATCAATGTGAAGGTTGAATCATTGTGTTTGGAGCCAGGAGTGTGTGAGAAACTCAGAGGTGAGTAAGAGACTTCAGAGGCGGAAAGTGATCAAAGAGCAACAGGGATCAATTACGCACCGCTGTGAATGAAGTCCACAAAATATTGATGAGAGCCGCCCGAGTGAGAGGCTGTCCCGTCGGATTTCTTATCAGAAGGTCATTAGCGACAAATGAATGCTGATTGCATTAACTTAAATGACAAGTGCAATGTCACACAATTGATTGCGGGAGTTTCGTCAGGTGCTGAAGGCGCTTTCATCACGATTGCAAATGAAGGGCGCAGACACGTGAGAATGTAAGTAATTATATGTTAATAAGGAGGTAATGTAAGTAATCACAGGATAATCTGCTCAGCAGAAAACGGGGACAGATGGTTCTGTTCATTACATGCCATCCCTCAACTCCAATCAGACGTACACATGCAAGTTGATTTTAAGCAGAAGGTATTAGAAGTTAAGCTAAGCTAAGGGCTTCAACAAAGTAAAGGCAACAAATAACATATTTGAAATGTTTGCAGTTGGTTTGTGAAAATAAAGCAAAAATAAACATTAATGAGACTTACATAAAAGAAGCACGCTAGAAATGCGCGATAGGGTAAGTAGGATTAATTCGGTACAAAATCAGGACAAGTGTTGATTTTTTTTTTTTTTTCCTTTGTTTTTGCATTACAGATTTGTATAAATTAACAAATAATTTGTAAGTTGCTCCTGGGCAATAGCTTTCTATCCACTAGATGTTTTGGTATTGCTTTGTGCACTGCTAGTGCAAAGAAAATGTCTGTTTTCAAAAACCAATTAGACAAAGTAATTCTTTATACTCATGTATCTTGTTTTTGTGTTTTTCTGATGGTGCTAATTCAATGGAGCATTCAAGATATTTAAAGAAGGCCCCATGTGGGGGTCAGTTCAATTCAATTCAGTTAAAAAAAAATACTTAATTAATCTCACAGGGAAATGAGAGCTCTCATCTCAGTTTCTTCAAAGAATCCTTATAGAACATGATTGATGTGTAGCGGTCTGTGTTTCAGATATAGTGTTGTTTTAAATCTCAACACATGCAGGGCATTTCAATCAGAATCAAAATCAGCTTTATTTGCCAAGCATGTGGACACAAACAAGCAACTTGATTTCGGTTTTGCTTTTGCACTCAACGAAGACAAAATAAAGAAAGAAAAACAATTGCAATTAATTGTAGAATTTAAGTACACAATTCTATGCTACACCACAAAACTTTAGAAAGTGACACCAAAACAAGATTGAGGAATTCCATCTATCACTAAAGTCTGCCATTTGGAAAAAATTATGTTTCTCATTCAGCTACAATTAAAGTAGGGTGGACCAGATCAAAACTGAATAATTTAAATATCAAAACTCCAAAATGATTTGATTTTTTATTTTTATTTTTTTTTTTTGTCACAAATCATGTAACAGTCTTATTTAGCCATTCCTGAACAACAACAACATAGTGATTTTCAAATGTTGTTGTATAACGACTTCATTAGTTTACATCTCTAGCAGGTTTTGAACGACATGCATTTTGAAACTGGAAAATGTTGAGAAAAATGACACAATTGTCATAAAGTGCAAACATTCCCTCTTCACAGTTACAGAAAGTAAAAAAAAAAATCTTAATATACGACATATGTCAACATATGTCTGATGTGCCCTTAATTCAATAAATGCAAATGTGCAGCAGGTGCAACATTCCTCGCCAAACACACACACACCCACACACGCACACACACACTGTTGTGGAGCAAAATCTGTTAATGACACTGCAAGGCAACCAGACCAAATACACCATTTGCCTTAGTTTTCATGGCATGAGCAAAACAAACAAAAAAAAAAATCTAAGAAACAAAACAAAGTATATCAAAAGACTTCATTTGTTTTCTGTGAGAAAACAAATGAAGTCAGCTGTGCCTTACTGCACTAATTAAAGTACACATGTATTCTGCTTAGGTTATCATCTTTACTTGTTATAGTCCTCAAACTTGAACAGAACTCTGTTAAATAGAAAACGTAAACTAATCACAAATGAGTTAAAGCCGTTTCCTTCGGACTTGCTAACAACTCCACAGGAGCTTGACCTGGTGACATAGGAAAGCTATTCACCAGTAAAAGCTTTGCTAAATTATCATTGTGCCCTTTCAAAGGTTTGATAAAAAAAAAATGTTTTTAAGTTCAAACATCTAATTAGCAGCTGAAAACATTACACACTCAGCTTTGATCAGTTTCAGAGGTTGGACTGGTAAAACTGATGCAGTCTGGACTAAAAACCGCTGCAAAAGTTTGGAGAAGCTTGGAGAATTTTAGCTGCCAAACTGAACCGTCCAATCAGAATAAAACAAAGAAGGAAACGATCACCATGAAAAAAAGGACAGTGCCAGATTACAAACCAATTCATCCGAACATACAGATAAATTAACTCGACTTGTAAGCAAATATCATTGTTTAGTGAATCTACTTTGTGGCTTGACTTACTGCAGTGGTTTTAACCACAATGCTATAGCTTGTCTCATTAAATGCTGTTGCTCCCACACTTCCCCCGTCCACAGACACACTTGCTGCTCTAGGCTTGTTTTCAGTCTGCTGTGTGTGTGTTGATTCTACAATTAGTCTTGCTCTACACTAGGAGATGATTAGAGTTGTTTATGTGACATTTATTTAAATTGGAGAAATGTTAAGGGGTCTTATTGTGTTTAGAGGTATTCAAATAAAAAGACAAAGAAGTTTGTGTTGTCAAATAAAGACAGATCCAGGGCTCAATAAGGATTAGTCTTTTACTTTGTGAATCTTCAGGCATTCCTTTAGTGAGAGCATGAACATTTTTCTTTTCCTTATTTGACAGCAATCCGTTTCTTCTGCGTCCTCCATCCAAGGAGGAAGGACCAAAACATCAAAATGTAATAGAAATCATGGAAGAAAACCCAGTCAGTTGTTTCAACATCTTAAAAATTAACTGCTATTCTTTACAAGCAACAAAAACTCACTTTTTTTTCCCAGTGTGTTTGAAGGTGCTTGCAGTCTTTTGTCTTTAGAGAATTGGTTGTGGTGGAAAAGTGGCAGAAAGTCTTTAGATTCAGAAAAATGCTGAATCCCACTTACTACTTTTGGGACGTGGGCTGAATTTAATGGAACTTAAACACAGATATAAGCTTACCAGAAACAATACCTGAAGGAGTATTTAATGCTTTTCCCTGTGTTTTATCTTGCTAAACTGAAATAAGTTTGTGGTTTCTCAATGAAATTAAGCAAGTATAATTTTAATCTTTTTATTAAAACAACAATGTTTGTTGCTGTCTGCAAAAAATGTAAGAAGAAGCACCATGTTGTGGTTTAAAATAATGTGGAGCAATCTTCCTAGTGAACACCAGGGGACGCTAAATTCCCTGATCCAACATGGATGGGCTATATAGATAGTTTTAATCTCTGGTGTTACTTCAGAAAAACAACAAGAAACCTAAAGTGCTAAGCATCTTTTACTCGTTAAGATGATCTGTTTTTAATTCTTTAAACTTGCAGCTGAAATTAGTCTGCATTATGTCAGAATTTATTTTCTGTCTGAAAGCAAATAGTCACAGATATGTGACTAAGAAACAGTATTACCTACAGAGACAGACTAACTACTTAACTATGCTTGTTCTGGAATTAATGAATCTGAAAACAAAGAAAGTTCAGTTTTTCATTTTCACTCACAAAGCTAAACTATTGCAGCTTTTTAAATGAATTAGATCTCATCTGTGGTCCACATCCTACAGATACAATTTGAAAAAATAATAATTGTAGACACACTGTGCAAGGCTCACTTGCCTCAACTGCTTTAAATGTATCTAGATGCAAATGATTTTGATCTCTGCTTTGTAAATGATTAAAATAACCTGTTTGAGTTTTAAACTTGCGCTAATCTCACTACTCATGAGCTCTTATCAGTGCTGGTTGTTCAGGAAGCTGCACCTCTGGAAAAAAATGTGTCAGATTTTAATGCCAATGGTACATTGTGAGTCGAAAAGGAAAATGTCAAACTGTCTGAGTGTGGGTTGTGTTTTGACAAAGAAGTCAGTTTTTAAATGTCAAAGCTGAACTGTAAACGCACCACTGAGCCATTTAGCATCTGGGTCATGGATTCGAAGGTCCGCACCGAAGATGTCTTCGACTGTTACTTTCTTCTTATGAGCGAGGCTGTCATCTTCACCTGTCAAATGCATCAGAGTTAGATAAATAAGCATGGATATATTAAATGCTTTACAAACTCTTCTGCCGAGGAAATAAAATATACAGACTGGCTTAATTAAGACACATGACCATTGTTTTTTTCTCTCTCTCTCTCTCTCTTTATCTGTTGGTTTATCTCAGTAAAAACAACCAAGATTTTGACTAGAATTTATAAAAGCTCCAGGGATTTTGAGGTCAACTTTTAAATGCTTTCCTTCAGCAATTTTCAAAGAAAAGAATGTAAGAAGATCAAGCTGCTGTGAGATTCTCATCATTTTAGCATAGTCTGCCTTTTCGCAGACATCGCGGTAGTTCTAACATCTGTTCCCTGCCTTAAACTTAGAAAGTAAAGCAAAATGCAAAGAGAAAAAGAAAAAGAAATACCATACCAACTTTATTTATAAAGCACTTTAAAACAACCACAGCTGATACAAAGTGCTGTACATCAAAACACAACATAACAATAAAAAAAAAAAAAACATAAAATAAAAACTTACAGTTTAAAAACAAAAACATACAATTTAAAACTAGATCCCACTAGAGTTGAAAGTCAAGTAAAATAGATGGGTTTTAAGACGAGCTTAAAAGTAGACAGTGAAGCGTGGCTCAATTGGTCTGTGAGTAGCATGCTGGGGTTTTTATCTAGCAGAAGGTTGGCAGCGCCTTGTTAACCCAAAGGTCAAAATGAGACCTGAAGCTGGCAGATGAACCGCGGTTTGAACAAACGACGGGGGGAGCCAGGCCAGGAGAGAGGAAAAAAGGCCAATATGTAAAGTCTTACAGAGTTTTCTGTTGCATCTGCGTTTAGAAACAACAGCTATCACAAAGACTGACAGCCTGGTATTATTTTGCAAATGGATAATTAAAATCTGTTGACAGGCCTCAAGTTGTTTGCAAGCAATAAATGTGTGAAGCCACGTCAAACACTGTAAAGTGTTTATCAGCATATAAGAAATCAGAGAAATTCTCTCCTCTTGCAAGCCGGGGTAGCATGAGAAGGCTGATTTGTGGAGGAAAATTGGATCTGACATCAGGCTGGAGCTGCTACTGCATTATCATCCCAATTAATACAGGCATGAATGGCATTGAACATTAAAAGACCTTTTATCCAGTGAAACGATGAGCCCGTCTCTGTGCATAAACCAGCACAGAATCACCATCCAAAGACCTGGTGTTGTCTGTAAAAGTGCGCCCCGCTGGAAGGGGGTCATCAAATTAAAATAGCTTGCCTGAGCTGCAGGAACCTGCAGAACGCTGCTGCCGTGACAAATCATATGAGGTGAGTTTGCAGGCTGCAGGGCTGAGTGTAAAGTCAGCCATGGGTGCAGGGAAACATGTGTATTCATGCTCCTGAACAGGTGTCTCATCTTGTCCCCATGGTTACATGGCAATTATGAGTGTTTCACAAATTTAACAGATTCCCATTAATCTGGAGTAGCAAAACAGTCGACAAGTATCAAAAAAGATAAACATCCTTTCCTTTTTACAGTAAATGCTATTATTTTTTTTTAAATATGATCATTTGTTTTCTTATTACAGCTCCAAAAAAACATTCTGCTTTCTGATTGTTCCCACAATTTTTAACCTTCAGTGACTATATTAGATAACTCTCTTACAGTTTAATCAAATCATTCAATTTGGTACACTTTAAATGTTTAATCCCATAGTGCAAAATTTTAATTTTTTTTAATTTAAATTATATTCAAAGAAACTATTAATTCACAAGGTCTAAAGCATAATTTGAATTATAATGACAGTGCAGCTACATTTATTGGCTCAACTAGATGTGCCTAAAGCCCTAAAATAAATCTTTTACTGCATTATTGCTTTGACTTCTAATGTGCTTAATACAGTCAGGATTTTCTTAAAGAGTAGCATTATGGTAATTCAACTCCCTCATGAATCACCTGAATTTATTCAGATTTTATGGCCACAGAATTATCAAAGATGTGCAATTAGCATGTGCCGCTGCCTTTTTTTAAATTTTTTTTGACCTTTCAGTATCTGACTGTTCTTCAGTATTCCTGTGTGTTTCTGACAGTGAAATAAGAGTTTAAAGGCCAAACAACAAACTCATGTCAAACCCCGTCACCGCTTACTTGATGGTAGTAAGAGTGGCAAAAGTGACCGCACTTACAAACACAAAATTTCTGTGATAAGAAAGTAAAATATGGAACAACTTCAATAAGCAAATACATCATGAGGGAATATGATGGATTCCAGGCAATGGCGTAATCAATATGCTAATTTGCGATTTATGTTATGACCTATAGACACATGCCCTTAAGCTTCAATGCAGACAAAACATGATCAATCAACTATTAGTTCAACTTGGAGCCGCAAGCTTTGCCCAAACTGTTATTGTTTCGAAGTATGAGAATAAATAAATTAATCTTAACTTGGCTGAGATGAATCTAGAACCAGTTATCTTGTTGTAGGAACGATTTGTTCCCCAGAGAGACAGAAAGTCATAGTTAACACATTAGTTCAAAGAAAATTGGATGATTTTATTTTTTTTCCATAACATACATAAAATATACCAAAATACTAATTTAGAAAATAAATATATTAATTAAAACTAAAGGTTTGATATTTCTAAAAATAAATTCAGAAAGAATATATGAAACGCCATTTATGTTAAAGGTTTGGAGACATCAATGCAGAAAATGAGGCCAACACTGCATATGTAAAATGGTGTGAAATATGCAGTCAAATGAAAAATTTAAAGTTTGGTGCAACATTTTTTTTAAGTACCTTAGACGTTTAACAGTTTTGATCAGTTTTCATAAAATTTTTACAAAATGTCTAAACTACACATATTTTGTCACTTAATGCAAATCAGTACATTTGAACCTGTATTGTTATGCGTCATTTGCCGATTAGAAAAATTCAATTAGAACACATGCAGTATAGAAACTAATTGTTTAAATGTCAGTAATAGATTTATGGTAATATCCTGAGTTAAAACTTTGACCCAGTTCATCTGCAGTGGTGGGAAGAATTGGAGCAGATATAATGACATATTTTAATGCAAATCACACCAGCTGACACAAGCACGTCTCAGGGGATAAAAGTTTACAGCGTGCTTCCTTTATTTTCCATGTTTTCTCGCATGCAGTTCTGTGAAAAGATGAAACTCTGATGCCCGGTGTGATAAAATAGCGCAGTTGAAAGATGTCGAATAATCATGTCTGGTTGAAGAGTGAGGAGATTTTCCTGCAGTTTGAGTAAACCCACAAGATTTGTCGTCATTTAAAGAGCAAGAAAGCGCCTCCAGAAAGCTTGAAATGCAAGTAAATGACATGTAAAAATGCACTATTTATATGCATCACTAGGAGGTCATGTTGTCTTGCATTATAAAGCAGAGTACTATTTTTAAGGAAGTGTTGACTAAGCGGCAGAGTTTTGTTGTGTGATACATACTTGGGGTCAGTAAGATAACAGAGGTGACAATCAGAGAGCATATGATCAGGATGACCAGGAGGGCGATTGCTATTCCCTTCCAGTTCCTCTGAGGCGGCGCGCTACCCACAAGGTCCTGAAATGACAAAAATATGACATGACAAACACATACAATGTTAATCGACGTTTTAAATCTTACAAGATTCTTTGTTCTCTTGACAGCTTAAGTTGATCAGCTGAGTTTAATGATTCAGTCAAAATAAAATGCCTATCTTGAAATAAAACTTTTCTAAAAAAAAAAAAAAAAAAAAAAAAACAGAACATGTGACTTTTCAAGCTACAGTTTCACCCTCCCTGTTGAAGTAGTACAAACAGACAGATATGAGCACATACCTGGTATTGTGGTGAAACACTACTTTGTCTGCTTAAATTAGTGCTTTTCAACTCTTGCATATGACTGCAGTATTTTTTTAATCAAGCCTACCAATCTTCACAATAGGCATTGATCACTCTTTTTGTTTTGCATAATTCACTACTTTAACTTCTGAGCTCTGCAAGACACCATTACGATGTTTTCCATCCATCTTCTGCAGTGCGTCGCTTTCTTCAAAAACCTTCCTGGTGCACTCTCTTTGGAATCACAACCTCAGTCTGAATCCAAAGTGAAGAACTTCCACAAACCCAAACCCGGAGCAAAAGAGACCATCGCATCATAAAGAGACCATAAACCAAACGATAGTATCAATGCTGTCCTCTGTGGCCAGAGGAACACGTCCGATCCAGATTTACTCCTTGTCCTCTGTGGATTCTGATGTGAGTGCTTACGTTTTTAACAACCTCAGAACGTGAAACATATTCTTGCGTTTTAATCATAAAATTATAGAAAATCCACACTTCTTACAGTACAGTTGCAATGCCTTGGAAAGGCTCAGAAATACTTATTGGAATGAATGTGAATATATTATGCGCAATAATATACTGCTCAAAAAAATAAAGGGAACATTTCACTTTAATTTTGTGTGTGGCTCCAAATCCACGCCTCCATTGGTTAATAAATTTGATTTCCATTGATGATTTTTGTGTGATTTTGTTGTCAGCACATTCAACTTTGTACAGAACAAAGTATTGAATAAGAATATTTCATTCATTCAGATCTAGGATGTGTTATTTGAGTGTTCCCTTTATTTTTTTGAGCAGTGTATAATAAAATAATATGTGGTGCATTTTGCCAAAGTGCACCACAGAGTGCCACAGAAAGTAATTTCTGCCTGTTGCCATCAGGCTTCACAATGCCCAACTCTGTGCTAATTGATTCTATTTGTTTCTGTGCTCATTTATAGGTCATTTATTGATTAATATATTGCATGTGATTGCTTGTTATTTATTTATTTATTTGTTTATATCTAGTCATTTTGAACTTATCACTCTTAGGTATAAATATATTTTACAACCTTTGTATTTATTACCTAAGATGGAGTAGCTTTCAACAAATAAGCAATTTCCCCTTGGGGATCAGTAAAGTCTATTCTATTCTATTCTATTTATTTTTGATAAATACAAAAGACTAGAAGGTGATTGGACAATAAAGTCATTTAAAATAGCCATGAGTTGCATCACAAAAAAGTAAAATATAGCCCCTTCACGAACACAACATTTTCACGAGACACTATGATCTATCTCCCATAATGTCTCAGGATGACCTTGGATGCACTTGGTGTTTTAAAATTCATCTCATCACACATAAGACACAAGCATATTGTGCCGCCGCAGCTGGAAAGCAGAGATTGGCCGCAGAACAGCCCATTCTCTGACAGACAGATGCTTACAACTCAACCACTTTTCGTGCACTATAACTCTGCAATCATTGAGCCGCTCCCTGCTGCTCGCGTGCGAGGAGTCCCCGCAGCTTCGCCTGATAGCTGGAGTGGAGCGACGGCTTCAGAGCAGGCGCAACGGGCAGAATAATGAGCCGCTCCCCTAGCGCAACCCAGCAGATGGTAGATAGCTAATCAGCACTGTTTGAGGCGCATCTACTGGAAAAATCCACAGGACACAGAAAACATTTTAAGAGCAGACATGTGGGAGGCGGCGGACTGGTAGCCAAAGATGACTGGCCCAAACCCAAAAGCATATGTCTTCAACTTTTTTGGTTATGGAGGCAATCTGAGTGCTGTTATTGTGCGATTCCCCTGGCACAAACACACACCATCAACCACTTGTAAACATATTGTGTCCATTCGAAACAGATGGTCTACTAAGTAGCAATGGATGAGAGCTAAACGCCAATTTACTCAATGTTCAGGCTCGTGGCATTGTTGAATGATTACTCTGCTATCTGTGGTACCAGTCTGTAGATAAATGATAAAAGCCTTCTACTGAGGAACCGATTTCTGATAAATGATAGACAGACCAGTTCCATGATAACCAACAAGTCCTGCTTTTGTTCTTACAGCATTGTTACCATGGAAAATGTGATTGAATGACTTTTCTTTAAAGAATGTAACAGATAAACAAAGTACTCCAAATTAAATTGAATTTGTTTTGTTTCTTAAACGCATGCACTTCAACTCATCCTCCTTCACTCGAAGCCCTAAATAAAAATCTGGTGCTTCATTCACCTTTCAAGGTCATCTAATTTAAAAAACAAAAACAAAACCTGACTGCACCAGTGGGGAATCTAAATGTCACAAGGTATAATTAGATTTATAGCTGTCATTGTGTGAGGGTGGGGGAGAGGAAATCAATCAAGAAGCAAAAAGAAGACAAAGAATTTCTTAATGCAGTTCAGAGACAAAGACCTGAAGAGTAAATACTTGGAATGGGTTATGGAAAGACATGGAAACTCTTTCACTTTCCCAGAGACGTTACCCTGCAAGATCCCCAAAAAGATGATCTCTGTGGGAAAACAGAGATCAAAACAGACTGGATATTTTAAATGATCTTTGTAAGATGCTTCACTGGCCTTAAATGAAAAAAGATATCACAGTAAATACCAAAAATTACTTTAACCAAAGTCTTCAGTACCAAAACACAATTCTCAAAAGTAGCAGTGATACGGTGATGGCAGAGTCGTCCAGTGGAAATAATAAGAGATGAGAGTAAGTATACTTAGAGTCACATTTAAGTTCCTTTGAGTGGCCTAGTCAAAGCTAAGACATCAGTCTAATAAGTTTATATGTATGCCGTGAACGACACATTAAAAATGTCCCGAATCCTCTGTGTTTTGTCATATTTGCACGGATTAACAAGACATTTAAGTTACTGCTAACTTTAAAAAAATAAGGGTTACCTGAATTTTCTCCCTCTTCCCCTTCTCCTTTTTGTTAACATATGTTTGCAGCTAAAGGGATAAATGTCATTTGTAATTTTTTGCATCAGCGATTTCATTAGTTATCCTCAATAGCCTATAATAATTGACAGATAATTTTAGAAGAAAGACATTTTCTAACTTCACTAATGACCTAAAAGCACAGCTATTCACACCCACATTCAACCGATTTGCAGCAGCCTTGTGTTTTAATGAGGCTGTGTTCTTCCTAAAAGCAGATCTGGTTTTAGCAGGGATCCAGGTCAGCCTGACGCTTGTAGCGGAGAGGCTGCCAGTGGGAAGTGAAAAGGTGACTATAAATCAACACTGATAGGAGCTCCTGTGTCTAACTCAGCAACCTGGCTGTGCCTGGTACCAGATCTGGGATTCTAATGAACAGTTCAGACAATAACTACTCCATTTTTGTTTTTTGCCTACGTGGCATTAAAACCTCATTTCATCAGGTTAATCCTGGTTAGGTGTTTGCACTGCTTCATTTACATACTCATTCAGTAGACCAGTAGTCTGATCAGGAGCAACATGTTGCCTCCAAAGTGGAGCTAGTCAATTTTCCCCAAAATGCCACAGATGAGAGTAGTTGTTTTTTAAACAAAAGGTAATAAAAAAGGTTGTTTACTGCAGGATTCCCATGCATTTGAATGACAATAAGAAGATGAGTGTTTTTGTTGTTTAGTTATTTATTTTGTATTAGGATAAGAACTGCATGACGTTTTCCAAACAAAAAGTACATTTGGATATTTTATTATTCCTCCACCCCATTCATCATATATCGTACATTTGACACACTTTTTCACAAAAGTCCTCACTGTTTTCTCCGTCCGATCCTAATTATGAAAATATTTTGAAGAGCAAGTTTGTTTATGGAGACTTTATAATAAATCTTATTTGTTTTTGGTTTGCTTAATTAAAATGGATTTAAGATGTCTTGTAGTTCCAGTGTTAAATGCTCTTTAGAAATTATGGTCTAAGAATGTAGGCTACACCTACATTCTTAGAACATTTTATGCTATTAGTTAACAATAGTCTCAAAATGACATTTATGGTAATAACTTCTGGGACAATTTATCGTCCAGCAAAATGTGTTACTGTGGCAGGCCTGATCATAATTCTTCCATCCAATGGTAAGATCATCCACATGTTCGTACTATTAAAACTTTATTCCTTAGAGACTTGACCTTGTTTTGGGTGATGCTGCAGGTCAGGACAACAGGATATCTGACATTTTGAATTTATATAGTACGGAGACATCAGGCAGGATTTGACATGTACAAGTAAACTATTGAGTTTGGATTTAGGCCAAATAATAAGACAAAATTGTGAATGTTAAGATAAAGCCAAAACAAAAGTATCCAGATAGGCCAGAGGTCACATATCCTGCTCTCAAAGTCCATAAACAGGCCATTAAAAATGTCTGCATCCCACCTGAGCTAAATATTGAATCATAAATTGTTTATTCTGCTTATGAGCAAGTTTGGAATAATTGTACCTATATCCACTCAATGGTTTAATAAATACCCTTTCAGAATAAAATGTAAGGTTTAACTAGAGGGCTTCTGTCTGGAGGTTTTAAATTAGAGGTCACGATCCGTGTGCACAAACAGCAACTTTCCACATTAATCTTCCCACTCACAGATACTGAGGAGATCCAGCCACCCGTATCGGTCCAGCTGTTCATAACCGTGTTACCAATTAGGCCTGGTCTCCGGCTGCCTGTCGTGGCGAGAGTGCTTATGGGGCAGCTCAGCGAACCGTCCACAAGTTAACGAGGGGTCCATGTACACGTGAAAACGAGACAGCTCGACTGTTCGGCAGAGAGCGCTCGCTGCAAGCGTCTCTGAAGCCTCCAAAATGCAACGCTGCCAGTTACTTTCAATTAAATGCTAAAAATGATCCTGTGTTTTCTTTGCCTTCGTACCTCTTGTCTCTGCAGTTTGCCTAACAGCAAGGCAAATCAATACCGGAGCCAGTGAGTACACATAGAAAACCAGCAGTAGCATCAATAAGCTGATTTATTGCTGCAGAGGAAAAATGTGTTCAGAATAAGGTGAACATCCAAGATCTAAATGATCCTGTTTCCCATACGATATCATACTTTGATGGGTGAGACATGCCGATGCCGACCTCTCCCTGAGCTAGATACTGAGCCGATACTTTGGGAGGTTTGCAGATAACGGCGCTGTTCCTGCTTCTGCTGCCTTGTGATCTAAAAGTGACGAAGAGTTGAAGCGCACCCTCAGAGAGGTGTCCGGTTCACTATGCCTATGTAGTATATAGGGGTATCTATAGATATGATATGTTGATCTACTTGCTATTACTTTGTTTCCAAAAAAGCTCAGATATAAGCTGGGAATGTAAATGTGGATAAGGAAATGGCAAGTACTGTCAAATGAAATGTGAGGTAAAGTCACTTTGCATGAAAAACTTTCAGTTATGCTCTGGGCCCTGTTATTTTGTTTTATAATGTGACATAACCAGGTGAATGACAGATATTAATTACAGTGTTTTTGAATCCCTCAGAGAGAGATTCAAAAACAGAATAAAAACATATCTCTTTAAACAAATTCCAGGTAAATGTAGCTGGTGATTACACCTCAAAATTAATAAAACATGCACATTTTCATTACTTTTAACAAAAACACTTGTTAGTCATTTCACCCCCTCCACCATGTTGCACTTTTGCACTGCTGGTTGTGTCTCAAACAACTTTTTGGACATAAAGATGAGCTGCTTTTAAAGGAAGCTGGTAACAAGTTATTATCTAAGGAAATGTGTTTATGTCTATTAGCATAGTTAGAGTCAGTTTTAATCAGGGTTCCTAATCTGTCAGATTTTACCTGAACATAATTCTTATTAAAGGCACAATAATTGAAATAAGCTGCAATATAACATATGTTAAATCTACAATTTAAATAAATACATTTATTTGAATTGAACATTGTAGTAGCCAAACTCATGCATCATGGTTAAGTGCATGGATTTCTTTTAATAAGTATGAAAAGAAAGTAGACGGGGAAGAAATGGCAATGTGTGGGCACAAAATTGGAGTATTAATATGCAACGGGGTGAACTAAAGCCCATTAAGAAAGATAACTGAGTTTAAGATACAAAGGGAATGACAAAGAAGTGCCGAAGTATGCACTTATACCATGGAACAATAAAAACCCAACTTACTATATAAATACAGCCTACATTTGAAAAATAATGTACAGAATCTCTGCAAGAAATCCTTTCCTATGTGGGAATAATTGCAGGGGGAAAGTCGTGAATCTCTTGCTTTCTTTTTCAGAAAATGTTTGCTTGCAGATAAGAGGGTGGTTCTATTTTTGTTGGTGCAAAAGAGACTAGTCCAAGAGTTAAAGCATATTTGCCATTTTTGATGCATATATTTATAATCCCCATGTGTGCCGCTGGCATTTACAGTGTTACAAAGTAGAATAATAAAGCAGCTAAACGAGTGTATTTGATAAGTGAAGAGGTGACCCAGTTTTCTGACAGTGGCCACTTTTCTGCACTTTTGATCAGCTGTCCTGGTGAAATCTCCCACAGAGTGTGGATATGAATCTGATATGTCATCAATGTTCTCTGAAAACACCATCACTGTCAGAAAACACAGAAAAAGATAGACAACATGTTCTCTCTTCCAGCTACGATCTAAAAAAAAAAAAAAAAAAAAAAATATATATATATATATATATATATATATATATATATATATATATATATATATATATATATATATATATGTAGACAAATGTGTCGCTTTATGATTCACCCAATTTCTGTCTTTCTATTTCAAATTCCGAAAAAGGGGGTATGTAAGAGTCAGACTAGAAAGTAGCGGAGCGCGTTTTAAAACTGCACTTTACTCTCAAACAGTCTGCTGTTATTAAGTATATACACTCTGATTGCTTTGCCTGTGCAGAGGGGTTTATCTCTGTGTGAAATATAGAGCGTTTCACCCACCTACTCAGGCACTAAAACAAAGCTCCAAACTCAGGCTGAAGTTGCTCACATAAAAAATGTATAAAAAAAGATTAGCATTGTTTCCAGAATAATCCCACACAGGCTCACAGAATCCATCTTTGCGTTCTTAGATGTGTTTAAGCAGCTTTCACTGCCTTGAAAGATTATTTGCCGACTTACAGAGTTCTTCTGTTTTTTACTTTTTTAATAGTTTTCAAATGTAAGTAAAAAAAGCTGGCGCTATGTGAAAAAGTAATATTAAACCTAATGTTGAGTGGTGCCATCCTTGGTGTAATTTTTTCTTCAATTTCCTCATGTGGAGGGCGTCATGTGTTGCTTTTTTTGAATCTTGTTGCTTGTGTCACTTTATCATTCATTCTAAATTGATTTCTTGACCCAACAGGTCAGGCGGTAATCTTGGGTGTGGCTCATAACATTGAGGCAAAATGAGTGGGTTAATCTTTTAATCCTTGATTTAAAAAGAGGACATGTATATTTTCACAAAGGAGAAGGTTGGTTTGCACAGCTCTGAAAACAGCTCTTGTATCATCTTTGGCTGGTAAGAAAATGAGTTTGATGACTTGAAATATGTAAGTTTAAAACCTTGGGAAATGTTTTCAATTATTTTCATTTTGACCATCGTCTTCTAGGACCATGCATCGGTGCTTTACAACAACAGGAGGCGCATCAATATATGAGAACAGCCATTTTCACCTCCTCTCCGCAAACGCTTCTAAATAAATCCAGGCCATTTCAGCACTGACAGCTACAAAGGACAGACAAATCCCATGAGGAGAGTCAACAACATTTCTCTCTGTCTATTTGTTGCTATTTCCATTCTGTTTTTGGAAGAAAAAAAGCTCAAACAATGGCACATCTTTTAAGGTCAAGCTTCCTTTACCCCCCACCTCTCACTCCGTCTAATCCTCTCTCCCTCCTACCTCCCCTTTGTCTAACCATCTCTTTGTCTCTCTGCTGAAGTGTGAAATGGATCTTTCCTGATCTCTGAGCACCTGGTTTCCAAGGGAACCAAGAGAGTTGTTTGAGTCAAATTTGCAGCAAAGATGGAGTCCGCTGGCGAACAGTACAGCAAGAACTAATATTGCTGTTAAGTGTGGGAGGAAGCATGGGGTCTGAAGAGATAAAGTCCTCACAAAGACTCCAGAAAGACAATAGAGAAGAGGAACTGTGGCAACAAAGGCAAAACGCTGCTGTCTAAAGATACAGGACACTTGACACATGATATATAGCACTGCTGTAATGTAGTCACTGTCTAAGAGCAGCAAACCCGAGAGCAAAGCAGCAGTCTGCAGACTTGGGGATAAACTTTTTCTCTGGAACGGCATCAATAAATTATGTGCATTCATGAGTGAGATTAAGAATTCATGCAGCCTGCCTTTTGCTTCGTGAATAGCCGGGCATCAGCCTGTCTGTAGATTTAACTGTCCGGTCTTTGAACACTTTTGGAAAGTCGGGCTCAGAGGGACAAACTCAATTGAAGCTAAATAAAGGCAAAGAAGAATGTGGCTCAGGTGGTGAAGATCAGCTTCAAAAGGACAGTAAGAAAGACCTGTACAGAAGAAAGTCCCACAAATTTAATGTGACACTGTTTCCCCTTAAGGATAATATATATGTTTATATAAGACTTGCAGTGCAGTACGGCGGGAAAACAGTACAGAGAAAAACTATTTGATATAGGGCTGAAACGATTCCTCGAATGATTCGAGTACCTCGATTACTAAAATTCCTCGAGGAAAATTTACCTGCCTCGAAGCTTCGTTAATTTATGTTTTATTAGTTAGCGCACCGTGTTCCGGCCGGGACTTCATTTGCGTTGCGCGGAGCTCTCACTTCCGCCTCTGAGTTGTTGACAAAAGCTAAGTCTCAGCGGCATAAAGTCCAATCTTCAAGATTGGCCCGTGGGGATTTTATTGATTGATGATAATGCCCGACTTTTTATCGTTTTTGGGGAACCAATAAGCATCCTTAAAATGACTGGGGGAATGCCTGGAGTACGGCAGCATTTCTCCTCCGGGGCTGCTGGTTGAAAGCGAACGGCGGGAAGAGCACTGAGGTGAGCGGATAGACTGAACAGGGCGGGCGGCTGAGTAGCTGATGCTTACCGTGTAAATGTAGCTTTACCGACGAACCGCACAATAAATTTCATATCCCGGTCTGAAGAAACGGGTGGCGGAGCGCATCGTACATGGCTGGTAGATGAGTTTCTGAGTGTGACCAGTGAAGGTGTCGTAAATATCCCGTATTGCTTCCCCCCGTGTTCGTCCCCCGGTCTAACGGTTCGTCAGTCCGCTGGTCTATTTCCTCCCCTCCACCCCATCTTACGTTCGTTCATTCGCCCTCTCCTCCCACTCCAGGCGGCATTTCCCGTATTTTCAAACCCAAAGCGTGACAGGTTAGGTGGCAAGGTGAGTTTAATTAATCTATTAAACTCACTGAAGATGAATACATAAACTAAAAGCTGGATTGTAGACATTTTTTATAAGCATATTTGTGAGCCTGCCTCTTTGTTATTAAATTCAATATAATTTCAGATTTTTCTATAACTTTTCTTCAGGTTAACTTAGAAAGTGAGCTATTATTGTTACAGGTTAGTTTTCTAAACTACAAAAAAGCAACTGTTAGGGATGCTCAAATATGAAAAATTGGACTGATATTGATATCTGATAGTAACACCGGTATTATGCCAGATTTACCAATATTTCATTTTATAATTTTTTTTATCCGATTACTCGATTAACCGTAAGAATAATCGATAGATTACTTGATTACTAAAATATTCGTTTACAACAGCCCTAATTTGATAAGTACAAGTAATTTAGCAGTTTAATGATTCTATATGCATTAGGTGAAAGGGACTTTACGTGCTTATTAAGAGATCATATATTTTTCTTTTTTGCCTGGATTACTGTAGAATGGACTCCTCTTTCTCAGATTTCTTACAAAATTTTGGAAGCTTTTTACCAAGACAAACATAGAGAAATACACCACTGCGTTTATTCCTACTGGCTACGTATAACATTTTCAATTAATTGGGGCCTGCCATAAGCAATGCATAGTTTTTAAATGCTACTGACCTCGTTTGTAGCCTCTCAACTATGGATGCCATGTTATTATTAAAATTTTCAAGCCATAGTTTGTGACAAAGGCGAAAAGGCCTTCTGTTTTATAGCTTTTATGTCACTCTCCTCTATTGCTTTCAGGCACGTAATGTCACCTTTAAATTCTTTTATGTAATCTGTTCACTTTGTGAAAGCTCTTTTGGCAAAACTGGGTATGTTCATCATCTACTCCCAGCTTATTGGAAACAATTTCTTAAACATTATTAGGACAAGCACCATGTAGTTAACACTCATTATTATCAAAAACAACAGGTTGTTTAAAGATGGATAGTTGAACTCAGCTGAACATAACGATGGAAAAACAAGCCGGAGCAGCAGAAGTGGGCAAAAACGGAGTTCATAATTTGGGATTACGTAAATTCTGGATTAGTAACTGCTCCTGGACTTGGTTTGGTTCTTGGCACGTGTGGATTTAGGCTAGCTGCTCATTCCATCACATTTAGATGAGAAAGATCTGTGGCAATCTTCGCAAGAAAATGATTTGGCCTGACCCTGACCAGGTCTGAATTGTTATTCTTACCCAACCCAGACTCTGCTATTCCTTCACAATCACTGGACTTGGGGATAAACTTTACCCTCCATCATAGCACCGACCCATTGAGATCACCTGGACGTCGGGGTTCATACTTTTTTATGATCAACAGGTAATGGTATGGTGTTTGCCAGTGCAGTAAGTGAGAAGGAGATGCATTGCAAGTGCACAGAGTAAATCTTTCACAACATGTCGAAAATATCTTTAAATCATTTAGACCTCTGGCTTTTATGCCATTATCTGAGCCCATATGGAAATAAATGATTTAATAAGTGATGAGATGTTTTTCTCCTCTGTGGTCCAGACACTTAAATCCTTCCAGTCAACTACGCTACTCCCTAAATTGACAATCCCGAATTAAATTAAACCCAGCCAGTGCGTCTCAGTTAAAAATACCGTAAGCGCCGCAATCTTATTATGGATGGCCTCAAAGGAGCAAAGTTGTGCCTATGAAACTTTACCAAGTGTGTGGGAAGGAAAACTCAAGGGATCACTGGAGTTGGAACTGATAATAAGAGAAGCAGACACACACTGCAGGAAGCTTTGACTAAAACATGTCTTTATGAAGGCACACTAATAGTGGGGTTGGAAAATGATTCAAAAACGATTCTCCATCTGAGTTTAAGAGGAAAGAGTCCAAAGTTATTGAAAAAGAAATGTTAGCTATGTGTTCAAAATAATTTAACAATAACATCCCTTCCCACTTTTCTGTTTTTCATGAGACCTAAATGTTTTCTAAAGTGCGTCGTTCATTTGTGCAGCAGCGCTCGGCTCCACTGGGTTAGCAGCAGGTGGTGGTGACTGTAGAGTTTTAGAAGCTTGAATCCATGCAGTGAAATGACAGTGAAGCCAAGTGAAGTGGAACAATGGCATCAAATAATAACCCCCGAGGGACAGGAGGGACCACGTTCTTATGCACATCTAAAATATGACAAATTGCTGTTTTAAACATTGCTCTTTTCCTCTGAGATATTACACAAACAACTTCTCAGTTATTTGCAGTTTTACAAGTGAAACCACAGCTAAGGGCGACTACATGGTGTGCCAGTAGTGAAAGTGCATCGATTCACCGGCTCGTCTCTGCTGAAGTTAATTATTGGAAAGAGTCCTCAAAACAGATGGGCAAGAAAATCCATCCCAGTCTATGTGGAATAAATGAATATTAAAGCAGCAGGAAAATGTCTGGAAAAGAATTTAACAGGTTTTGTTTTGTTTTCCTCTCTCTTGTTGTGGAGTGCTTACTGTATCCCCAGAGATGCACTGTCACAATACAAACTTCACCTCTTTACTCCCACTTCAATAGTCACGTATAAATATTTTACCCAAACCTAAAATGTTTAAATTATTGTTTTCCCTTTGTCCTGCGAAGGACCTCAAGTTACGACAATGATCGAGCGAGGTTCTGCTAACTGCCAGCTTGTGACAACAGCTGGTAGCTTGTTCACAAAGCTTTTGCACAAAGCACACATTGAAATGTGCCACGCACAGAAACATGAAAGTACAAGTACACCAACAAGAGTAATACATCCAAAACAGAGTATTCCACAATATGGAGGTTTAGATCATCTAAACTTGAGAACCAACAAAGGCAAAGTGAGGTTTACAATGCCACAGACTGCCGAGCTGTCATCCGAGAAAGAAGCAGTTGCATATTCAAAAGTATTTTAATGCTTTTGCCTATAGAAAGGAGAGAGGGAAGCCTTTAATAGCACTTCCTGGCTCCAGCTTCACTTTGGATATCTTTTTTTTCCCCCAACAGATCTCTTTTTCCCTTATGCTTGCAAAACATCTCTTTCTGCATGGTCTGTGACAATACAAGTCAATGAATGGTTTCAAGCTCAATAAGCCAGAATGGGCACATGCCAAAGATCTCCAATCCACTTGTATCATTTGGCAAGATACCGGGAGGTGCAAAACACCAGTGTTTCTGTGAATAAACCCTAAAAAAAGCTTTTGGAGTGGTGACTGAGACGAGACAGCTGTGATTTTATTGTTAGGGCATAGGTACATCTATCTGCACCTCGTTCCACCTTAGAGTTTCTGTTCATGTCCAATCATTTAGAGGATTTTTTTAAATCAGAAATGCTCTTAAGTCTCTTAAGAATCAAAAAGTAACATTTTAAAGGTGAGGCATTATCCAAAATCACCTTTTTTGAGCTTAATTTCATGAAATAGTGTTATCCTCTCAGAAGGCATACCTGGAGTGTTTGATTCTTTCATGCATGTTTGAAGTATTCTTCAACTTCCCCTTGCAGCCATTTGGGATCCCTAAATGCTTGCTCTCACGAAGCACCGCATATTTCCACAAAGCTCCTCCTTGGAGCTGCAGTCTCCAGTCAAGCTTCCACCTTACAGAGCTCCCCTCCTCCAAAACTCCCTCTCTCAGCTCCTTTAGACTAGTGACAGCAGCAATTAGCAAACACTGTGGCACAGAGCGACATTCTTTTACAGTGTACAGTGTGTTGCCCAAGGTAGCATTTGTGGACTTAAAAGTTTATATGCTCCACAGTTTTGTAATTTTGCTCGACAAAACGTCCTAAACCTCAGATGTAAAAGTTAAAACTTCACTTGCCCAGTTTTGTCTAAACAGAGGAGGTCAGTCAATGGAATGCTCTTCCTAGCTATGTCTCCTTTAGCTGCCTCCAGCCACCAAAAGAAAGTTAAATGTGAAGCTCTGAAATAGAATTAGAGAAACTGAATAAATCGCATGGAATAATGAAGAAATACAACTGCTGTAGTATAAAAGTGGACATGAAAACATGAGAGACAATGTAGAATAGAAAAGCTAACAATGAAAAATTTAAAATGAGTCTTTCTTCAAGATTTAGATCCATTTCATGAAGCCTACAGATGAAATATTTTGCTGATTCTGCCAAAGGACCAAATAGACATATTCAATAAGAAACTTGAACCTGGTCAAAGTTTTTTATTCAAAAGAGAAAATTTCATTAAAATTTTCAGCTTGCACCAAATTGTTTTGCTCTTCAGATAAAAATGGAAGACAAGCACTCATTTTGCCCCTTAAGAGGAAATGAACCATAGTGAGACCAATATTGCTTTGACATTCAAGTCCACAAATAAATGACAACTTCAGACGGCCTCTTACATGTCGCTCCCGTTTTGTTGCTTTTAATCAGTCTATGAACGAGACAAAGAAAGAATGAAAGAGGGGGGAAAAAGTGTTTTCTCAGAGCATATGAATTACCTCCTGCGTCTGGACAAAACTGCCATCGTATCTTTTAATCATCAGAGGAACCGCAGTGCACAACAACACGACTGAAGCTGAATCACTGAAGAATAGATGAGGTCAAAATACGTCTCTCGCTATTCCTCCACCTTTCTTTTTTCTTTTCCCTCGGCTGAATGTATTCCTGAAAAATATGTAGCTGAAAATTAAATCCACTCCGAGTTACAGGAAAGATAAGAGCTCTATTATGCTCTCAGAATAATTGTGCACAGATGCAGCTTGATGAAAGTTTGAAGAAGAAGAAGAAAAAAAAAATGGAACTAAAAAGTGGATTTAATGATGGCATATTTGTGTTGAAGTGGGGTGAACTGTTCATGTCGTACCAAAGCTCAGCCAACAGGTTTGTTTTGATGCTGCCTTGAACAAAACAATCAATGCGCTTTGAACAGCGTTCTGTACAGTAATTAAGGAGACGCGTTTTTATACAACAAACTCAACATTAGAGCAACAGCGTACTGCTTTAGGACAGCTGTAGCAACATCATCTGCAGCAATGCAAGGGATAGTTTATAGCACAGCTGCTAAGAAAAGTAAAATCCCTCAATTCACATGTTCTTTAGATTAAAACTGAATGGACTGATTTGCTGTTTAATCTCCACTGACAGCCGGCGGATTCTTAGAGGAGGAGGAACTTCGACTCACAAATGTACCACTGCCTTCCTTTCTTGGCACCGATATGTTCACCTTCTCTCTATCTCTCCATTCTTGCATAATTGAAGAGCATATGTACAGGAAGGTATCTGAAACTGATGTTACCAAAGAGCAAGTCTGTTTTTCAGGCAAAAGTACAAACTGTCCATACTGGAAAAAAAACAAGAGAGGACTGAGGTCAGTCGGATATAACATTCATATAAGGTTCCCTTTTAGCAGAGGTGAAATGATTGCTGCCTGTGCCGAATAACAACTGAGGATCACGTGTTGCGGCCCCGATGTGCAGACGAGCCCGTGTGCATCTCACTTTCTGCTTCGATTTTCTTTCAAGCTTCAAAAGGAGCTCATGCTCCCTTATTTTTGATCAGAATTTGGTTAGGGATCAGTCGCGCTGCTGTTGACTCTGCAGTTCTGCTTTCATAAGTGTGCAAGTGGGATGCAAAAGTAAACATTTTAGGCTTGAAATGTTCAGAAATAATAGGGAAAACGCCATCCAATAAAGTAAACAACAACAAAATATCACACAATGAAACGTTGGAGAGGCAGAGAAGGCTTCGCAATTGATGCCCATTCGGTTGCTGTAATGAAAAGCTCTCACTTCAGCTTTTGCAAATGCATTTTAGAGGTAAATACTCGACAATTATCGGCTGTTGCACAACTAAAGCAATAGTCAAGGGCTTCCCTCCACATTTGGGCAAACATGGATTTATTTTTATAGAACACCTTTCAACCTAAATTATGATGCGAGTGTTAGAAGCACGGTTACGTAAACCCAGAAGTGGTCTGGGTGTCTACATGCAGCTTTGTCCTTTTTTTTTTGTTCCTCTGTTCCCTCACACAAAGTGCAAATAGGTATGGAGCAGTATGATGTTTTCCTGGTCACATAACCCTGAGTAGAAACATCATGGTTGCCATGTTTTTCGACTAAAAAATGAAATGAAATACACAACATCTAACTGCTTTCATTTATAGCAAAAAAGTAAAAGAAAAATCTCAACAAAATCCACAGCTTGATCAAAACATCTATAATAACGTTTTCTGCAATATTTATTTAGAGGCATTTTGACTTTGATGCATGCACTTAAAAAAATGTTGACTTACAAAATTTTGCTTACTGCACAACATTTCATACTTTTTTCATGTTGCTCTTCATATAGTAACACTGGGAGTATAAAGTTGATATTAACTGTTTTTTTTTAGCCTGGCTAACTGCTGGCGTTAGTCAGCAGTTAGCCAGGCTAATTAACATGCTGATTAACATGTCGCTGGTGGCTTATTGGTCAGTGTTACCAAGAAGCACCTACAGAAACGATTCTCCACACAAGCTTTTTTTTATTTTTCATTGATAAATATTTTAAATAAAAACTTTAACTCTGTCGATAACATGATAGACAGAGTTAAAGCTAGAGCTAGGGCTATCATAGCAGTGAAATTAGTTGTCACAACTTTATAAAAATGTTGCTACTAGACAATGCTTTTTTTTTATTTCAACACCACAACTGACAAGAAACATTTCTAACAGTAAGTTAAGTCTCTCATGTCAACAGGAAATATGAGTTTTTGTTCAGGCAGCTGACCAGCACTGCGCAGCAACAGATGGGAGAGCCAATCCTGACAGACTCTAGGGTTCATATATCAGGAGAAAACATCACTGCAGTTTCTCTGGCATAAAAAAAAATTAATCCATTAGAAAGAAATGACTTAGATTAAAATGCCTTTTAATCTAAGTTTGAATCTACGTCTGCAATAAATTGCGTATTTGATACCACTAACCTTCCGTAATTCAGTTCATGAGTTGCTACAGCTAAATATAACAGTCAAAACAAAATAGCAAGTTTCTCCTGCAATTGATTTTTGGACATTTTCAATGTCATGTGTCGTTTATCTTAGCAAACCTCTCCGTAACAACCACTGCGCTCAGCTGTTTTTGTAACGTCAAACAGGCTGTTATTATAAAAAAAAAAAACAACTGTGGCAAAAATGTTGATGCGGAAGTTTAACAGTCTTGCGTACATCCAAACTGAAGCAGGACTGAACATCATAAAAGTAGAAACATGCGAGAGAAAAGTGATGAAACGGGAACAAACCTTCACCAATTTAACATGTGCAGCTTATTTGGACACACGGTTTGCGGCAGAGCTGCGATGTGTCGTTAATGAGGGATAACGAGCGCTAAACGCGTAATTAGGCGAACGAACCGAGCGAGCGACTTCGCCTTGGGACTCACCTGGTCGTGCTGCTGCTGCTGAGCCACTTTTCCCGACCCGTTCGCGTCTTTCGTGGAAGTCATGGCGGTGAATAAAAGACGTTTAGGGATAGAAGGAAAGAGGAGAATACGTCTCCTGCCTGCAGGTGCAGAATAATGAAGCGATAGAGAGAGAGAGGGGGGGAGAGAGAGCGCGGAGGCTAACAGACCGACACACGGAGAGACAGGAGGAGGGAGAGACAGCCGCTCGGAGTGCTGAAGGAGATCCAGTGATTAGGTAAAATAATGAAGGGACCGTGGGCGCAGAGTTCAACAGCAGAAGTGGCTGAAAAGCTGCGTGGCGCTGAGATGTGGGAGGTTCAGCGCGCACCTACCTTTTCAGGGTGTCATCATCACTGACTCCTGGCTGCAAACTGAAATTTGTTTTCGGGTTTGTTGTTGGAAATGTGTGGCATTTAATCAGATGCATTTATTCAAAAATTGTCAATTTGAGCGCAAATCAGGTTCAGTGGACGCGTGTAAAATCCCTTCCAAGGCAAAAAAAAAAAAAAAAGCTGCTGAAAATTGAGTCATTATCTTTGAAAAGTGGGTTCTATTTTTTTTTTTTACAGGTTTTAAATTTTTAAATTGCGTGCACAGTAATTAGACAAGTTAGTATTTTGACCATATCATTTAAAACTGGCTAAACGTGAATGCTTAATTAATTTAAGCATAGCAGGTGTTGTGTAGCTGCATAATGGTGGTGGTCTTCATGGTCAACAGGTTGTATCAAGATCTTCATAACTGTGAGGCACTTTTTTTTCTTTAGGCAAAATGAACCAGAATGAGATTTTTTTTTAACTGATTCTGAAAAAAGTCATAAATTATCAACGGTCTCTCAGAGGGATGCAGCACTCTTGTAAATTGCTAAGATATTGGGGTGCGATCACAGAATCGCCAAATGTTTTGTTGTAAATAATCAACAGGGTCTCAAGAAACCTGTTGAGAGAAGACCCTGCAAATTAACTGGCAAGGATTTCAGAGAAATCACCAGGAGGCTCAAAGTCTTCCAGTTCTGTTATATTCCAGAAGTGCAACCTACCTGGAGTTCCTAGAAGTACAAAATGTTCAGAGCTCAGAGACGTTACCAAGTTTTTTGTTTATCATTCTTACTGAAACAGATGCAATTAAAAAAAATGAACTGGCAAAATATATTTAGTTGTATAATTTCTCAGATAGCATAGACCAAACGTAGTAAAACTCAGTTATGTCATATGTCTTATGGTAGATTACTACTGAGCACAACGAGTTTTAATCTGCAGAGGAGATGTTTCACTGGCATCATTTCACCCTTGGCAACTCCTTCCTTTTGGGCTGGAAACAAATTTTACATTCAAAATTAACACTGTGTTCTAAGGAGTATGCATTCATTAAGTGAGTGAAACACGTGTGTATAAACATTTTTATGTCATTAGCCTTTTGTTGTGTATGGCCAGTGCTTACTCTGTAGCAGAACCACAGATATTTATGAGCCATTTTTCCAAGTTCTTCACCCCTTATCCAAACTCCAAGTCAAGTTGTGAGTATTTTGCCTCCAGTCTAAGTCAAGATCATTTCTTTTTTCTTTTTTTTTCTTTTTTTTTTTTTGCTCTGTCTAATGGGTGAAATGAACAATATTCCATTAGATACTAGATGTCTGTCCTGTCTCAAACCCATAATTTCTCTTAGTTATAAATTAAAGTAATTAATACTGTCAGAACTGCAGTCGATGGCATTTTAGTTGTAAAGGCTTCCTGTGTGAAGCATTAAATTAGCTTTGGTTAGCTCCTGAGAACACACATGTACAGAAAACAGGAAACCCACTTGGAACTCAATTTACCAAAAATGTCCCTGTTTTTAAAATAAATAAATAAATAAATAAAATATATTTACCCCCTAACAGAATAGCACCCTTTGTGGTGAGCCACATTACTCACATCAAATTGAACCACTGCCTGGCACACCTCCATTTTTTGCTCCACTTGGGTATGGAGAGCCCAAGGTTTCGTCCTTCTACTTGGACTAGCATTAAATTATACCATTGTTCATTTGCAACTGCTCAGCTCTGAGCTGCAGTAACTGATAATATGGAGACTTGTCAGCTTGTATCAGATCATTATAGGCACTCATTACTGGCAAGACCATTACACAGGAAATGGAAACGGGAATCAATGCAAGACAAAGAAAATGCCTTTGTGCGTTTGATGCGGTTTGATTCATGCGGGATTTGTGGAGTTTGCTGAAGTCAGAACACATTTGTGATTAAAAAATTTTCTCTATACCATACGGTTGATGAAGTTGGGGAGATATAAGTTTTGCATGTAGTGTGCCCATACCTTCAAAAAAATCATTTCCAACCACAGCTTCCTGGCAGGTTTGCTGTATTGTCTGCCAGTAAAACAAAGCATTGCCGCTGGCCTGGCTCTGGAGAAGCATAGTTACCGTCCTCCCACATCGAGCAGAAATAGTTCCAGTTCTAAAACACTGTTTGTGCTGTAAGAATGTGTCACCTCTATGCATGCACAATCCACATCCCTGTTAGCACAGCTTGTCTGCTTATTTGAGCTATGCACACAACAACACATACACGCACACACACACAAAGTGCTCTCCTGCTCGTGAAAGTATTTCCTCAGAAGTCATGCACAGCCTCTGCAGCGCTCCTAGCCTTTTGAACCAGTCATCTGTTAGAGGAAAAGAAACAAACAATCTCAGATACGGAAAAAAAGAGAGTCCACGATGTGAAACAGTGGCACAGGAAAATGCTGCGTATCAATCTGAGGGGGATATTTTCTCTGCATATGCAAAGCAGTGCATTTTGTAGAAGATTATCACCTTTGCAGAGAATAAGTTTGGCTCCTTTCCCTATTATCCTAAACAATGACAACTTCCACAGGCAAATGTACCTCAGAACTAGTTTATATCTGCAGAATAATAATGAACTAAAAGTAATAACAGCCACTTTGGGGGGTAGAGGGGTGGGGTTAGTTAGAAACTCCTCATGAACTCTTTGTTCTGCCATCTAAAGTACCCACTCAGCTGAGCATCCCACTGATTAACACACTCCCAGTGCTTCCGGTTGTTCTAGAAAGCGTTTCTAGCACAACTAACCCAGAGCCAGCCGGAGGCGTATGTAGACTAAGTCGTCGCTTGTGGTCCCTGAGCTAAGCGGGGGGCCACCGAGAGTCCTTAAATTTTCATTTGCCACCTTTTTTTGTTTTTTTGGCTACAAACACAAACTTTGTTTTATTTTATTGGGCTTTTACACTATAGACCAACACACACTAGCACACAGTGGTGAAGTGAAAGGAAAATGATGTAGATCTTGCAAATAATAAAAATCTAAAAGGTGGAACATTTCAAGAATGAGCCGTGTTTTAAACGTACTAAATTCATTCAAACATTAAAAATAAAAGTATTATTAATTAACAACAAAAAGTATAACATTTAGCTAACAAATGTCTTAACGATGGTCACAAGCAGTGCTTTAAGGAAGGTAGTTTGGGCCTCACTTGTTAAACCTTTAAGATGCTGTTTTAAATGCAAACTGCTCAAACAATTAAGCAGTGGTGGTTGGTGGGAGATGGGCTTATTTATTTACATAACCACTTTCCTGTCTAGATGTGACTCAGTGCTTTGAACAGAAACCATAAATAACAGCCCAGCCAAAATAAGCAAAAAAACAAAAAAGAAAAATAATTATTTCTTTACCAAAAACAATACAAACATAATTATTTAAAAACGCAATAACAATAATATCGTGAAAATATCTTATATAACAGATTAAAACTAAACTACTACAATAAAATAAATTAAAAGCTAAGGTGAAATGCTATGTCTTAAGCTTTTTCCCTCTAGAGACCATGAGTGAACTAACTTCCAGATGGCTCCTAAATCCAACGCTGCTGAGGGGCCCACGCAGCCTTGAGCTGGCCTTGAACTCACCTTGCTTTCTCCTTGTCTTCACACCTTAGTGTGTTACAGAAAGCTAAATTGTTCATAACACAGCTGCATAAAAGACGAAACACAACAGAAAAGCACTCCAGCATCACAAAGTTTCACGGCCTACGTTTACCCTGCGGCTGTGTATAGATATAGTTTCAAAATGCAGCAGATTAACCATGTTTTTGGCAACAACAACACTTTTAAACTTGACTGCACAAAACCCCAACACTGGTTGCACAGTTCATCTCATGGCCTGCAGGGAAGTCCATGAACAGCTTCCTGCCAAGACTAAGTTCAGCACCACTGCTGTGAACAGCTCCACTGCCTGCTGAGCTTGAAAGCCTGTTTAATCCTTTATGTGTGACGGTCACTTCTCTCCCTTTATCATCTGTTCAAGCTCAAAGCAACATGTTCCCAAAAGTTATTTAGTGAGAGATTAAATCTCGCCTCACAATCTGGAGATCTCAAAGAGGTAAAAAAAAGTCTAAACAAAAAGCAGCAATGGAGATAAATCTGGCATTAAGTGAAAAAAGGAAGGCAAGCAACCGAAGAGTGGAAGAAAGGAGGCAGGCTCTGGTAAACAAAAAGCAAGAGAGGGGAAACATGAGGGATTGTCACGACATGCTGGATAGGAGTGAATTTTAACTTGAACATTTTCATTATTAATCTAATCTGTTTTGAGGGGGAAAAAAACCCCGGATCAACTCAAAATCTACAGGGCAATATGAGCATCACCTCTGTATCACCTTTTTACAACGACTTAGTACTCACTCAGTACTAACGTCATGCATTTTTTTGAGTATGCCTTACATTATGAAACCTTTTCAGGCAGACCTTGTCAAATTAATCCATCCTATTGAAGTTTAAAAGCTTTTCTGAGCTTTGAATGCATTCCTACTAAAGTTTTTTTTTCAAGGGAGTATCTTTCAGCTCTTTATGTAACTGCCAATAGACCTGACAGTCGTCTTCTACTGCATGCTAGCTCCCCCCAGTGATCACTGCTTATCTGACATCTTTATGCTAGTCCAGACTAAAATGAAACAAGAACATGAGGTACGAAAGAGTGTTTTGTGCATAGTTCTTTTTAATTACAAAAACTAAAAGTTAAACTTTATTACATCAGCTGTAAGAAGATTTCTGAATGGGGAATGAAACCCTCTGCTTAGGTTTACCTGCAGCCAAAGTCACTAGTCTGAATAAGGAGAGAGAAAAAAATGAGGCAGCACATCTAAACAAAAGCTGGCACATATTTCCTGGAAAAGTGATGCTTATCAGCTGCCCTCTGGAAAACTATCATCCTTCCATGTTTGCATAAATACATCACAGAGGAGTTTTATTTCCATTATAAAGACAGGTCAGTGCTGCTACTGTGATGAAGGACATCAATACCTGGCCAATCTAATGCAACATAAACCAATGCTGCAATGAATATTAGATTTGCTGATCTTTAAGGGTAGTTAAAGTCAATGGAATATCGAAAGGATTTTCCACTTTGGTATTAAAAAAAAAATCATCCCAGCATCTCTGACATTTATGAAGTCAGTGTAAAAACTTGATTAGTTTATAAATTCATCATTTCACCTGAAGACTCGTGTTTGTTTCAGACTTTGTCATAAATATCATGGTGAGCACTTTACCCTGTGCTTCCATCAAATGGCATTGGAAGAAATGAAAGGGAATAAAAAGTGGAAGAAGGTAGCTGTATTATGATCATGAAAGGCTTACTGTTGTCAAAGAAAAGTCTTTTCATATTAATGAAACTTCTGTCAACATGTATAAATAAACTACAGGTCTGTTTCTGAAAATGCAGAGACACTGTAAAAACGCTGTTAAAAGAGAAGGCATTGGTTTAAATTTTTAAACCAGTGTACCAATCTCACAAATTGGTACAGTGTAAATCTTTTGAATGTTTTTTTCTTATTATTCTTCCTTGAGTTTCAAAATGTGGTTGTGCCATCTCTTCTTTTTAACAACACTGTAACAATTTAGAGCTGAGTAAGTCAGCTACTGCTATATTTACATAGAAAGTTCTCCCCTTCCTTTATGTTTTAGTGACATTATAAGCAAAATGAATTTTGTTTCCTGTGCTTCGTTTTAAAAACACCCTAATTTTTTTAATGACATTGTTCAATCTTTCAGATAAGAAAATAAACTGACAAGATATTTAGATCAAATTACGGATTTTAAACATGTAAACATTTAAATGCACAAAAAGTATAACAGACAGACAGACAGATTTGGGGGAAAAAAAATTCTGATCAAATTTGTGAAAAATAACTTCAAAGAAAATCCAGATTTGACCTGAAAGAGTCCGGTTGTCTCATGTAATCCCAGAGTGCTTAGATATTAGAGGAGACAAGTGATCAAAGATCAGGCTCCACTGTGGCTCATATACTTATGCTGCACATCAGCAATTTAACTATCGTAGTTATATAATAATGCAAAGCCGAGCATGCAAGATCAATATTAAAAGAGTCGATGTCAAGATGAAGAAATGGGAGTGGGTGTGATCCAACGTTTCCTAACTGCATCGAGACAGTCTGAGTTGAAGGTGTGCAGGTTGGAACAAACTAATGACTGGTCCAGCACATAAATGTTAACCACCAGATGTATTTCAAGGATTACCCCACAGCAGGACTTAATTACATCAAAGTGATGACAATCATTATTCTCTATGAAGAGTGAATTTTGTGTTCTTGGATGTTGAAGATCTTGGTTTCATCACAGCTTGTTAGACTTTGTTACTTCAGTGAAACCGGGACAAGACAGGGTGACCCTTTACCGGCGGGAAAATTGACTTTAAAACACGCAAAGAAAGGAAATAAAAGCACATCAGCGTGAGTGACGTTTTAACCGCTCATAATGTATTCTGATTTTAGAGGCCCATCAATCCGTGACGGCTGTTGATTTAGGAACAATCTATTCCCCCTCTGCCACTCTGCCGGCTGTCAGTGCAGCCAAATCAGCCATCAGTCATGCCGCCTTCGCCCTCTGGCCCGCCGTGACTCCTTCAGCTGTCCGACTGGCAGAACACCTGTCTCACTCTGGGTAAAGTGCAGCTGCCATCTAACTCTCTTTCTTTCTGTCTTTCTCTCAATTCCTTTCTTTCTCTGTCTCTCTCTCTCTCTCTCTCTCTCTCTCTCTCTTGCCGCTGCAAATCACACTGAAACACAGAGTGGACTCGGCCTCATACTTCATCACAGATCGTTACTGCTCTCTCAGGTCATCAATCCGACTGAAAACAAAACAAAAGCAAAATAAAATTAAATAAAATGCACACGCTTCTGTGGATCACAAAGTGATTCAATGCAGAGAAGTTCCCAGGCTGAAGGCAGAGCTACTTTCTCACTGTCTGGACATTACAGATGGGTAATTAACAAGAGCTGGAGTCTTTAATCAGGCTGATTATTGGTCTTTTACCAAGAGAGGATGTTCCAGGGGAAACAATTAATCTAGCATTGTCTTGTCTAAAATTGTTTGGACACACATACGTGCACACAGGCTTACAATAGAAAATAAATTAACTTTGTGTAACTCTCTGCCCTCTTAAAATCCCTTCTTTATCCTCACCGATACTTGTGGGAAGGCAAGCCTGCTCAGACGCAATGGAGCACTTAGGAAATGTATAATTTTTACAGACAAACTACATTAAAACTTTAAACATATAATGCTTTTTTTTTGAATATGCACAAGTCTATTTTACCTTACGCTTTTCTATCTTTAAGCACATAATGCTTATTTTTTGAGTGGTCTATTTTACTTAAATTAGGGCTTTTATTTTAGGAGGCTTGCCAATATGTTCCTCGCAGAGGCAGATTCACTTCCCAATAATGTGTCGTTATTCCTATATTACGGAGTAAGGAAGCAGGTAATCTCGAGCTGCTCTGCAAATGGAGGAGGGTGGCACCTCGCCAAGTCGACAATAAGCAGAAAACAAGGAGAAATGAGGAAATAAATCATATGGATTTTATTGAATTGTTGCTTACTCACTACTACTGGTGCTGCCTCCAGGGGGAGCACCAGCACTGGCTACTCAGAGTGTTGGTAGAAAATGGATTGTTAGCTGGACTAAAGCTGCTTACACCAAGTATGGACATTTGTTTACCATCTTGTAACACCGGACGTGGACATAAAGTTGATGATCTATGAGTCTGGTGAGTAAAGCCAAGATTTGTTTGATGATTGAAAGAAAATGCTCTCCAAACTATCAATGCATTAAAACTGGCATCTAGCCACCCAGGAACTGTGGCCATCAAATCAATAGAACATGACTTCTGTTTATGCAACAACTAGAACTGCTTAATCACAATCAGAATTTAGTATCAATGTCTTTATATCAAAACTGCTTGGATACATTTTCCAGGTGCGATGCATCAACAAATATTGCCAGAAAATAACCTGGTGCTGTAATGCAGTCGAGGTCCTTCTTGATGCAAATTCAACACATACACATTAACACATTTAATTCAGGTAGTAATTCAGTTTCAAAGCCCCGTTTAGCAATAAAAGCACCAACAAAAAGAAATCTACATACGAGAAAAGAACTCTAACTATCTATTTTCTAAAAGAAAAAACAGAAATCAATCAATGTGATTGATTATGGGTTAATCCTAATCATATTTTCATAATAACATCCAAATCGTGCACCGACCAAGAGAAGGAGGATTTCTATAATTAGCAACAGCATGTGCTGAATTTGATTTTCCAAAATGACCGTCCTTGCTGGTGAACTCAATCTCCACACAAACAAGTACAGAAGCACAGAACACAAGATTCAGGCAGAATGAATGCTGCTTGAGCTGCACCACCTCTTGTGCCAGAAACCTGTGGAGTGGAGAGTCCAGCATGATGCATCACATAGATGCGAGCAAAGCAAATTGAGGATGACATAAAATCCCCATGTATTTATTGAATCAGATGAAGGCCACTGCCCTACCCACACCGATGAGCTAAACAAATAAACTGAACCTAATGTGCAATAAGAGACCGTAACAGCAAAACAACTTATAGATATTTATAAGTTATTAGATACAATCCTAATAACAAAGAGAGAAAAATGGCACTTTATGAGCTCCCTAAAGCTAGGGCTCCCAAAAAAAAAAGTTTTATTTTTATTTTTATTCTATTTGTTCTGCTTTTAATTTTAAAATGTCATGTGTTACAACATAAACACTTTTTTACACACAAAAAAATCTCTATTTATAGGGTTGATGTATGAAACGCCAACAGATGAACAGGAAAATAATAAAAAATTATGAAAACTGACTTCATAGTTTTGTACAGCTATAAGCCTTGTATTATGCTAAAATGTAGCAACTATATGCAGACCATTTTAAAATCAAATTCAAGAAACTGATTTTTTTCAAAATGAAAACATTTAAGGTATGAACGTCTCATTCACATGACACAGCATCAGTTTTAATCAAATTCTACAGAAACATTTGGGTGTCCAGACAAGTTTTATTTAAATAGACAGAGGCATTAATAGCTTTAGACTGAACAGGTTGCAGATTCTTGCTTAGGGAATAAAGGATGATGTAGAAACTCTTTCTATGTGTGTACAATTGTAACTGAAAAGAACACTATACTATATATTTTACAAAAAACATGCCCGAAAGCTTAAATCAACTGACCATCAAACTGTGTTTTTTTTTGTTTTTTTTTGCTGATGCTCCGCTTCACAAGTTTTTTTCCTTTTTCAGTCATTACTTGTTTGTGAGTCCTTAAAGCTTTAACTTCAAAGCATTTCTTCCTTCTTTACCTTCAAAGACTCCAGCGTAGCTTTCACAGTATGTTTTTCAGGTCACGTTAGGTCATACTGACTCCATCCTATCTATCAACTCTGGCTGCACCTGAAAACATTTTATTTTCTCACAGTTGTGAGATTTTGCTGCTCAGCAATAACCTGCATTGCACCTACACTGAGAGAACCTCTGACCACACAGTGTGGGTTCACAGAAGGCGCTTCTACACACAAACGCTACCTCATTAACTACAGGTCTTATAGTCTCAATTCATGCACTGACAATAACAGAAACGTTCATGAATGCATATTAAATCAGATTTTGAATAATTTGAACCTTATCAAATTGTGTCATCTTGATTTTGGATGTGATTAACCTGACATCACAGCTAATAGTTTAGTCTATAAAATCACTTGTGTGTGCACGTGTCAAGGTAAATCAATATTGAACTTAAGGTTTCTGTGAACAGTAGTTTGCCTTTACATGCTTTTTTTCTTATTTTCTCATGACTGCCTCAGACTGAAAACAGTAGCTTTCACTGCAGTACAGTGTAGTATGGTGCTAATTGTCCCATGAAATAAATTTCTATATCTTTCATATACAATAATAAAAGAATTACCCTATAAATCTTTTACAACAATCTCAAAGCCTCCCACAGGCCCAAAGCTGAGTCAATGCAACATTTGTCTCTGAGGTAAAACTTGATTTCATCAACAAAACACACCACAAAGCAGAAAAATATACACATAAACTAATGCCAAAGGTGCAAGTGACTCCTAAGAGGACAAACTGCGCCCTTGGGGAAAACAGATATAAGAGAAACTTTCTAAAGTAGACTGTCAATATCCACACTGGAGAGGTTATTCAACTTTTACACACAATCCCTGAAGTCCATTTATAGCATGTCAAGACCCTCATTCTTTTCCGGTTTTAGATAAGGTTAAACTTTTAATCTCACCTCAAAGCAGCTTATGTCCTTATTATAAATTCAGAATCTCAGTCTCCTCCAGATGAAACCCAAAGACACACCCTGGCGTTTCCAGGATAATGCATCCTGCAGTAAAATAGTCTTGGAAGATACCATCCTAAAGCTCTCAGAGCTCACAGGATGAAAGCTGCACAGGAACCTAAAAGAGTGAGGGATGTTGTGCAGCGAAAAGCACAGATATCTTCATCCAGAGGTTAAAGAAAGAAGCTGTCGGTCATTTGAACTTGTTTCTGTAGCACCTTGCAAAAGTATCCACCTTTTAAAGTTATTCTGGCTTGATGCCGCATTGGAACCACGGCATATTTTTCTCATCTTTTCATGAGAAAAATATGCTCATGAAATACAGAAACAATATCAATGGTGTGGCATGTAATTGTACTTAACCCCATTTACCTTTATATCCATTTTCTTTATTGACAAACAACACTGATGAACAAACAGCATCATAAACAATGGGGAATACAACAGCTGGCTTAGGAATGTAGATTTTAAATACTTGAGTTAAGTCATAAAACAACGTCCCAAGCTTTGATTTAGCAGAACCTACACAGTTTTAACTGACAGGCTGACTTTGCTAACTTTGGAGGAGCTGCAGAGATGCACAGCTCAGCTGAGGCAATGTATCAACAAGACAACAATAAGTTGTACACTCCACAAAATGACCTCTTTGGGGAAACTCTCAAGAGTAAAACCATATGAAGTCTCATTCATAGTTTGCCACCACCCAGACAGGGGACACCATAAACATGTTGGTCATACGAGACCAACATGTTTATTTGCTCTACCTGAAAAGTGCTACGGTACTGTTGAGTCACGAACACAGATTTAAACTGAGGCAAGCTCAGCATGCAGCGCTTCTGATGTATCATCACTTAGTAACTATTCCCAGACTGATGCATGTCTGTGGCTTTGTCATCTGTTCTTTAAACTTTTTAGGTAAGGCTGTAATGTGTTTTGAGCTCTTTCAGCATCCTTAATGTTGTCAGACAGGTTTTATTTAAGTAATTAAAAGTGCAGTTCTAAAACCTCAATTCATGAGCAATTAAGGAAAGCAATTATATTTTCACACAAGGCTAGAATCATTTGTCTAGCTCTTTTACTGTAATGAATTAAATCATGGTTTTGAGTTTCAGTGTCACAAAAAATGTAAAAACAAAAGAAGTTTTTAAACGGGCATTAATTTAAGACTGTAATAGTCACTTCAATTGCAATAAATTGGGTTACAAAAAAAAGCAGGGTGTATTCTGTCAGGAAAGTTTTCTTTTCAACTGACAGACATAAACAAAATATGTGATGTATGTTTAAAATAGTCAATTAAAACCGTCGTCATTGTGTTTCATTTCAACTCAGTGTGTTTAACCAAATATCTCCATGTCTGTCCTGACTTCATTCTTTAAAAAGTATCTTTGATGTTTGCAGTTATTAGCTAACAAACCCATGTGATCTCCCTGAGAGAAAACACAATCAGAAGACAGCAAAACACAATCAGAAGACAGCAAACGATCACACCGGGCACAACTTAAAGACACTCGATGGCGGAAGTGAAATAATTAAAAAGAAAAGTGAGAAAATGCTGCCAACACGGAATCTATAAATTTGTTCATTAAGGATGCCACACAGGCAGCAGATGCATATTAAAAAGAGACAAGCAGAGTGAGTCAGAATGATGGGAGCATCATTTGCAGATCCAGTCCTCGTAAACAGGGCTTGCAAGCCTCATAAACGTTATGTGTGGGCATCAATAGCTTACAAGAGGGTCGTAGGATTGAAGAAGGAAAAGAAAGTTTCAAGTTGCGGGCAGATTTTTGCAGCTGTTTAAGGATTTAGTTGGAAACCAAGCAGAATGGTGAAAAGCAATAAAGCAGAAATCAGCAGCAGCTTAAAACTGGGAGCTAAAAGATTAAATAGCAAAGGTCATAACTGCAGAAACTCAGTTTGCTAGAAGGAAAATAAAAGCTGAATGAATATAGCGGTATTCTTTTATTCCTTTAAAGAGTTATCAATAGAGAAACACTGGAGAATAGTTTAATAGCAACTGGAAGCTTATGCGTAAATAGAGCTTCATTCATTTATTGTGGTCTCCACAGATATCCTGACTAGCAAAGAGATCCAATCTAATTTAGGTTTAATTATTCTCTCCATCTCTTTATTAGTTCTAGTAATCCACATAGATTATTATTATTTACATATGTTTTTGTTGCTCCTAAATTTCATTTTGCCATGACACAGACACACGTGAGTAAATACACAGAGGAGGAATCAGGATAACAAGGGACAGCAGGAGACAATTAAGGGCAAAAAACTCGACAACACAGAGACTCAGTTGACTTGGAACACACACACACACACGCACAAAATCATTACACATTTTTCTTCCAGCTGCACATTTAATGTCAATTAAAAGTTTGGGCCTGCAGGGAAGGTTAAATTTGTCAGGTTAAAAGATTTTTAAGTTTTATTGTGTAATTTGGATGAAACAAGCCTCTAATGAACCAGAACATCAACTGTTTTCAATAAGAGACTTTTGAAGATATGTAAAATATTATTCAAGTTTTGAAAAATGAGAAAGAAAAAAAGTTTTATAAAAAATATCTATATTGTACGGAGCTAATCACAGGTTTCTTTTGTTTTTGCTTTCTTAGTTTTTTTTTCAGCTCATCAAACTATTTTATTATCAAAGATGATCTAAGTGAACTCAAAACACAGCTTTCAAGTGCTGATGTAATTTAATTTATTAAGCTTACATAACCCAATATTTAAAAAAAAAAGTAATCGCTCCCCAAACCTAGTTACTGTTTGGGCCACACTAGACTTGGATGTAAAAACAGTGTGATTTGTGTGATTACTGAGGTTACTTTGTCTTTTCTTAAGCATTATTTGATGATAGAAAATATTGGTAACAATTTATTTGAAGGGGGGTGAATAAGACTGTCATGACACTGTCATAAACATGTCATAACACCTGTCATGAACATGAATAAGCCTTCATGAATATTTATGACTGTTGTCATAAAGCGTCATTTGGTAAATTATGACACTTTTAATACAAAGTTGACATTATTCAAAATGTCTTTGTTATGACAACTTGACATAAACCAGGAAATCATTACTGTTTAAACTTTACCTTTAATAACATAAAGATACCTAATTTTTAAAGTGCAATCAGTAATACTTTTATAACAAATTTATATCAGTAATGATTTCTTGGTTAATGTCAAGTTGTCATAACAAAGACATTTTGAATAATGTCAACTTTGTATTAAAAGTGTCATAATTTACCGAATGACGTTTTATGACAACAGTCATAAATATTCATGAAGGCTTATTCATGTTCATCACAGGTGTTATGTCATGTTTATGACAGTGTCATGACAGTCTTATTCTTATTCTTATTTAAATACCAAAACATTTAAAAACATTAAAGATTTATTTTATTTTGGCCTTTTTTAAGGGGCAGATTCTTTCTATTTGTTTATGTCGATTGTTCTTATAAAAAAGTTACTGGAGGGAGAAACTTTAATGCTTTATTTAGTCACTGCATTACTTTGTCAAGTTATCAATCTGAAAAAAGGTTTTTAAACATCATGCACACAATTCGCAGACATACAATGCAAACAATAAAAAAATATCAACTTATATAAAGTCTCTATGCCAATAATGAAAATATGCCTGTGCATGTAGCTTCTCAAAACCACCAAACATTTTAGTTTAAAAAACCAGGAAGAATCCTAATTTAAAGACCTGCTGTGGAAAAGAATGAAATAAAAGGTTCAGGAGAGAAAAAAAAACCTTACAATCATCCTACAGTTGCTCTTCTTTAAAGAAAACAGATTCAAAATGAGCTGATGAGCATCACCTATGAACAGTGGAAAAGTTGCAGCTATTGCTGCATCAGCTACTCCTGCACACAATATTGCATTGCATTAAATATTTATCTAACACTTACAGCACAGAATTTAATACATGTACAGCTAAAAGCTGATGGATCTCAAAGCAACACTCAAGATATATTGTTATTTAAATATATATACAATACTGCACAATATTTATAATAAAATGTACCTATGGAAAGCAAGTTTTCTCTGCAAATATTTGATAATGCCACTTATTTTGAGATTCATACAGCATGAATCTTTGTCAACTAGTATAAATCTCATGAGATTTACAAGTTTGGTAAAGTGTCCATCACAATCTTGCGGACAATATTTAATGTGAATGATGTTTTAAAAAGCTGAGTAAATTTGGGGGACTTGATAGCGCTTCTTGGAATTAGTAACAGGTAATACTGATGCAGCCTGAACGCTGCCAGTTCTGTGGGGATTTATGTGTTTCCTTTCTCAACTCAAGTTCATGTCAAAGCAGATGCATATCTCCGACCGGGGCTGCCTGACCAAATCAGCATCAGCTCATGAGCAGTAGCCTGAGTTTATCGAAATCAGACACAGCCACAGTTGTCACCCTGTGCTCTCTGAGGGATCCTGCCAGGATTTGGTAAAATATCCGTCCCTGCAGAGCTTCAAAGTGTGTCTACCAGCACCTGACACCAGGAGTACTGTATCTTTAATCAGATACCAAGGGCAGTTCAAAATCAGAAGTACTCAGAAATACTGGACTTGTTTAAATCAGAAATTTCTTTAATATTCTTCTATTTAAAAAATATATATATTTGAGATGTTTATTCCAACCTAGGATACTAATACACTATATTACATATTTTATAGTTGTGCTTATGTGAATCCTCAGATGCTTCTTATAAATTTTGTAATTTCCTGTGTATCCAAAACAGAATGCATTTTTGTTAAATGAACTTTTTTTTCTGTCACTTTTTATTCTCATTGTATAAATATAAAAGGGCTGTTTTAGGGCATTTTGGTTACATACATATTTTTTGTCATAAGAGTCTTTGTTTTGTTTCCTTGTCTGACATCATGGGAAAATCAAAAGAAATCAGCCAACGTGCCAAAAGGAAACCTTGGCTGATTGTGAAACTTGAAACAAGTTTGAAACTAGTCTATTTCTTTTTAACTTAGAGATTGTTTTGTTTTTGTTTGGTTTTTTTTGATAGAGTTTAAACAAATAAAATTAAACTACTTTTGTAGTTCACAGTTGGGAAGAACTCAGGAGCAAAATATCTGCAAAACTTCACAAAATCCTACCACAAGCTGTACTTTTTATGTTTCTGTAAAGCGGAATATTTAGAAAAATAAAAACAAACCATATGAAGATTGTGTACCATCTAATATCTGCAACATAAATTACATAAATGGCTTTCAGACATTTAGGTGTCTAAGGTGAAGACACCTTAGATAACAAAGAGGATTTAAATGACTTTGGTAGCTTCCAGGAAAAATTGCAAAGTGGTTCAAAGTGAAAGAAAGGTAACAGTGGCTCAAATAACCACTATTTAAAGGCAATGTACACAAATATAATTTCTGAACATGTCAAACCTTGAAAAATATAGGCTACAGTAGCTGAAAACAACATCAAGTGCCACTATTGTCAGCTAAAACTTACTATTCCCACAAGCTTACCATGGTAGAAACAGTAGATTACAAAAGTATTCCCTGGGCCAGTGGGTCTAGATTTCAGTCGCCATATTCAGATGGTATAGAGACGGAATTTGTTGTAAAGAACATTAAAACATGGATCCTTCAGTCAGTCAAAAGCGTAGACAGGTGGAGGTAGTGTAATGGTGTGGGAACACTTGAGGGCAACATCAGCTGAGCATGCTTTAAATGCCTCGCTTGAGTTGGTTGCTGACCGCCACTGAATATTTAACTTCTGATGGTTACTTCCAGCAGGATGATGCACCATATTACATTCACAATGAGCTCACTGCAGTCCAATGTCCTCCACAGTCAGCAGATCCAAATCCAACAGAGTCCTTTCAGGTTGTGGTGGAATAAGGGATTGGTTTCATGCATATGCAGACAGCAAATATAACCTCGATATGAACCAAAATGTCTAAGAGAGGCTTCCCACACCTTGACAAATCAATGTCACAAAGTAAGACTGTCCTGAAGACAAAAGAGTCCATCCCAGTAATAACGAGGTGTACCTAATCGTTTGGTGGGTGAATAGTGTCTCTCAACTAAGTTGTAAACAGCAAAGCAGCAGTAATGAATTAATTAAAACACCAACTTGTCCTACAATACATAATCAGAAAGACCTAAACTTAACATTTGACAAGTTTAACAAATGCGGGCTATAATTTGGTGCCCACCAGTGTCAATGACTACAATGGGAGCTGTCATCAAAGTGCTCATTATATCATCAGACTTCTTTTAAAGCTAGATATTTAAATAAACAGTCGTGCCACTTTCTCAAGTCCTCCTACAACATTTTTTTGAAAGTTTCAGCTAAACATGTCCCTCAGTGCCAAACTGCAGAGATGTATAATTAAAAAGAGGCTCAAATGATAAACACGTACCTGAGAGGAATTAGCACTTACCTTCCAGAGTTTCTCCACCCGTGACAACTTGTGTGTTTTCATTTTGTCAGAGAGGCAACGACGTGTGACGTGGAAGCAGCAAGATACGGTAAAAAAGTACCAAAAGAGACACACCTCAGGAGACCACTGAGCGTAACCCCAGCATCAGCATCCACACTCCGAGCAATTAGACAAAGTGTGTTTGCGTGTTTGTGCGCGTTTTGTCCCCGTGGCCTGTTCCTAACTGCAACATTGCCCCGCTTCTCCCCAGAAAAGAGCATAAAACCCGACACCTCTGCAGTCACAGTAGAGGAGATCGGATCACTAAGGGAACATCAGACGTATCGTGGCTGCTGCCGCCGCTCGTACGCGTCCCTGCAACACAACGCCGAAAGGAGAGTGAGGAGAGCTGCCAGAGCGCTCAGGCCCTCCACAACAATCAGCACTGAACCACTTACCTGGGCCATTAGCTGCATCTTGCCTTCAGCACAGATCAGCATTACACACCACACACACAGAGCTTCTGCCAATTTATAGAGCATTTCAAACAGTCAAAAGTCTCTCCTCAACTTTCCCTTGCCAGCAGTGTTTCCCCCCACAAAACCAACTTTCTCTGACCTGATAGCAGCTCATCTTATGGGGCTGGAATGGATGCAGGGCTTTCAAAGTGCTGATGCAGGCAGTCTGTGTGTCCCTGAGGAGCTGATCCCCGTAAGGTGTCACAAAACTGTACACATGATCTGCACCCGCAAGGCTTTGCAGGAATGATAAATACACCGTGTGATGTGACAACTCCATGTTAAGCTTCTTTGGCTTATAAATTATTTAAAAATCAAAGACGGTAGAACATTTCTCCTAAGAGGAAAAAAAAAATCACTGAAAAACTTTTAATAAAATATTGTTGCTATCGGGCAAAAAAAATAAAGGCTTTACGTGGAGATCATACCATCCAGACCCCCTGGCAAAGATACAGAGGTCTTGACTGAATTGATAAGCCTTGGACAGCTTATATGACTTTGCATAACTTACAAATGACAATGCCACAGCTGGAAAATACATTCATAAACAAGTGGGCAAATTTAGAAAATACATCCCAACAATGCAAAAGCAAACCTGGTGTGCAGAAAAACATCAATCCAGGCAGTTCGCCGCTCCTGTTTTAGGTGGATATACCATTTGACATCCTGTCAGCTCTCAGAATACTGAATCACTCAACAGTGCTCCCCACCAAGCAGTCATTATTTCCCACATTTCTGCTCAGCTCCACACGAGCCATACGCTGAACACTTCGGCTGCCAGCTCGGAGTGAGGTGACCCACCCCTGAATGAGCTCTGCGCCTCGTTCAGACTCCTGAGCCTGGATTCAGAGGAATCCATGAGAGAAATATCGACTGGAGATGATTATTTTCCTGCTGCAAAAGTGATGAAATACAAACTGAGTCTACAAAGAAAGTAGTTCAAGCTGACATGTGCCTGTCCTCAAATGGAAAGCCCCACAGGTAAAAGCAGATACATGCAACGCGCTACTGCTGAAGTAGATACAGAGAACAGCTTGGAGATAAAGTAGAATACCACAGCCAGAAACCCACCTTCATGGCAAGAGGGACAAACGGTCATGTTCCTGTCACTCCTCTGAAGAGTAGGACACACGCACGGGTCCAACAAGGACGCAGCGTGAAAACCTATCTCATGTGTTATTCATCACAAGACTAAAACAAGAGCCTCGAGGCAGAAGACGGCCCTCTGTGCCATCATTTAAACCAACAAGCAGACTTGAAAACACAATACCAAAATTAAACTTGTTACACGGGATCCAAAAAGTGGAAAATAGTGAAACTGCAGGGTGCTGAGTTCATATTACAGATTCAGGAATGCTTTGGGTTCAAATAGATAATTAGACAAACAGATCTCACAACTGATGTCTTTTAACATATTTCCTCTTTTATTTAACAACACAAAAACCAACTGCAGTTTCAATCCTGTCTCAATCTGTGGACAAAAACTGCTTCTACTTAAGTATCAGTTAAAACCCTTGTGATGAACTAGGATTAACCAAACTCCCGTTTTGCGTTCTCACTAGATTAGAGCAACAGTCTTCTAATCAGCACACAATTTTATTATTGGAGTTGATTTGAGTGTTATTATCCTTCTTTTTCTCAAGAACTACAAAGATTTTCTAAAACACTTAAATTCAAGTTTCTGCCAGGTTTTAAAGTCTTGCAAAGATTGAACCAAGAAAGCCTGCAAAAAGACATCTCGGACCATCTTTCATGCTGTTGGTAGCCTATGAATGTGTCTACATCTCAGTTCAGTCATATGCTCGTGTGCATCCGTGTGTCTCTTTGGGGGGTGGTGGGGGGGATATTATGCCAGGGCCAATAAGCGAATCTGCCTCTGTGACACAACACATTACTGCTGCCTGGTCTCAGCCCAGAAGGGGGGGGGGAAAAAAGTATGAAAGGACTCAAGAGATGCTGCAGCTACAGCCGCTGCTGTAATTCCAGCCAACAGAAATGTTGCTGACAAAAATTGACTTCTCTCTCTCTCTCTCTCTCTGTTATTCAAACAAATATTCTTCCTGTTTTATTCGAAAAACAAAGATTAGTAAGCATGACGGGCTGCGGCACCTCTTGCTTTCTGGTTTCTTGTCACGCTCATTGCAACCGATATGGTGGCTTGGCCTCTCACCTGCTTGAATTACATGTCAGAAGTGAGAACAGTATTGGTGACTTGGGCAAAAAAAAAAGATTGTTTTCTGTATCCTCAGGTCAAAGCATGTTTGATGTGATTTAAAAAAAATATTCATGATTGTATTTTTTCTTTCAGTCCCTTTGAGATGTGACACTATCGCTTTTGGCTCAATATTGGATCCTTTCATTACGTGACTTTATTTACAGAAGCTTATCTGGGACAGCAACACTCTTTATGTGTTGGAGTAAGAGAGGTAATATAAAGATAACAGGGAGGAATATTCCCACTGGTGCTGTAAGCGGCGCACAGTCCTCCATTGACTGTAACACAACAGTCTCTAGTGGTAAAGTGGACACAGTGCATGCAGCTCTGGAAAAAAATCGCTTCCTGTATCTAAAACATCCTCGGAGACAACATGTACATGGAATAAATCTGTTACTGTGAAGGGCAGGATTTATACAACAAACACACTCTAATGGCTGATGTGCAAAACTCCTGAAACACTCCAAAGGCACGAGATGTTACAATTTATGTGGTTTATCTAAAAAAAAATGAATGCAACCTGAGGTTATAAAATAAAAACCTGATACGGACACAATAGGCGAAGACGATGACAAGAAGCAAGCTGGGTTATATTTAGCTAAATGAAAGTGTTTAAAAAGCAGCAGAAATCTTTATGGTCCTCTAAGAGGTGAACTACAAAAAAAAATGAACGGCAGATCTTTCATTACGATGACGCAAATGATTTTGGACAAAATAAGACTGTATTTTATTTTTTTTTTTCTATTTCAACCAGCTCAAACTAGTCGAAGCATAAGTGAAACATAATAACAGGCATTCGGAGTGTAATGTGAATGAAATTGATCTAAAAACTCGCACACGGCAGCTTAATGACACCTCGTAATGTTATTTCACCTGATTTTAAGAGCATGAAATGTACCACAGGAGACTAAAGCTCACCATCATTAGTGGATAAGGAGACTTTTACTGCATTGAAACACTGAATGACAGTACCTGTCTGCCTGCGTAATCTTACAGTAAATCATAAAGAGGTAGAGAGACATTAAACGGAGAGACAGACGGCCTGCTGAGATGCTGTTGACAGGTCTGCTGAGGGGGCCGGAGGGGGGCAGGGAGAGAGAGGGATGATCGATGGCGTGTCACCAGAGCACAGAGGTGCTGGGCAGGGGGATGGACAACCTGTTGAGATGCTTTCTGGAACCGAAAAGCAAAGATCGATAGTGAATAAGTCTGTCAGCGGGGTCTAAAACACATGAAAAGAAGAGAGGGCATACATCACCAAATACTTATTCATGGATTTATTACAACAACAAAAAAAAACCCACATGTGATCATCTCTGGGGATGGCATTTGCCGTGACACGAGCAGGGGAAAGCTGTGTCATCTCCAGATGGCATTCTGAGCCACCAGCAAACTGCAGCGTGTGTATGAATGGTCTGGTATTTGACACATTGTAAGGACCATTTTCCTAACACATACTACGCTGTGGGGACCGACTGTACAGTTTGGGGATCAACGAGGAGAAGTGCTGTTTTAGGGCTAGGAATCAGGTTTAGGACTAAGGCGTGAAATGAGTTTAGGGGGAGGCATGCACTGGTGATGGTTAGGTTAAGGGTAAGGCTCAGGATTAGGCTACAGAAATGAATAAAGAATGATTAGAAGTCAATGCCCTGTGAAGACAGAAAGACATACTGAGTGTGTGTTTGCGAGTCCACAGGGCTCACAGCCTCGCCCTCCCCACCTTTGCAACCATGGCAACATTGAGCAGGAAGTCCTGCTGCGGATGCTTTGTTGTCCTGCGGGGAGCAGCTGCACTGGGTGACAGCATGTCTGCCTTCAGTGGCCTTTACCAAATACTGGCTGAAATGTTCAGTAAACTCTAATGTTTTGATTTTAGACTTGGATTTGTACTTGCCACTGTTTCCGAAGCACAATACTCTGCCTTTGTGTCTCGGCTCTTAGTTTGGTGTTTAAAAGCTCAGTACACTTTTGTTCAAGAAAATTAAGTTGAGCATACAAAAAAAAAAAATTGTCTTTCTATAATTCAAATCTAAAAACATCCTGCCTTTTCCTGCCATTTCACTAAGATGTGCCACCTTGTGTCGACAGTCGTAAAATACGCTTTGCAGATGTATAACAGCAAATTTTAAATGTTTCCAAGGGTGTGAATACTTTTGCAAACCAACATGTTTTACTTTTGTAGGTAGGGGTAAATCTACGTCTAAATTATTTATTCGATCAGACTTTGTAATCCTGAAAACTATAGTCATCTTGTTTTACGGCTATGTTTAGGTTTCTGTGTGTTTTTTTTTCTTCTTTTATGATAAGCTGTCCAATTTAAAATGTTTTGTTTTTGTTGACAGCAGGAACTTTTTTTAAAAAAAAACCATCCCTCTGGCTTGTTGTGCTTTCATCAAACTTCACTTGAGCAGCACACTTATTTTTAGACAGCGGTGGCTTTGCCCTTCCAAATCTGTCACTCACAGCACTGTTCCTCAGTGTTTGTCTGATGGCGGACTCACTCACAAGATCATTAGAAAACGTGAGAAATCTTTTTCATCTGCTTAGCTTAGAGATCTTATCTGATGGATATCAATCAGAAAAATCACAAGTTCTAGTGTTCTTATTCACAAAATACTCCCAATATTCTTACATCGTGAGTTATAGACTAGACTAGAAGAAATGTCTATGCATGAATGTTTTTGGACTATAGGAGGAAGTCAGAGTACAAGGCAAAACCCCCACACATGGGACAAGGTGTAGATCCGTGCAGAAATGTTACGGGCAAAATAAAAACCTAGAACGTGCGAGGCAACAGCTCTAACAAGTGTCATAACTCTATTTTTTCTTCTTTGCATTGACTTATTAAATAATCCAGCACCATTTTTAAATTAGCTGTAGAATAAATACGTTTCAGATTTTATTGTGAGTAGATCATTAAGCCAGGAAGGACTGTGGAGATTTAAAATATAGTTTATTATATAATCCTGCCAGTTTGACAGCAGCCCGAAGCAACACCAAAATAAACACTGATGAGCTTCATAGTTTAGCGCACAGGAACACACAGATTTGACCTGTCGCATACAACGACTGCTGTCCTCCAGATCGCCCAAAAATGTCCTTGTGAACTTTTTAAGAGTTAGCCAGAGCAATCTCTAATCCCTCCCAAGTAGCATCTCCAAATTTCCACAACATGAATTCATATGTGCTCAAAAGAGTCTTTTCTAAATATGTGTCAAAGTTTTCTTTTGTGAATTATGTTATATTGCTGATTTAGAAATAAAGCTTTGAAATAATCTATACCTACATGTAAGTACTTTTAAATTAAAGAAGCACAATTAGTTAAATCAAAATTGTGATGGCAAATTCTTTTTTGCATCATCACGACTGCAAAGCAGGATATGACACCACAAGTGTCACGCATTCATCATCTGCATGGTTAAAATGTATCTGATCATTTAAATGGACTTTAACTGCCCTTAATAATCAAAGCAGGAGAATTTCTTTGGTTTCTGATGCTGGAGCTCATGGAGAATGCTGGGGACGCAGTGTCATAGTGAAAAAAGAAAAGTGCCTTGAAACTGAGCATTATTCACAATCAATTCCACAATTTTCAGCAACACTATTAGCATAAAATATTTTATTGAAATCAAGCTGCTGCTTTATATAATAAATAATTTGTGAAACTATGAGTTTTGAACCTGTATTTTACTGAACTTAATTACTATGTACCTTGCAGGATCAATCAGTGTAAATTCACAAAGACGCTGTTCAGATGAAAAAAAAAAAAACAGAACTGTCTCTTACTAAATTATTGACAATATCCACTAACATTATTAATAAATAACAACTTCACAGAACCTAACTTCAAAAAATCTAAACCAAACCTTTACTGAAATTGCTTATGAATAGCTCTTTGATTAATAATGAATACGTTCTTAATTATGGGCTTTTGAATAACTTTCTCACATCAGTGAAATTTTAATTATAGTGTAAATAACTGTTCATCCTAAATAAATATAATAAATAAATATAAATATCCAGAAATACACAGTGATTTGCTTCTTTAATTTGCTAAAGCGATTGCTGGATGACAAATAAAATTCAGCTTTCTGAAAGATTATGAGGCTGACTTGTTTATGATAGTTAGTATTTTGTAGCATAGCAACACTACATATATAGAATGAATATTACTTTCGAGAATAACTTTCAGTTAAAACTGTATTCATTCGATCATGCACGACATAAGCCACCGTCACCCCCAGTTTTGCCTCCATCTCACAGTTAAAATGCACAACCATCCTTCGCTGCACTGTTGAGAGAGCTTTGGCGTCTCCAGACGGATGATCATTCTGGATTAGTGCAGCCCTCAGTGAGCAGTCATCACCTGAAGAAAACTTTTAACCTCAACGCAGAGATGATAAGGACAGCCGAATGCTTTTGCTGCCTTCTTTACTTTTATCTGGCTGCTCTTGTTGAGCTCCGTCTGCCTGGCTTATCTCAGCTGCACATCTCAAAGGAAGCACAGACCTGAGCCGAGACTCTGGAACTGGGCCAAAGTCTCTCGCTCAAATCTGGAATATCTCTGAGCAGAAGGCGTATGAGGATAGGCAGAGTGTGCGACGGAGATAGAGTGCGTGTGTGTGTTAGCCCTGGGCGATCTCATGCAATGTGATTAAATTTCACTTTTAAGTCTAACAGTCTTTACAGTTGTGGCTTGCTTCTTTTACTCATAATTTCCAACTCGCAGTACCTTGTTTAACAATTATTATGTTATTTTCTTTCGACAATCTAAACATGCAACTTACTGGCATTGATTAGAAAATGACAGACGCTTCCAAAGAGTAAGAAATGCATTACTACTGATAACATTTTAAAAACACATTGGGAGTACAGAGATCTAAAACAAAACATGAGTTTCTGTTTCCAAATTTGTAAACTGTCTGTCTATCCATCCATCCGTCTATCCACCTGAGACTGGATCACGGGGGTGATATCAGGCATCCCTCTCTTCACCAACCCTGTCTAGCTCATTGCGAGAGCAGTGAAATCCTTGGATAGATTGGATATAAAACCCTTCAGTGAGTTCTGGACCTGCCCTCGGTGGTCCTCCCGGTGGTATATGCCTCTAAAGAGAGGAGAACAGGAGGCATCCTGATTAGATCCCTGATTCACCTCACCTGATATCTTTCGACAGAGAACCAATGCCTCCACTCCCAGCTCCCGCTTCTCACCCTATGAATGAGTCCAGCGACTCTTTGGATAAAGCTCTTTTCAGCCACTCATATCCGGGAAGAAATCGGACGACCTTTCACAGATTACAGAGACGGGCAACGCTGAGCATCTGGTAGTTGAGCCTTGTCATAGCATGGGCCTCCGACCTGCTGGATGTGACACTGAGGTCTGGCACCATGTGGTCAGGTGGTGGTCCATTAGCATATTTTTATTCCTATTACAAGTCAATCTGTCTTTATCTTAATTTAGACCAGAAAACTGTGTTGAAAATGTGACTTTTAACCCTTATATACACCTTGTCTGAACAAGGCTAACAATGATTCAACCACATTCTATGCTGCTTAAACATAAGGCAGTGTCTTTCCAATGGTTTTTCAACACACATCTGCAGAAAGAGATCATAAATGGTTCGCACTAATTAGCCCCCTTTAACTGTATCGTGGCTCTAAGTTCTCTACTATTTGTTTTTTAATGAAGCATGCACACTTATTCAGTGCTTGCTGTTATGCATATGTCTGCTTTTTAAACAGCTGAGTATATGGAGGTGCAGTAGCACTAAGGATCACCCCTCAAACTGAATCCCACCCCCATGATTTCTGTATAACATGGACACATCAAACAGGTATCTCACTGCAGCAACCATAACAGGCAAGGTAAAAAGAGGAAATTAAAGTGCTTCTCTGGAATAATTTTGTTGTTTAAGACAACAGCCGTGGGGCAGAAAACAAGTCATTTATTTGCAGCGTGCCACCCTGACAATAAGGTGGCCCTGAGGGAAATGAGCTTTCACTAATGACTGCTAATAGTTACACATGGATACACAGCTGTCATTATTAAGTCACAAGCAGCGAGAGGTCTGTTGGAGAAAAAAGACTGCTTTATGTACAAAATACAAACAAAGGAGAAAATTGGGGCTGAAAAAAGCATTGTTATAATTATCATTCAGGAATGTCCACACAAGCTGTCAGAGACTTTTAGCACACGATCAAAAGAGGGATATATGATTTAGGAGCCTATTTGTTTCTATTCAGTTAACAAACCGGCAGGAAAAATATATATCGCTTGCTCACTTTTCTTCCTTTTTTTTTATCTGATTACTGTTTATTTCTGTCTTAAATTGATCCAAATTATTCTCTCAGTGGGACTTAATTAAAGAATGGTGATTAAACAGGTGAGAAAGAAAAATTAGATGCGTAATTGTTTTTATACGGTGTGGGGAAAAAAGTATTTGGAACGCTACACATTTCTTCTCCTTTTGCATTTTAATCTTCCTTCAAACTATTTCAATATCAGACAAAATCAATCGAACTAAACAAAGAGCAGTTTTCAAAAAAAGTCCATCCATCCATCCATCCATCCATCCATCCATCCATCCATCCATCCATCCATCCATCCATCCATCCATCCATCCATCCATCCATCCATCCATCCATCCATCCATCCATCCATCCATCCATCCATTTTCTTCCGCTTATCCGGGATCGGGTTCGCGGGGACAGCAGCTTCAGAAGGGAGGCCCAGACTTCCCTTTCCCCAGCCACTTGTTCCAGCTCCTCTGGGGGAACCCCAAGGCGTTCCCAGGCCAGCCGAGAGACATAGTCCCTCCAGCATGTCCTGGGTCTTCCCCAAGGCCTCCTCCCAGTGGGACGTGCCCAGAACACCTCACCAGAGAGATGTCCAGGAACCATCCTTACCAGATGCCCGAGCCACCTCAAATGGCTCCTCTCGACGTGGAGGAGCAGCGGCTCTACTCTGAGTCCCTCCCGGATGACTGAGAGCCCAGCCACCCTGCGGAGGAAACCCATTTCGGCCGCTTGTATCCGGGACCTCGTTCTTTCAGTCATGACCCAAAGCTCATGACCATAGATGAGGGTGGGAAGGTAGATCGACCGGTAAATCGAGAGCTTCGCTTTTTGACTTAGCTCTCTCTTCACCACGACGGACCGGTACAGCGTCCGTTTCACGGCAGAGGCTGCCCCAATCCACCTGTCGATCTCCCGCTCCCTTTTTCCCTCATTCGTGAACAAGATCCCCAGATACTTAAACTCCTCCACTTGAGGCAGGACGACCCCCCTGACCCGGAGAAGGCACTCTATCCTTTTCCGGCTCAAGACCATGACCAAGACCAAGACCAAGACCAAGATCAAAAAAAATATTCCATTTATTAGGGGGGAAAGCTAGCTAATCTAGCACTATGCGGAAAAGTAAACGCTATCAGGAGGAATTGATAACTGTGTTTATATCACTGTGGAAGATTATATTTTATTTTTTATTTCAGCTACTAAGGGGGTTTTCAAGCATAAAAGGTCTATCTCAGATCATCCAAAAGTATGTTCATTGGATTTAAGCCCGTACTTTGACTAAGCCATTTAGTTTAAATCATAATTTGAAACCAGTTGTTTGTATTTAATCAGTTTATCTTAAACTGATGATCTACAACATCTAAATGTGACATAAAAGTGAAGCACGAGTCATCTCTGAAGGTACAAATAGGTTTTAAACATCGCAGAAACTGACGTCGATCATAAAGGTTTCAAATATCAGCCCCAATTGTGAAGAAACAGAAATGTTTACATTTTCCAATGTTAATCCTACCATACAGAAAAGGTTAATGTAGGCAGGATCCTGTCAGAGCCCCTCAGGCTTTGATCTGTGGGCAAAAATATCTCAATGTTTAACCTTTAGGCTTGGCAGTTAATTAGGTTGTGTTTGCAGAAAAGGAAGCGAGGAGGAAAATAAACTGTTTGTAAAGTCTAACCTATCTGTGACTCTGGATTTAACACCAAACCCTCATGGATGCATACAATCAAAACAATTGATCAATTTCACAACAAACACAAAAAGTCTCTCAGAAGCCCAGAAAAACAACAACAAAAAACACATTAATAAAATATCACAATTGCTTGCAAAAAAGTAAGTTATTTTATATGTGTCCTTAACTTCAAATGCTGCTAAATTCAGATCAAAGAAAAGTGAATCCTGACAACTATTTTAGTTATTGTTTCTGCTTTTCCGTCCACAGTATGAATGACAACACCAGCAGTGTCTTAAATCTTTAACCAAGACCTGTTTTGGAAAAATGGAGCTCCATGAAATGGACTCCCCATCTCCGAAGGCACAAGGCAATTTCATGCTCCACCACAACTCCAGGGAACCTCAGCAGTGAATGTCACCTCAAGGTTAACAGCCTAAACTTAGGGAATATCTTGGAAGTCCAGCGGGGCAATAACAGCTGTAAAAATCCAATCTTAAGGTTGTTAAAGGGAAAAAAAAATAGTTTTAATGAGCCAGCATTGAAGGAGTGGAGAAAGGATCTTCCTTCTTTTTCTTTTTTTTTGCCTGCTCTGTGTCGAGCTAAGCCGTTCCTTTTGTTATTGATACTGACGGCTGCAGAGTGTGAGTACTCAGTCTGTTGCCAGCCTACTCACTAGACTAACAGGGATGAATAAATCAAAGGAGCATCAAAGATACATATTTGTTCAAGGCAGGAAACTTTTTTTTTCTCTGCAAACAAGCAGAGCAAACCAAAAACTGTCTGCAGTTTTGGTTTGTTGGTTGACACCAGGGATGGTTAATTAGTAAATACCTCTGCTCTATGCTCCATCGACCAGAAAGAAAGTTACAAAAAAGGTATTTGGATAAGAACAATTTTGATTGATCAAAAAATTTAATTAAAAGAATGCTTTTAAACTGTGCTTAGTAGAAACAGTCTAAGATAAAAACAAGCCTTATACAGATCTTTCTAAATGTATTCATACCCCCGATACAAACAGCCAACCCAAAGGAAAACCTAGAGTAACTAGTTGCCTTCAGACTTCACCTAATTAGTAAGTAGAGTGTAGCTGTGTGACATTTAATCTCAGTGAAAACACAACTGTTCTCTGAAGGCCTCAGATGTTTCTCAGGCAGATTAGTTAGCAAACAGCATCACGAAGAGCAAGGAACACACCCGACATGTCAGATAAATTAGAAAACTACAACTCAGACAAAGACAACTATTAGCTGCATGTTCCACCAGTCCTTTTTCAGCCTGTCTGACTGATCTTTAGATATTGTTTTGTAAAGAAAACTATGTAAAAGTTCAAAGGGTTATTGCAGGCATCTCATGAACCCAGCTGATAATTTCACTTTTACTATGTAAAGATCTTAAACTGCTTTAATTTTGTGGCTAATTGCATCTACATCCAAAGTAATATTCAAATTATACATGTACAACATTTCTAATTGATATTAGAAATGTACATCAAAGGTAACTTGATGTTTTTAGGCAAAACTTTTTGATTCATTGTTTAATGTGTCTTGTATATTTTAAACAATTTGCATTTATTGCTGTCATTTTTTCACTCTGTTTAAATAGCTTTTTTCAAATGTATGTACTTTTAATGGTGCAATGATTGTTTAAATTGTTTCTTTAGTATTGTTTTTTACCTTTATTTTGATTGTTATGTTCTTTCGTTAGTCTATGTAATCTGTAGAATGGATTACAGATCTGGATTGGAGTTTTTTTTATTATTTAGTTGAATATGTTCAGCCTTGTCATTTGTTTTAATTGATCCATACTCTGTTTGAAAGGTCTTCATAAGATCACTTTAGTTATTATTAAAATAAATACATACCAAATCCACACACTGCTCTGCAGAAGGGCACAAGGCCCTTTTATGTTGGTGCACTTCCTTCTCAGAAGTGCAAGTTATCTCAGAAAGCACACGCCAGAATATCAAATGTATTTTGCCTGAGCCCGGTGGATTAGTGTTAAAAATAATCCAGATGCCCCATATTTTCTAAACAAATCACGGAGTGATGTAACAAAAAAAAAAGAGAAGAGATTTCTGCCACTTTGAAGTACTGTGCAGCTTCAGGACCACGGGCAGCACCACAAAGAACTCCAAATAATCACAAACCCCCAGAAAATGCACACTTATGTGCACATGTTAAGAACTGCAACAAATAGAGTGAAGTAACTTGGATGAGAAATGATCCATGTTTAACTGAGAGACACACAAAGTCACCGCTCAAACCAACCACAAGGCAAGGACCTTTAGACTTATCTGCAAAAACATGTTTAAGTTTCACTGACTTTCTAAAGGGAAAACACCTAAAAAAGCACCTTTTGGGATCATTACAATCTGTCAGTATGGTGCAAATAAACAACAAGTGTCTTACATCCTCATCTTCCCGTAAGCACTTTTTCCTGTACTGGACGTGAGCTCGGCCCTCGGCTCCCTGGTGAGATGGATTGGTTCCGTTCTCCTCGTCTGCGACCTGTCCTCCAAGAAGGTGGCTGGCCTCAGGTGGGTGCGGAAACGAATTGGTCGTATTGATCTTCCCGGTGAATCTCTGATACAGCGAAGCCATGTCGGTGCTGCGTTTTCTTTTTAATCAGGTTTAAAAAAAAAAACACTTTACAGCATGGCAGGGTTGCAGATGAGTCTTGCGTTGTTCGTTTTGTATTAGTTTTTCGAGCGCTTTAGGAAGATGCGAAAAAGACAAAAGGGAAGGCAGTTTTACCTCTGATAAGATGAGAATGTTTGGCTTATTAGGCGCCCACAGATGGTATTGGCAGAGGACAAACAAAGTGATGAACCGATAATAAACTGAATCCTTTGTAGACGTCCTTTCCCCTTTGTCCAGGCGCACGGCGGATGGTCTCTTGAAGGTGTCAATAGTTGCCCTCTTTTGTATTCAGAACACGTTGTCTCCTGTCTTCAGTTTCCTGATGCCTCCTCACAGCCAGATAGCAGGCGGAAGTGCTGAGTTTCCATCAGATATTCGATCCTCAGCAGACCCGGAGGGATTGTCCAGAAAAACAAAAGAGCCGAAGATAATCATTCGTCTCTTTTGGCTCTAATTTTCCATCGCTGCTCTTATGCACAGGGAGGGAGAAAAAAAAAAAGTGTGAAGGACGCAGAGAGAGCCTGGCGGTATTCTTCCCAGACGCGCTCTGCATGAGAAGTGACCTGCACGGAGAGAGGAGCCGCTTTTGCTGCCGGGGGTCTGCGCGCCGCCGAACGCGCAATCACTCACCAATAGTGCTCTGGTTTCTCTGAATGCGCTTTCATTTAAATGCTCTGTTTAACAAATGTCATTTGTTAATGCTTTTACGTACGTGGGGGCTCGACTCTCCCCTCACCTCCCCCCCCCCTTTCTCCAAAACGATTGCACGTAGTCCCACAGGACGGAGCACGGGTGCCTCTCTGTGGCGCTAAGGGGTGATCACACACCTGGCAGGGACTCTACTTCGGGTGTAAAAACAAAATATGCTGTGTTTTTCCTTTACTTATTGTTTAATATAAATGCTGGTTCCAAAAGTATGCACATCTCTTGGACTTTTTGGCTTTGCGTAACAACCTCAAACGTTAAAATATAATAAAAATAAATAAATCTTGGGACTTTAATTGACAAACCATCACAAACTACCACTGAGTTGAGGAACATAAAACCAAGATGATGCCCGGTTTTCAGAATTTTTTACTTGAAAAATATGAAAAGTGTTGCATGGATTTATGTTCAGGCCCCTTAAGCCTGATCATTTATGCCCTTCAGAAGTCAGTTAATTAGTGGAGAACAAATGAGTGTCAATCTCTGTATAAACACATCTTTTCTGCCAACACATCGAAGGTCCTTGTTGAGTCCAACTGTGACCAAACAGCATTGTGAAGATTAAGGCACACACCAGACAGACCAGGGTAAATATGTTGAGCAGATTACGTCAAGTTTAAGGCCTAAAATAATATCCCAACCTGTAACAATGGCCCTTTAAACATCTCACAGATTTCAGTCCATCATGTGAAAACAGAAAGAGTATCACACAAATCTAAACCTACTAATACACTGCATGCACCTAAGCTGGCAGACGAGTCATGGAGCGTATTAATCTAAGAAGTAGAAAAGATTAAAAATACATGTTAAGATTTGGTGGAAAACTAACACTGTCCAGCAGCACACTGCAAAGGGAATCTGATCAAAGTTAATCGGAAGCTGGTTGGAGCTAAATGCAGAAGAAAAAAAAAAAAAAAACAGCTAAGAGGCTGTAAAATATATCACGTTTGTGGTTGTTACATGACGAATGTTATATAGTTCAAAAGGTATGAATACTTCCGCAAAGCACTGTAGGAAAAATAAAGTCCTATGAGAGTAAAGAAGAGATCAAACATCCTCCCAAAATAACCAGAAGTGGTATTTTTGCCTCCTGTGCATGTCAGCTAACATAAAATTGCAGTTGCATTGAATACTTGTTGACATCTTTTAATTGCTCCACACATCTCTTTCATCTGTTGTCATTTCAGTCAGCTCACACCTGCATGTCGTTCAGCTCAGAATACTGCAAGTGATTTGATGCTCAAAAACGCTCGCTACTATGTAGCTTTCTAATAACGGCTTTTACACGGGAAGGAAACTGTGGGGGGTGAGGGGGCTTTTTTTTTTTTTGGGTCAAAATGTTAGAATTTCTGCCATCCCTGTCATGAATGACCCAGGCCAACATCCAGGCAGCCTCTCACTGTGTGATGGCTCACAACCTATCACTCCACTCGAGCAGAGCTGTATTTCTGCCAAATAGGTCATCTTCACGGGGGCACAACTTCAAAAGCCGCACTTAAAGAGCAGCTCAAAAGACTTTTTGTTGAATGCCACTGCTGCGGGTCTGCCATTAGGTGAAATCAAGTTTACTTTGCAATCGTTCGCAGAAGGGGTTATTGAGATGGAGCAAGTGCAGCGGTGGGGATGAAAATATTCTGTTTTGAAGTGTGAACAAAGCGGGAGTTTCCATTAATTTTCTTTTATAAACGGTGAGTCGTCTCATGCTCCGTGAGGCTCACCGATTCTGAGACTGAATAATGAATGGAACCCAAGTAAAAGGAAATGGGTATAGAATACAGAATATATACGTTTGAAACACAATAACAAATCCTCCTATCATCCTTCCTGTTGCTTAAACCAATTTCCCCTTGATGCATCAAAGTGTTTACATTTCTCTGTATGCTTGTGTTGTTTTGAGGACTGAACATCTTTTGGCTTCCTGCTGTCTCCCCTAACCACACTCCTGTTCCCTGTCATTATTTGTTCCTCTGGTTCATAAATGCCTTTCTCAGGCCCGTGCGCCCCTGGGAAATAGGTCCGAGCCACTTGACATCCACCTCGGCCTCTCTGATAGATGTCCTCCAATCTCCCTCACCTTGTTGGGGAGCTATTGTGAACTGCCTGACTGCGTTAACGCTCCCCTCAGGACCGAGCCAGGGAGCCAGAGCTCAGCTTGACTTCCCTATCGCCGTGTAACAGATGGAACAGCAGGCTGAAGCTATGTACTCTCACAAACACCGCTGCAGTCAAGTTCTGCATTACGGCTGGTGGAATATTTGGAGAGGCTTGTAATGAAAGCTATAAAAACGACGACGGCAGCGGCTTGTGTAATGCCTCTGCGGGTAGCCGACGGCGGCGGTTGAAGCTGGAACAAACTACGACCTGTGCAACAGCGTAATTAAATTTCCTGCACACACCAGATGCATTTTAATCTGAGTGATAAGGTGCGGGATCTAAAAGCTTTATGACACGGCAAGTGAGGGCTTTATGAGGCTTTTCAATACAATGAATTCCCCGGGGGTGAGTTAATTTTCTGTTGCAGTGAAATATTCATACAAGTGTTACTGGGAAATCTACTCCAGGACTGCAAAAAAAAAAAAGTAACGTTTTCTTCTAATTCTTGAAATCAAATGATGGTGTGTGTGATCACGTTACTGTTCACAAGCAAACTTAGATCTGACTTTTAACTTAGAAAGTATTGCTTTCTTTCACCTTGAAATTCCCTTGCCAGACTCTTAAATCCAGTGAAGGAAGCCTTTTATTTCTCTAGTTGGTGTCCCAGATTCTCCAAAATATGAAAAAATACTTTGCTCTTTGTTATTGTGCATTCTATTTATGTGAAAGCTGAGAAAAACCCACAATTTGTTGTAAGAAAATATTGTTTGAACTGTCTGCTAGGTTATGTCTGTGTTTGTCTGTTTATGTGTAAAGCTGTCTAAGATTTCTGTTTTCTTCCATCGACGTTGAACGTGAGTTAAGAGCTGAGTTATAGATTATTTCCATTCGTTCCCCTGGCAGCTCTGGTGTTGGACGCTGACAGGTCCAGGAGTTTCTAAAACTTTGAGTTCCTCCTCTGTTTTTTCTCTCTTCTCTCGGGCTAAATAAATAAGCTGTAAAACTCATTTTCTTTGACTCCTGAAAGACCATAAACTCTGGATAAATTATAAACCTCTTTACTAAGAAAAAAAAAAACACTTTTACAGTAACAGTTGTGTAGATTAGTTTTGATTTATCACTGTTAGATTAGATTAATTACTCACTCCCACTTCCCTTTTATTCTTTTAATGGTCTTTAGTTGATGTCTTCACTTTAGTGATGATTCTGCAAATGCGGAATTAATTTTCAAGTTGCGAGGGCAACTTTTGATGTGGAGACTGATTGCTTTATGAACATTAAGGTCATTTCATGTACTTTAACTATGCCCCAAAAAATGACAGATAATATGCAGGCCGCTGCATAAACATTTTTTTTTTTTTTTGCAGAGAAGACAAAGTTAAGTTATAAAACTTTGAAAAACATTATTAGCAATGTTCAATATCCAATAACATAAAACACAAGATAGTGTAATACACTTACAGCAGGCACATTGATAAATTTTGCATAAACTGAAATGACCCTACTTTGGCCTGTTTTGATTTGCATGCAGCTCAGCACAACAAAATGACACAAATTAATTAGACGGGGGGAGAAAACAGATCAATCAGGTCGTGTCTGCAGGGACTATAGTAATATTTAATTTCCTCTGAACATCCCTCAGATGAACAAGAAAATTACCAAACCCTCTCGCTACACGTCGCTGATATATTGGCTTTCCAGCCCACCATAATCACATTTCTGCACAATTTTCCATTTGATATTAGGTGGACTCTAATGATTTTCCTTAATGCTGAACTGAGGCAAGAACTTTTCTTTTTTTTTTTCTATCATCCTTCGGCATATGTGTCGGATTATAGTCTCTTCTGTACTCCAGCCTGGACACATGGACTCTTATCTTCACTGTCCCCAGTTTACCCTCAAACGTGGTGGAAGTGAACATAAAAACACCTAAATTGTGAAGTCAGTCAGTTGCATCCAATTGTCAGAGTTTAATGATGCCTGTTCCTTCACAAGGGTACAAAGAATTAATTTTATTAATGATAGAGTAACAACGGAGTACAACTTTCAGCTGTTTTAAAGAAAGAAAATATTTTTTTTTTACTTGCTTATTTCAAAAATGCCAACAAAACCACATTATGTGCAAAAAATATAAACAGCTCGCGGTCTCAACCCCGACAGCCCTCCTCTCCACAAATTCAAATTATTTTCTTGACAAAAACACCTGTCAAATGGAAATGTGTCAACAGGATGTGCAGCTGCTTATCGGGAACTCAGAAAATTATGGAGAGAGCTCTCTCTTACCTTCCATATAGATTCTGCAGTGCTTGGAGAAGTGGATGTAATTTGTGAAACAAGCAGATGAAAAGGAAGGAGTTCTTCTCACTCACCATAGCCGGTCTGCTTTCAACAATTTCAACTCAAAGATCGTGATCCAAGGAAAGGGTAAAAGCAGAAGGCTAAGCTACACAGTTCGCGGCATGACTTTGGCAGATAGCGCTAGCAATAAGTCAGCATCAAGACCATTGAGGCGATCGCAGCTGTTGGTTGTGAGCACCGGTTTTTCTATGTCTTCTGGAGTATGAAACATCTGTTGACATAAGCAGTTTTCCAAATAAATCAATGACTGCTCTTTACAAACGTTCCCCTCGCTTTTTTTCCCCATGATAAATAGCTGCAGCAGTGACACTTTTCTCAGTGCCTGAGCTTAATAAACAAAGTCTGCATGTACACATTTTAACATCCCCTTCCATCCACGTCTGTAGCTTTAGCTTCAAGGGATTAAAAGCACTTGATGCTGAGGCAAAATGAACTGCGGACCGACTTATTGAATCTGAGAGGTAATATTTTCACAGCTACTATAATGTGGGTTAACCCAAAATATATGAAGAAGAGTGAGCTGCTTCCAAACAATCACAGCATGAATTGCTAATGACAAGTATTTTGCTGACCAGTTTGAGGGATGTAAGACAATACAGCTTGCATCTGGCTGAAAGAGCAATAATGCTGGTCAGAACAGGAGCATAAATCACATCTGCCAGAGTTCTTTTAAATACCTGGGCAGCATCCTTATCTAATAATTCAGTTCAACTTTGTTTATTTATATGGCACCAATTCACAATTCATGTCACTTCAAGACACTTTAAAAAAAAATCCAATTCAAGCCAATTATATCTTCTATTTGATCCTAGTTATCAAAAACAATGTTGTCATGTTTAGTTTATTATTCAAGTTGGTTCAAAGATGTTTCCATCTAAGTAAATCCAGCAGATTGCATCAAGTCATTGATTTGCAGCATTCACTCTTTCTGGACAAGCATGTGGTGACAGTGGACAGTTGCTTGGACAACAGACTCCTCATTACCAATATTTCTCCTGATTTCTCCTCCTAACTTGACAAATAAATCTTTAACTCGTGCACTCACATTTAACAAGGGAGACTTTGCTGTTACTTTTTGTTTGGTTTGCCTTTTTATATATGTATTAATACCACACTTCAATGTTCTGTTTATAAGATCACTTTTAAGCAAATGTTTGTCTTACACTTGGTTCCCTTGCACTCAGGTTTTTTCTTAAAGGAAAGGAAATACAACTATTGTGAGCTACAAGCTCGAAGACAACCAAAAATGAAAAGTTGTAAAAAGCATGCAACAAGACCATTTATCCAAAACAAATGCATGCGATAGTTTTGAAAGGCATATATGAAGCAGTAATCATGAAGCTCTAAAACAGGAGTTCTAATGTATGAGCAAATAAAAAGCGCATCCCAAATGCACGTTTGCATGACGGCACGCTTACTCAAGCAATACAAACCCACGAACATGGAGATCGATCCTTTTTTTAAATTGATTTCATCAAAGTTTTTCTGCAAGTTAATGAAAATAACAAGATTTTCCAGCAGATGATATTTATAACTTACAATAAATCCATAATTTTCTAAGCCCTGTGTGCATTTATTTTATTTTTTTTATTTTGCATCAGCATGTTGCCTGTTGGAATCTTATCTTCCACGCAGGATAAGTGCAACATATTCCAAATGAGTAGGAGCTATGCACTGAGCCCAAATTGAAATGGCAGAAGATAAGTCAGCGAGGAAATGGAGTTTAATTCTGGCTGATGTTGTACGAATAGACTTTGACTGGCTTTTTTTTTTTTTTAAGGGAAGTTACAGACGACAGCTGTGGATGGTGGTGGATGGTGAGGAAGAAAAACTAAGAAAGAGGGAGAGAGCGACCAGAAAGAAGAAAAAAAACAATTTTGTCATTTGTGAGGAAAGGAAGTATGCATAACCAAGGGATGGGCATGAAAGTGTTTGTGATGAATGAAATGAAAAAGCTTGTATTGCTAGAGTGAGGCGCAATCTAAACTATTCTGCATCTCCTGATTTTTCAGTTGCAAACAGCTCTTTTGGTTTTCCCCTTGTGCCTTGAAAAATATGTTCTCTGATATAAACAAATCCCATCAATATCGCACTGCTGCTCTGTCTGAGATAGATTTTTCTTTTAGCTTCAAAGCTTATATACCAACAGCAAAAACACTTCCAGGAAATTCTCTTTAGTTATTCCAAACTTCCTCTGTGCATCAATTACACCCTGTTTGTCTGCCAAAACGAGACCAATGCTTAGTCTAAATTTCTCAAAACAAAGAATGAAAGTGTGGTTTAATGTTTCCTTTAACGTCTCAAGAATTGTATTACACAAACCCCTTTCATTCAATGCATGCGCGCAACTACGCGCAACTTTTGCCCAACATGTCCAGTCCTCGCTCACATCATTAAGTGGCGGTATCACAAAGAATAACAATGAGGCGGGTAGGTGTTCTCCACAGCATATGTAACCAAGCCTTCATTAGAAGTCGGCACTGGAAAGCAAATTTAAACGACAAGCGTTTGTCAATCAGGATCCTCAAAGGGGGACACCGGGACCCACCGCTCTCCTCCTGCCTGTCCACTTGTTATCAAAAACAGCCAGCAGCCTTTTTTCGTCAGCAGCAGGAGACTCACCCATAAATACAGACATTCCCCCACAGCGTGCCGTGCATGCTAAAAGGGCCCCTTACCCTTCTGGAAGAAGTACTGGTGTCTATCTTCAGCTGGGTGGCAATGAGGACGGACATGTTGAGAAGTGCCAATCGCAGTCCCCTCTTCCTGCTCTCCCACCTTTTGTGCAGTGAAGTTTGGGGGCTGCTGGAGGTGTCTGAGACACCACCCCTCCTCTCTCCCTCTGTTCCTTCAACTCCAGCCCTCCCCTGCAGCTTACAAGCAAGGGATGACCTGGGGGTCCAGAAGCCCAACCACAACACTTTCCTTCCTCTGCGCCGGGTGAATCAATCACACACACGCTGGCATTGCCTACACGGGAGGGGAGGGGGGACGTTGACGGGTTTAGGATAAGAAAGAGGGAAGAGGAGGAGGTCCGTCTCATCTGCTGAGGCTGCTCCAAACACTACTTATCTCTCTGGTCCTTACGACTCCCCCCGCCCCAACACTCCTCTTTTTTCAGCTTTACTCTCACACATAATCGTAAACTCTCTTAGCAAGAGTTTTCACAGAACAAAATGGAGTTCAATGTGAGAAAGCCTTTCTTTCTCCCTCCCTTTCCTCTACACACACACACGCACACACACACACACACACACGCAAACACGCACTCAGTAATGGGGCTCTAACCATCACAACCAATACTGCATACTCTGCATTTTTCCCTCTGTGTATGCGCGTCCTGGTTGTTGTGTTTTCCAAATGCTGGTGTATGCACATAAAAAAAACAGATCAATTCAGCTGGTTTTGCAGCTGGGTTTTGATTAGGCACAAGTAATATTTATGCCGCCTGTCCTCCACATCATAAAACACGCCTCCTCCCTTCCTTCTCCCAGTCACACACAGCCACTCATCAAGTCATGCTAACAGGACAGGAACCTGGCAAAGGAAACGCATCTGATTTATACATGTTGCATTTATGTCTTGTATATTGAAATTTCCAGGGATGAAGTTGACTAAGCGACTCATTCATCTAAAATTATGCCACCGCCTTAAGAGATGAAGAAACAAACGTTTCTTAATGAAAACTCAAAAATCACTCTGCCTCTTTGGAAAGTGGAAATGTTGGAGGCTGCTTGGATAAGCGCTGATAACTCATTAATTCAAGAGCATATATCAATATTTTTATAACTTTTAATTACCTGCAGGCTTACAGCTTGAATGCAGTTAGGAGAAAGTCACACGCCTCTCATGGAGATGCATAGAATGGAGAAAAATGTAAGAGAGCATAAAGGAAAAGTAAGTTGAGAATCATAATTTCATACGCGACGTCGTACTTGGATATTAGCATATAACACAATGGGTGTCCACGATGAAAGTAGTAGTAGCAAATTCCTCTGCTCAAATTCAGGTTAAGAAAATGAAGATTTATATGGCAATTTATCCAGTGCGGAGGAGAAAGTCAGAAAAAGTCTTGCCTGCTAAGCTTGTGAGAGCAGTAGCTTAGAGAATCAAACAAACCAACACTTTATGCACGCATTTAAAAGACTTTATGTTGTGTCCCATATTGAAAAAGACAACTTGAGGCTAAATCTGTAATTTGAAATGCCAATGGACCAATTCAACATGACTTCTGGTGTGTTTTAACACAGCATTGTTAATTTGTCACTCATAGGAATGCATCAGTGCAACCTGGACTATAAAAAATGTGACTAGAATAGCCATAATTTATGTTAGCAAGCCATGCAGAGATTCAGTGATTCTCAGTTTTCTCTGCATCATCCTGGTTTTATACACTACAGCAAATTAAGTTGACAAATAAAAGTAAGTAAAATTTATTGACATCGCACTTTTCCCACCTAAAGGCAACAAAGTGCTTCGCTGAAGCAATATACCGACATTCACAAACCAAAAAAAAAAAAAAAAAAAATCCACAAAAACTAAAGATTCCAATTATTTCCTAAACCTGCAGCAAAATGTTTATCACAACTGAGAGACTTTCTGGAGAAATCTGTCTTCGTCATCTGTTTACTTTCCCAGACATCACCAACCTTTCTTGCTTAGATGATTTTAGTAGCAGACTACAACTTACACTTGCTTTCTGTGTAAAACAAACAGCCACACATCCATAACAAATATTCACATTAAAATGTATTTTAATGTGTGTCCTGTGCACAACTGTAGCACATCAGACACTGCATGGATGTGGCTATAATTTTCTTTTTTTTTCTTGGAGTTAGAATAACTTATCCGGTTTGAAAACAATGGAGTGGGCGATCATGACTTGTTTACGTTACACTGTTTCAAAATTTGTAGGTTTTATGACACTGAAATGTGACATTTGCCCTTCAAAATGTGGTTTTAAAAATGGGTGAGTCACAAAGCTTCCCACAGACACACTCTCTCCTTCACTCTCAGCAGAAATGGACTCAGAAACCAAATCACTCCTCAGACTGTTGCTGCCATTTAACCATTTGCTTGCGCATTAAATAAGCCTGGAACAAGAGAGCCCAGACCAAAGTGGGGACATTAAATCCTTGCATATTGCAAAGTGCAACCTGGACTTTTAACACTCCCATACAGAAGTTGTATAATTTTATGGCCATGAGCAAAATGTTCACTATTTCAGCGTGACCTTCACAATCACTCAGCGAAAAAGTGAATTACAATAAAGTTTGAGGCGCCAAACTTTTTTTATTTCACGGACAGCGGCATGTTTTATACCCTTAACTGGCTTGGGGTTTCACAGCACCTCATAAATACTTTTATATAAAAAGTCAGCCAAATCTCTTATAGCAGGAATCTCCCTTCCGCAGCTGCAGCAGTTTATCTCTAATGGCTGATGGGTTCATATTTTACGTGCTTGATTCCAACACCTACAACAATCACTCAACAGCAGCTACGGCTGATAAATAACCCTGCGTATTTACAGATAGGCCGTATAATCACAGAACATAAGACAATAAAAACATAGAACGAGCAACAGCTGCGCTTTTCTTTTTCTCTGTAAAAAAAAAATAAAAAAAGGCTGTCATGTAAAGACAAGATAAAGATGAGCTGAAGTTCTTATTTGCATGCACACCACAAGAGATTAGGTCCTCATCACAAAGAGTAATTGCCCAGTTGTCTGTATGGGGAATAATAAAGTCTTTGAGTTCATACAGGACATGGTGGTTATACTTAGAGCCACCGCTGGTAACAAGCTGATTTTATGCCGCCGCGTTCCCTCCCGAGGCCTTTTAAACAAGCTCTGCTTTGGTCATCCTCTTTATTCATTTTTGCCACATTAACGGCCCTGACACACACTTCCATGATTATGAATATCGCCGGCTCACAGTAAGTCACTTTAATTGCAATTAGTGTAAAAGGTCAGCGCGGTTATTGCGCCAAAGCATGGAGGTGACGGGCCATTTTATCATACTGACAGAACATTAACAATTCACAGCCTGGATTTATTTGTGTTTGTTTTTTTGTTTTTTTTGCCCCTCGCGTCGCCACCTGCAGTACTTCTCTTTAGGCTGATTCCCACGGTGTGGAGCTGCTGTCAAAGCATTTTAAAAATTCTTAAATGTATGGGAAAGGAATCTGTTCCTATTCCCACTTAAGAGATTCAAAGTAGTCTTGCTTTGCTTTTTTATTAACATACCTCGCCTAAAAACTGAGTCAAACTCTCACCATCTTAGAACGCTTTTTAGAGTTTGGATGCTTTTTCACTCCTTTTAGGACAGTCCTTGTGTTTTCTTTACAAAACATTTGCTGAACATTGATGTCTTTGGCATAATTGACGGAGTTTACCAAAGGAAAGCATCAAAGTGCATGCATTAAATATCCATGTACATTTGAACTTTTTTTGCATTTTAATATTTTAAAATCACAAACTTCAGTTTCATTTATTGATTTCTGAAATGATTGACCAACACAAAGCAGAGCATAAAGTGGAGGAAATGTTATGCATATTTATTTATTTTTTTTTACAAATAAAGAACTAAAATTAAGTGTGCTTTTACATTGCTCTACCTTGAGCTTTGAGTAGCCAGTATCACTCAGTCAGTATCACAGTGATAGAAATTGCTCCACTTTGCAATCCCTCAATATAACTAGAAAAATCACAGCAAAACAATGTAAAAAGCAAAGTGAATATGTCAATATGTATACAATACGTGTTGTTGCCTCTGACATAAAATTCACTCCAGAACAACCCACATAATCCACACAGACAAAGAAGTCAAATTAATCATTTACAAAAAAAAAAAAAAATACATAAAAATTTGGTGGAAAATGTATTAAATACTTTGCGGAAAGCCTTGTATGGCAATGAAAACTTAAATAGCCTCATCTAACCAAACTAATTTCCTTCCAGCAGTTAACAGCGTTTTTCTTTTTGTTCGCAGCAAACTTTAAACAGCCTTCGACAGCCTTTTACTTCAGCAAGTCTTACGCTGTGATTGTGCAAAGAGACCATTGTGGTTAAGAGCGTCACCAGCTGTTTTAATGGGAAGCAAGTTATTTCAAGGTCTTTCAGAAGCTCTTTGAGAGTTCTTGCGGGCTACTTCAACTTTTTTAATGATTCTTTTGAGTCCTCTGTCAGTAAGCTCACGTGGGGTGCCTGATTTCTGGTGAAAGCATGTTATTTCAAAATGCATGTCCTGGAACATTCAGAGGTCTAGAAATGCAGCTGTTATCATTGGCATGGGCATTTTTTTGAGGTTGAAAGACGTTTTCTGGAGTTATCTTAAAAATTTTCAACAATGACACCACTCCGTAATTTGTTGGTAATGAGAAACCTTTTCGTGGTCCATCATTTAACATTAAACCTGATACTGATTTGCATAAAGCAAATGACTTGGTATTTCGTTTTCCTTAAAAGGTTTTTATTACTTTCTTCATTTGTTCAATACTTATTAACTGTGTACATGTTTTTAACAGATAACTTCATTTGTGGATTAATTTCATTTGATGTCCTTGTATTTGTGGATAACTTGAATTGTGTGACTTATCAAAGGCTTCATTGGGGATATGTAAAATGAGAAAAACGTTAAATTGTTCGATTCTTATTTTACCTGCTGTTTGTTCAGTCCATTTAATCGGTATAAGGAGTCCACAGGTGCATCATTTAATCTCAGTTAGTAATTTACAACATTAATGATGAAACAGCGTCACAAAGACAGAAATACACCAGACAGATTAGGAACAAAGTCATAGAAATGCTTCAAGGATTTTTAGTTTCTAAAGCAACAATCACAGATGTGAGCACCTCATGATTTATTGTTCAAACCTTGATCTGAAAATAGAAATAAAACGGCACATTTTCAAACCAAAGAGACATGGTAGTCAGCCTAAACAGAAATGATGTGCAAGGAAAGAATTAAAGGCCACCCAGCCTTTGTTTTCCTGTTTAACTGAGCTGAAGCCTACAAGGAAAAGTGAACTTTGCACGCAAAGTTAACGTTGCACATTTCCCTTAACATAATCTCTACGGCAAACACTGCAGTGATTTCATCATGCCGTGGGGGTACTGTTTCTTTAAAAGAGACAGGGAAGCTTGTCAGAGTGATTGTTAAAGTGAATGAAACAGAACATTCCTGGAAGAAAACCTTTTAGAAGCTGCAAAAGAATTAAGACTCAGACAGAGGTTCATCTTTCAGTCGACCAAAGACCTTAGACATACAGCCACAGATACAATAGAATGGTCAGATCAAAGCATAATTACAATAAATCCATTTGATAATATGTGTGAAAATCGGAAAGACGTAAAGCTTCTTTCATTTCACAAATATGTAAAATGTTGTCTTGATCAACCACATTTCACTAAAGCAAAATAAAATATCTTAAACTTTGTGGTTATAATAGCAGAAGGCTGTTGCTTTTCATCAGTGATTTACCTAACAAGTTTACTCCTTCAAAGACACAAGAACTAATATTTAGTGTTGTGAGAATACTAAAATGCTAAATCTTGAATTTTTTTTCTTTTTCTAAAATGTGTGAACTAAGGAATGGTATGAATTTTAAACAAGCAAAATAGACCACTTAAACACCAATAATCTTAAAGACGACTTTAAAAGGCAAGCTATTCAGAAATGTAAATGTAGTTCCCCTGTGTATGCTGTTGTCAATTTTGAGTGCACAGTTTGTGCCGAGTTTACATTTTGACTTCAGAATACTCCGATATGTCTTCAGCCCCGGTCCAGTCTTGACCTTCAGGCAAACTGGAGTGCCCTTCCCTTGCTAATCGAATCAAAAGCTCCAAGCAGCCAAAACTCCACCCAAAGACGCTGCTCTATTTAGTATGCTCTCCGGCTCCAGCTCAGGGCAGGGCAGTGGTGCAAAGATATGAATAGAAAACACATCGACATTTGTCAGAATAGGAATGAGTCGAAGTGTGCATGCTTATCAGCCTCTGCTGTGTTTGTATCATCCAGATGCAAGAGCCCAGCCCCCGCACCGCAGTACCCCCATCCCTCAAGATGAGCAACTATCTGGTCATCTGTCACAAGTGACAGGGACAGAAGAAGACCTTCGCCCCCGGGATCAATGCAGGAGCATGATAGGGTCTGGGATTAAAAGCCTTAGGTGCCACAGGGTAGCCAGGAGCTGCAGAACCTGGAAAGTTTTTGTAAACAAGGCTCTCATCTGTGCCAGAGCCTCCCCAAGGAGCCAAAACGCAGCATTGCAGTTAGTGGTGACAAATGACTGCTGTTGAGTGGTGTTGTCCCTTTCTACCTGATTGCTTCTCTGTCTACAAATTTCATTCCATTGAACAATGTGCTATTTTTCCTGGCTGCATTATCACCTTCATTGCAGACATTGGGCAGAATAGGCAGATGGTATCGAAGTAAGCGCTGTGTTTACGTGCACTTGAGGAAAGAGGAGTCATTCTGTAATGGTTACTATGCTGCTGCAAAGCAATACAAACATTCAAATTGCATTGGTTCAATGCAGAAGAACTGAAGACTCACCTGATGAATGCTGAGAGCTTTGGAAAGGCTGTTCGTTGGTACATTGTAGCTCCACCCCAGAGAAGCTCAGGGCTCTGAGTCCTTGAGCCACTCTTGACTTGATACAAACTGACTGAAAACTAAAAACTAAACTCGTGGTCTAGGTTTTTTTTTTTTTTTTTTTTTCCTAAAGCAAAAATTACCAAATCCACCATCAAAAAAAGTGCTACAAAGTATTAACAAAACCTTGTAGATGTTCTCATAAAGATATGTGCTGCAAGGCATTTGTGCCCGACTACGAGACAGTACAACAGAACCGGCTTCGCCTCCAGACTCATGCCTCCTGGCCTCTTAATAAATGTAAACAGCGAAAATCCCTGTGGAAACCCGCTGCCATTTAAAATGTCAAGTTGTCCTCCATCCAGCAAGACTGACAGCTCAGAAATAACACTGGAAAATAAGAGAGAGTATTTTGTTTTGAAGATCCAAAATAAAGCCAATCATTTCAGCAAGATCTCATCCAAAAATAGCAAACAGTGACTTTAAAGTCATTCAGCCGAAGGTTGTGGCTACAGGTTCATTCAGTTTTAACAGCAAACGTGTCTTGTGAGTGTTATCTACAGTAATAATTCCTTTACCTGTTAATGGAAAAAGTGAGTTTGTAAAACAAGCAAATAAAATCACCAGTGGTGGAAGTCAAAATAAATGAGGTCAAACTGAAAATATTCAAATCCATAGTGTAGGGCAGAGTATAAGCAGATATTAAACAATCAATAGGCAGCGATGTTGCTGTGTTTCAGCTTAAACTTCTATATGTCTACACTAAATGATTAAGACTGACACTGAATATAAGTTTGATCAAATCAATTAAATACAGTTGGTTTTTTTTTTAAAGATTTTCTTGATCTAGTGGTCTTTATTGAAAAGTACATAGAAAGGAAATAGGAAGGAGAAGAGAGGAGGAAGATGTGCGGCGAATGGCAGCTGCCCATGTTGCACCTCTAAGCCACCAAGAACCCTCACTGACTATACACTGGTTAATATCTGCTGCTGCACCGATTGCTGTTTTCTGGAATAACTTGCCAGTGGAATTTTTTTTTTTTTGCATTAAATATTAAGAAGGTTAAAAATCATTTTTAACATGGTGCTTTTTTCCACACACGTTCCTTTGTTCATTTTTTTATGTCTTTTGGAAGATTCCTCTAGCTTTTTCATCAAATGAAATGCTGTCTTTAAATGCGTTCATAAATGTATCTTTGTTCAGTTTCTTGATTTCCAAAAGAGCTTCAGGATATATTAAAAACGTTTTAGTTGACACTTGATATTCACCCTCTGATAATCAATGACAGATAATAAATTACTTACATAACAAATAACTTGAAACGGAATAAGTAATGAGATCTGATTTTGTCTTGAGCGGCAGCATTACTGCATCAGTTTAATTTTATCATGTAAGAAGCAAGAGGAAATAAAAGGGAGAAAAAGAGCCAAAGGAAATTAATGTGGGCGTATTTTATATAAGTTAACAATAATAGTCTTCGTAAAAAAAGGAGCTATCTTTTTCTCCTTATTTTTTTCAGCAAAGAAACCCAACTAAATGATGCGTAACAAATTTAGGAAATATATTCATGCTCTTATTCCAGAAGCTGTTCTGTCCTGAGAGACGGCTGAGCTGTCCAGAAATCCCAGTCACACTTAATGATTTTTTTTTCTATGCAAATTGACAGGAGATTATGGAAGAATATTCTAAGGTATCTTTGAAGACTAAAATTGGTCTCAGAAACTCCAGAAGTCAGGGCTTCCGTGGCATTAAGCTGTGAGTGGTGTGACCAGATATAGGTGCGAGGGCGGAGTTTCTCCTGAAAGTGGTTAAATATGTTTGAATAAATCTGATTTGTGCAGCGAGCAAGAAAGCCATGATAACGGCGTGGTCTCTCCAGCAGAGGGCAGGCTAACTCTAACCTGAACTGTTCTTCAAAGAGCCCTTTAACGTCATGTAAAGACAGTTTGGCACCGACAGACTACAAAAGCCAAGAAAGAACTTCACACACACAACTTCAAGGAAAAATACATGTTATAATGAATTAAGTGGAAAAACAACAATCTACCTATTCTATTCATTAATATTAGTATATATCACTTTAAAAAGATACAAGTTAAAACAACCCTTACAACATTGTTATTGTAAATGCAGCTCTCCATAACATATGATATGCTTTCCTTGTAGTGACATCAACCAGACGAAATTGTCATAAAGATTCCCCAGAGCATCACTAGAAAGAAACCTGATTTTATGTATCAGCATATTTTGCCCCTTTTGAAATGACAATCGATGTGACTTCTGTGTAATATGAGTTACCTTCCATTTTGTGAGTTGGAAATGACATTATAGCAGAGCTTTGCTGAACCATTACTGGAAACACGAGAGGGGGAAATAAAATATCGTTTTTTCCCCCACAGTATGTTCATTTGTTATGTTTTATTTTGGGTCAAAAGAAAGGGAGAGAAATAAAAATAAGTATACCTAAACGAATTGCTGGTGTAGAGCTACACAATTTTAAAAAATTTGTATCATTTACAAACATTATCATAAATTAAAAGTAAAGCTGCGAATTAAGGTTTTGTTTTCATGTCTTAGAAGAAGTTGCACCAGAAAGCGATTTCCCCCCCTCCCTTCCCCACACACACAAATAGTCACAGAGCCTTTTTCTGCTGAATCGGAACCAAAAAGTTTCAGCAAGTAAAGATAAAAACGTTTTACTCCTTCATTCCAGCACATACTACTCTCAGAAAATCTCCTACAGTCTTTTTAAGAACAAAACCGTGTCAACGCTGCATTTCTAGAGAGTCTGATCGTCCTCTTTCACTGGAGATGAGATGCAGCGATTTATCAGCAAGATTTTTATTTTTATTTTATTTATTTTTTTATTTTTTTAAAAATTTTTTTGTCATACAGTGGATCTTAGATCAATGCATACAAATTAATTCCCAGCTAAATTGATATGCATCTTACCGTGTCTCCTTTGGGGGATCCCCTGCGGTAGTTTCCCGCACCTGCTGATGAGTTCATGGTCCTACCTAAAACCCCGTCTGCAGGAGAAGAATAATCAGCACAAGTCGCCTGAATGATCACGTCGGACTCCAATCTCTCTCTGTCGCTTTCTTTTCTTTTCAGTGGCTTGCGTAAAAAGAAAAAAAAACACGCCTACGGTCACAACGCCAGTTAAACACGGTGGCTTTTCGTCTGTAAAAAACAAAAAAGAAAACAAACCTGCACAGTGAGGCACACGGGGAAAGAAGAATCGCAACACCCGCCTACCAGTGAGAGGAGTCCAACTATGAGCGATGTACCACCCACCTGTGGCGATGTTTTTTCAAAGTGTTGTCCAATGATAAATCAAAGTATGCGCAAACTCATTCCAGGTAGCTGTGCGCGTTTTCTGCATGCGCAAAGGTAGAACCCAAAAGTTCCCACTCGAAAGTAAAGATTTCCAAGAAGGGGAGGAGGGAGGGAGTGCAATAAGGGCTCCTGAAGCCCTGAATTTCAGGTAGGGATGAATTTTCTCACCAACCTTACTTGAAAATCTAATATAGCTGCTGTGTGTTTGAAACATGGTGGCAGCTGCAGTAATAAACTCTTCTGTTAGTTTATATGTAATCAGATTTTTTCACAAGACTTTGGACTTAATGCTTTTCCGAGATTCTATTTCTGATAGAAATAAATTACATGCAGCATAAGTATCCAACAATGTTCACTTTCTAGACTGGCTGAATTTTTCTCCACTCCACTCAACCCCTGATAAGCATGATGAGTGTGCCTGAACTACTCTTTTTTGGCTCATTGGGCAAGTATTTTGGAATGACTTTACATTATAGCTAATTTGTTTGTTTGTTTTTTTCATAGAAGATAAGACTATTTTATGATAACGAGCTTGAGCTTCTCTACATCGATTGGTCAAGAATATGTCAGAAAATGTTTTTTATAGCTTATAAGTGATCTAACCTACATACCTACACAGATATCTGTGGTGGACTCATGTTTGTAACTTAAATATCTTTGTAGCCATTTAGAGCCGGATAAAAAGTATCCGTCTCTGTGTGCAGAGCGTTAACCGTCTGCATTTATTTTACAGTGACTCCCACGTTTAGCAGGTAATTAGCAGCGTTTAGTCGTGGCTAGTGATTAAAGACAAAACCGTGTCACCTTTTAGCCCCACAGTGGTTAGGATTTCTCCAGGAGCTTAATGAGGTAGAGGATGCTGAAGAGTTCTTTGCAGGAAGCAAAGTAAGTGAATTTAGCTGAAGGAGGAAAAGTGGTGCTTTCTCCAAATACTAATTATCCATGGGCTGGAGAGTTTAAAGAGGTAAGCTATATCAGACAGATTATTGCATAAAATACAGCATGACTCTTTACCTGTCCTAGAAAAATATGACTGATATTAAGACCTGATTCCTCCCCCCCACAAAGATGTTCACAACAACATGCAAACTCCCGCAACTTCTCTGTCATGCACTGAGCAATCTGTGCTGTAATTGAAGAATACCTCAGTAGAATTCATGAAACACTTAAAGATTGGATTAAAAAGCAGGAATCACTTCAGGAACTTGTGAGCATACATACATTCTACTTATCGCATTTTAATTTGCATTTAAATGTATGCTTTTTCTGTTCAACATTTTTTAAGGAAGAAAAAAATCACAAATGTCATGGCTGGAGGTATCAAAATGTGTGTGATATATGAGACAGTGAACTTGGTAACATGAAAGCATTCCTTCCCAATCCCATATCTGTTACAGATCAGCACCATGGACAGCAGCCAGGCAGCACTGTGGCGGTGTTAATGGAAGAACTGGGAAGGGTGTTCTGAAGCCACAGGAGACCAATTATAGTTGTTATAGTGTAGTGGAAATGCTCAAGTGGAGTAGAGGTTTCAGACCAGGAACTGAATTACACAGAACACAAATAAATTGGGAGTTCAGATGGATTAAATCGAGTGGAAGAGGCAGAAGAAGGGCACATCTGCATAACAGATGTTGTCTTTCACTCTTGCTCTTGTTTGTGACTTTGTTTTTGCAGTTTTATCAACATGTCAATGAATACACATTCTTGGATTACTCGTGGGAAACAGATTTAAAGCTATATCTACTGATACATGTGAATAATTTGCTTTCCTGACAAGTCTAACTGAAAGTTCTGATTAAAATCACCACTGAGCTCTCATAACCTTGCTATCAGTAACACCTTTCCTTTCAGATTAGAGAGAACTGTGAAGCTTCTGCTGCATGTATTAGATCGTGCCTCTGTGTCTGCAAAAGACCTTAAATTACCTGAGACTAAGCACGGTACTTGCTGTTATGAAGTGAACATGGAAGCATTTCTTTTTCATTTGCCAGCTCAAAAGACATTTGACGAAAAATATTTTGAATTGCTGCAGTTTTAACATTAATAAATCAAAAATCCAGTAGCTCCCCAACATTATTTTTGCAATCAGAATGCATTTCTCCTAAATGCGAGTTATTTATTCCAGCTTCAATTTTAAAACGCCAACAGGAAATAAACCATTAAACTCTTGCTGAAAATCCAATTTCTTTCCCTGTGGGTCTTCCCTTTTTCTCATTAAAATACCAGCAACACTGACCACGGGAACTGTTGGGCCAGCAGAGAAGGTTTTGCTTCAAAATGTTTGACTTAATGAACTTGATGCCTCATTGTTAACGTCTGGGGAACAAAAGACAAATGTGGAAAATCAAGTCCTGTCCTGACAAAGACTTTAACAACTGGACAAAACCATGGTAAAAAAAACAACAACAACAACAAAAAAAAAAACATGTCAACATAATGGCTGATAAAGGACTGACATGATTGACCCGACAGCATGCCAGTGTCCTTAACTTTCATTTTCACTCCCACGTTTTACCTGGAAGTACTGTTGACGCACGGGGCATGTAATGTCTGTAATGCCTGGAGAAAAGCACTTTACCAGGTGAGTCACTTTCCAAAGATCCATTTTGAGAAGAGCTTCAGTACAGTTAATACACATTATCTTTAAAGGTCGGGTCAAAACTGTTTTATTTTTCGTCCATCAATTAATTCCTATTTTCAATTCAACAGTCAAAACTCAGTTTTTTTATATACTAAACAAAACAAAAAACTAAAATGGATAAAAATGCCGTCCAAGAAGACAAAAACGTTTGGTTCCTGGAAATGAAGATAATTAAACTGATTTCAATCAATCAGCATATATTCCTTCACAGTCTCCACCTTTAAGCGTGCCATGTTTTAAGGGTATAAAGATCGTCTTGCTAAGAACTATAATATCTACAATGTCTCAGTTCGGTAGCAAAACTGTCAAATCGTGACGTTCTTCTTTAGCATGTTGTGTATGAATTCAGTTTTCTCCAGGATGTGGCACAGCAAGGCTCAGCAGTAGCTACTAAGCTGTCCGGGGTGTAACTCAAAAAAACCTCAGATCATTGCAGCATATCTGCATGTCTTCTTTCCTGTCTCCGAGTTAAGCCACAAGCACCACCAGTCTATAAAAGATATATTCTGTCGCCTCTAAGCATGCAGGCGTGCCCTGGCAGCCATAAAGTTTGATGTCAGTACCTCATATTAGCCCTGGTCCTCAATCTTTTAACTACAAAGTTTAATTCCTTATCAAAAACTATTTTAAATTGTAGAAAGCAACATGTGAAACAGCAATAGCATTGGCATCTTCAGGGTTTTCAGATTAATTCAATTATTTGTTAATAGACTAGTTTAGACATTTCATTTATTTTTTCAATTACTAGTTCCACCTTTATTTTAATCTAAATTGCATAGCTGAGAATAATGTCAATAATTTATTCATATTCATTCAGTCCATAGATGGAACAAACATGACATTGATTCCCAGGTCCTGGGCAGAATATGGGTTCTACTGATTTTTCTTCTCCTACAAACACTAAATCAAGACTCTCTTTAAATATGTGAAACCAAATACTACACGTAAACCAACACACCAGAAATGATCCCACATTGACCTACGGCCTGCATCAGTTTTCAGGGCCAAGTCACTGACCTTCCTGCAATTTAATCCAAGCCTGCGGTCAAGAGTAACATGTAGACTTCCTCTCCTATCGTCTTTCAGCTGCACATCTCCAGAGAGCTCCTATTTACCACTGACAACCAATCGGTAATTACAAAGCATCTTTACAAGACTGTATGTCCTGGATTTCTAAGGAAATAATGTGGCTCTTTATGTGGAAGCCTTTCAAGATACTGTAGTGCATTAGTGTAATAAGAACTGAAATATCCACTCTGAAGGTAGTGAAACCTCTTCTGCTAAGCCATTTATTGCAGAATGGATCTGGACATGGGTTTTGGGAGTGTTTACTTATCAGGCACAGACCAGAGACGGAAACGTTTCTCTTTTATTATGTGGAAGTGCTTATGTGCCACTGTTGAATAAAGATGCTTATTTGCATTTGCTTTTGTTGCCAATCAGCCAAATGTCTTTATAAAGTTTTGTCAAGACTTTCACAGATGCAATAAGCCCACAGAAATGACGACAACTTCCCTTCACAGTAACTGTTATTGGGGGATAAATCGTGTGTCATTGTGTGGTTGTGTTGCTTTACATTGCCACAAGGAACACATTGGCCTGGATTAATCTTTAAAATGAGCCAACAATTCAATATTGTACAAGCTGTCATGCTCCGTTATAGAATTTATCCACTCGTCGATGAGAGGAGACGAATAGGGCCCAAAATAAGCCTGGAAGAGATCTGATTTGTGTGGGCTCAAATGATTACGTTTAGCACTTAAAAGCAGACCAAACAACACGAACAAAGTACACACACCGAGAGTGGCTGTCATGAAAGCTTCATTTTTCATGGCTAAATCTCTCAATTTTCTCATCTGAGCTGCAATCCTGTCAGCTTCACTAAAGTGATGTGAAAAGTATTTTCTCCCTCACAGATTTCTTCAGTTTTTGCTTTGTGTGTGTGTGTGTGTGTGTGTGTGTGTGTGTGTGTGTGTGTGTGTGTGTGTGTGTGTGTGTGTGTGTGTGAGAGACATTAAAATGCTCCTGATCACCAAACTAAACTTAATATCACACAGAGATGACATAAGTAAATACAAAGTGTATTAATTAAATAAACTAAATCTATTCAAACCATCAAGTCTCTATTTAAAAACAATACATGTAAAATGGAAAACAGCTTATGCCACCTTTGTTACAACTGGGTAAAAACTGCAATCAACATTTTTCATGAAACTGATTCTGGGGACTAAATTTGACACATTATTTGCTCAATTTCTCATAGACGCCAGTTTTGCCCAGTCCATTTCTTATTGTTGAATTGTATTGTTGAGCACTGACCTTAACTGGAACAAGTGAGGCCTACAGTGCTGTAGATGTTGTTGAGTGTTACCATGCCTTCTTGAATGAGTTGAATTCTAGGGGTAACATTGGTACGGCGGTAAGACCTCCTAATGCCTATTGCATCAGGATGCCTATTGCAGGCATCAGGAGGCCAATATGTCATCTCTACTCCAATCAGGTCACCTCACAAAGCTAAGTCTTACTCTGACATAGTTCCATCTCATTATTCTGTGGACACCCATTTCATGCATCACCTTGGCAGTGCATTGAGTTCACTTTATGGAGTGGAATTATAAAGGGTAAAGTGAACGAAATAGCTCATGTTGACAGAAATGCTCTACACATACAAAGGTCTACATTTTCCAACTCAGGACAATTATTCACTACCAACGCCTTTTGTTTCTGGGTGCTTTGTTGTTTTGATGAAATGAGGATGAGCCATTCATCATTATGAATGTAAGGAGACGCTGTGGATTCTTTGCTGCTTTACTTTTGCAAATCTATCTACACTCTGAAAAGCCAGATATTTAGCTTTGAAGTTGAGGTGATTTGTGGCTTATGATAAATGATATTTGGGATTTGGGAATAATCGGTATTGTGTTTATGAATATTTCATTGCAAAACAAACATCCATATTGAGTTTGCTGTAAGTAGTATGGAAGGGACAAACATGAGAGATTGTGAAATGTTTACTAGGACACAGAAAATTGTAGCTATTTGACTCTTTTATTTCTTGTTTTGTTCATTGCAACTAGCTGATGTAACATTTTCTCCCTTACAGTATTTGACCATGCTTTACGGTGGACCAGAAGTACATATACTTTAATCAAACCGCATTACCAAATGCATCCATGAAGGTTTGGTTGTTTCTTTTAATACCAGCCAACTTTATTGGGGGACAAAACAATGAACTAATAAACATACACTGCTGGGCATTACTACACTTCAGTGAGCTGTGAAAATTTTGGACAAATGAGAAAGTGTGTTATTGTTTACCAACCCAGGAGACACAGGAATTATTAAGAAGAAAACAATGTTTATAGCTCCACTTTCAAAACATTACATGATGATTTAAAGGATTCAAAACCACACTCTTCAGATACATGTTACTTCCATCTTCTACATAGTTGCTAACATATTGTTGGAGGCATGCTACCTAATAGCATGAGTTTTAGTGTTAGCTAACATTGTGGTTTTAGCAAGTTGAACCATTTAATCTTAGAAATAAAAATAGCTTATGTTAGCATTTTAACCTAATTATACCATAGCATGCTATTATTAGCCAACAAAGCTAATGATAGGATAGATTATTTACAACACACAACTAAGAGACTGCTGTGTTTTGTTTGGACCAGCTCATGGCAAATCTCTGAATCCAGTTGAATATACTAGTTGTTTGAGATGCCAAAATGGAAGCATTGGAAGGACAAACTACCTGCCACTAGTGTTTTGCTTTAATTGTTTGGAGCTGGGAGCTAAAGGGGCTTTCTCAAACTAAATCCTAAGCTCAAATATGCAAGTTTACATTTTAAAACAAGCCCATAAAATTGCTTTCACAAGATCTGAATGCAACTTAAGAAAAAACACAGGCCTAAAGTCACAGACTTGGCAATACTGATCCTGACACAGTGGTGAATCTGAGCTGAATCCACAAAGCAAAATCAGAAGATGTGGTGGTACCGCCACAAATGCACAAGTTGGTGTCCATGGAGGTTGAAAACAGCTAATGGGTTAAACACTGAAGATGTGAAAGTCATGGTGATTGCTTGGTTAAGTCCTCCTATTGGCTTGGCCATCATGAATTATGACAGAGAAAGGCTTCCCTCCAAAGAAATGACATTTTTTTTTCATTGTATGGCTTTCATTTATATGAAAAATCTACTTGGTGCTTGCTTAAGCTAAACCAAGCACTGACAAAATACTGTTGTGTATTTATGTGACTTCCAGAGAACTTTGGTGCATTTTGAAATAAAAAAAAAATCAAACAAAGAGAGCCTCAAGATATTAGGTTGTGTGTTACCAGCACAGCAAAATGAAAAGTTTTTTTCAACCTACAATGCATTGGTAAAAAAAAAAGAAACAAAACAGAGGAGATGCTACGGGGAAGCAAATATGCCTTTGTGTCTTCCTTTCTAATATGAACAGATTACATCCTATAACCTCCCCCCAAAATGAAAATCCACTCACTTCCTGACGTGTTTATTTGAGGCTCAGAGGAGACCTAAAGCCCTGCTTTTTGTTAAGCATCAATTCATAATTTATAAAATTCAGCGATTCACCAAACAGAAATTTTCTTCTTCCTCCCAGAGATCTTGAACAATCAAATCCCTTTGGTTCCTCATCATTTTTTATCTGGAGGGTTATAGCTATATACAATATATACAAATGTGTGTGTGTGTCAGTCAGCACATCAAGTCAATAAACATAGAATTCAACAAAAGATTGTTACTTTACTTTTTGTTACCCTCAAGTAGATTAACAAAAAAAAACCTGGAAAAACTTTTGTTAGATGTGTGTTGACTCAGTCTCATCACCTGCCTCATAAAACTTTGAAGTGAACCCTGGCAAGCCAGCAAAAAGAATTCTGGTAATCCCCTAATGGACTCCGGGTTTGCATGACTTATTCAGCAGCCTCACATACAGCTCCACACTAGAATTTGAAATTGTTTTCACCCACTTATTTATTCCTTGTTTTGTTCCCTGGATTGTTCAAAACCATATTTATGATCATGAGAACATTTGACCTTCACATATAATATTTAGTTAAATTATCAATTCTAAGCTTTCTTTTATTTATCTCTGGAGATAAGCACAACTTATTGCACAAATAAGTTTTTTTTTTGTTTTTTTTACTTTTAGCAATATATAAAAACATAAATTTACTTTTTTTTCTAACTAAAAGAATGGTTTTGGACACCCAGCCTTAAACTAGCTAGTCTTATGCCCTTTTGGAATAACTTAATCTGGGACTCTTCTAGGCTTAATAGGTAAATTAAGTCAACAGTTCAAATAATAAAACTGAACTAAATATACCCAAAGGATTTTGGTTACCTCATGTCTTAGAGATATGTTACCCATTTAAAATTTAAATGGGTATGCAAAGTATTGACTCAAAGGTGTTACACATAAATACCACATACCACAATTCCAGAATAAATGTAAAATGTATGTATAGTTTATGTTCTCATAATTCACACTAGTTTGTGTTGTCCTATGGCATACCATCATAATAAAAGCCAACAACAATTGCAAAAAAAAACAAGTGTTTTATGGGAATGTTACAGGTCCGGAGTGTCAGGAGTGCTGTAACAGTGATGACACAATCTGAAGGACAAATAAACAGAAGTCAGCAATGACGAACGAAGCGGTGCCGTTAGTATCCAGATTGCTTTTTTTTATTTGTTAACAAACAAACCTTTTACAGTATACAATATTAATGTTTTACATTACCATTGTCTTATAAACTTGGTCTACTTCCATCACAGGCAACAATGAACCTCATACATCACCCCCTCACACCTCCACCCCCCACCCAGATGAAGACAACCACAGCACATGCACCAAACAGGACAAACCAACTGCCACAAAGCTTTACTGCATCTAGTTCCATATCAACTGGCATTAGAATACACTGATTTTAACTGAATATTACTCAAACAAAGCAAAATAGAACTTCTCAAACATGGAGACGTTAAGATAAAATGGCTGTCAGCGCGAGCTGGCACATTGCCTGATAACCTTGCCTGATAAAACTGGCAATTATTGGCAAAACGGTGCACAGAAACTGTAGCTCAGTGATATATTCTGGTCGATTAATATGTAAGCATCTTACGGGGTAGTTTTGGTGTTTTTTTTTGTTTGTTTGTTTTTTACCGTATACTGACCTGAAAGACAAATAAACAGAAGTCATCAGTGACGACCGAAGCACTGCCATTAGCATCCAGATTGCGTCATAGACATAATATAACACTAGACCCCGCATTGTTTGCTCCTTGTCTCCTCTCAGTGACTCCTCGTCTCCTACCAGCACTCCCAGTAAGTTTCCCAGCACTCCCAGTGAGTCTCCCAGTGCTCTGTTCGAGCCCAGGAGTCTGCTCCGAGTCTGGCAGACTCCAAGCTGCCTGAGCATGTACCTGTGCAGTCTGCCAGTCGCTCCAGGTACTCCTGCCAGAGCACCCAGCCTCCATCTCCGCCTCTTCGTGGGTCTGTGCAGCCACCCGGCCACCAGCCTCTGGCTCTTCGGGGGTCTAGCCTGTGCCGTTGTTGGCCTTCGGACTCGCCACGACAGGTCTGCCTCCTGCGTGATCCACCGGACAGTGCATGGCAGGCCTCGCCCTGACCATGTTGATTTGTTTTCTTTTGGACAGAGTTGATTTTTGTTTTCCTTGTGTTTTTCTTTGGACTCTCACTTATCTTCTTTTGCAAATAGAAGATAAGTCCGGTGCCCCTCCACCAACCCATCCATCCATTTTTTTTCGCTTATCCGGGATCGGGTCGCGAGAATAGCAGCTTAAGAAGGGAGGCCCAGACTTCCCTCTCCCCAGCCACTTGTTCCAGCTCCTCTAGGGGAGGAGATTCTGGGGCCAGCATGTTTCTAGGCCAGCAGAGAAACATAGTCCCTTCAGCGTGTAATGGGTCTTCCTCTGGGCCTCCTCCCGGTGGGACGTGCCCGGAACACCTCACCAGGGAGACGTCCAGAAGGCATCCTGACCAGATGCCCAAGCCACCTCAACTGAGACCTCTCGACCTGAAGGAGCAGCGGCTCTACACTGAGTCCCTCCCAGATGACCGAGCTTCTCACCCTATCTCTAAGGGAGAGCCAAGACACCCTAGGGAGAAAACTCATTTCGGCCGCTTGTATACAGGACCTAGTTCTTTCGGTCATGACCCAAAGCTCATAACCATAGATGAGGGTAGGAATGTAGATCGAACGGTAAATCGATAGCTTCGCTTTTTGACTTAGCTCTCTCTTCACCATGACGGACTGGTACAGCGCCTGCTTCACTGCAGATGCTGCGCCAATCCGCCTGTCGATCTCTTGCTCCCTTCTTCCCTCATTCATGAACAAGATCCCCCGACCCAGAGAAGGCACTCTACCCTTTTCCGGCTCAAGACCATGGCTTCGGATTTGGAGACACTGATTCTCATCCCGGCCACTTCACACTAGGCTGCAAACCGCTCCAGCGATAGCTGCAGATCACGACCTGATGAAGCCAACAGGATCACATCATCCGCGAAAAGCAGAGATGCGATCCTAAGGCCACCAAAACGGATCCCCTCAACACCTTGGCTGCGCCTAGAAATTCTGTCCATGAAAGTAATGAACAGAATCAGTGGAGCCTTGGCAGAGTCCAACTCTCACTGAAAACGAGCCCAACTTACTAATGGCAATGCGGACCAAACTCAGACACCAGTCGTATCCCATAGTCCTGGAGGACCGCCTCACAGGACTCCCCAAGGGACGCCTTCTCCAAATCCACAAAACACATGTAGACCGGTTGGGTGAACTCCCATGCACCCTCCAGGACCCTGCTGAGGGTGTAGAGCTGGTCCAGCATTCCACGGCCAGGACGAACCTGAATCTGAGGTTCAACTATCCGACGGACCCTCCTCTCCAGGACCCCTGAATAGACCTTGCCAGGGAGGCTTAATAGTGGCACCCCTCTGTAATTGGAGCACATCCTTCGGTCTCCCTTTTTGAACAGGAGGACCACCACCCCAGTCTGCCAATCCAGGGGAACTGCCCCCGATGTCCATGCAATATTGCAAAGTTGCATGAGCCAACACAACCCTACAACATCCAGAGCCTTAAGGAAGTCCGGCCGAATCTCATCCACCCGCGGAGCCCTGCCACCGAGGAGCTTTTTAACCACCTTGACGACCTCGTCCCAACCAAAATCTCGGACATGGGTGGAGCCATGTATCCATGGAGACTACATGTGTTTTGTGGTCTCCATTGCCTCTGCTGAGTTTTTTTTACAAAATCTCAGACATGGGAGGAGTTTTTTAGAGGCCATGGAGAAAGACTTCCATACAGCTTCGAGTCAATTCTGGTCCACCATCTGGCGTCTCAGGAGGGGATAGCAGTGCAGCACCAACACTGTTTATAGTGGGGATGGTGTGCTGCTGACCTCGACTTGGGACGTTGTGGGCCGGTGGGCATAATACTTCGAAGACCTCCTCAATCCCACCAACATGCCTTCTATTGAGGAAACTGAGCCTGGGGACTCTGGGTCGGGCTCTCCAGTCTCTTGGGACGAGGTCGCCGAGGTGGTTAAAAAGCTCCTCGGTGGCAGGGCCCCAGGGGTGGATGAGATTCGGCCGGACTTCCTTAAGGCTCTGGATGTTGTAGGGTTGTGTTGGCACGCACCCTCAGCAGGGTCCTGGAGGGTGCGTGGGAGTTCACCCAACCAGTCTACATGTGTTTTATGGACTTGGAGAAGGCGTACGACCTTGGGGGGTTCTGTGAGGGGTCCTTTGGGAGTATGGGGTACCAGGTGTCAAAGTCTGGTCCGCATTGCCAGCAGTAAGTCGTGCTCATTTTCAGTGAGAGTTGGACCAGTTGTACAGGTCCAGTGCGTGAGAGTTCAATAAGGTCATTAAGTAGTTTCCTCAGACTTTTCTTTGCCTAGAAAGAAATAGTTAGTTTTTTCTTCTTTGTCAGAGATTTTCCAACCTATTCCCTAGCTGGCGAATGCACTATGAATGCTGGCAGATTGACATACCGAACTGCAGACAAAATGTAATTTGTTAATTTTTTTAGAAAATAGAATAAATTGTACAAGAAAATATTTCAAAATTATAAAAAAAAAATAAATAAAATTAAAAAAAATACTGTGGTGGCATTTTAGGTGCACCACAGAAACATGTACGTAAAAAGGTTCTTTACTGTTTGCAAGTTAATATAGTGACTGCAAACCTGTTCAGGATATCTCCTGAGTCCAACCGCTTACCACTAGAAATAGGCACCAGAATGAGGAATTATACCTAATTGGTCATCCATGAAAGTCATCACATTTATTAGTTCTGCATGAATCAGAGTTGCACATTTATTAGTAGAATAAGTCATCCATCTCTCACACCGTCCATGCTTCATAAGCAGATGAACAAATTATTACAGAAATTGTTCTTTCATCCTTAACTTCCCACTCCGCTAAGTGCCTGGTGGCAGCATTTCACTTTTCTCTTTCCAACAATTAAATCCACAAGGCATAATTTCCATTAACTGCTTGTCCTGTTCAAGCAACATGCATAATAATAAACATGGAGTCATGCAGAAGAACTCAGGCAAGATTTATTATTAAAAAAAAAACTAACATAACAGTTATTAATCTGCAATATTGTGTCTGACATATTGCCCTGTTCAGAGCGGTAATGAGAGAAATATAAATGTCTGGAAATCACTTCGAAAAACAAGTCAGCGCTTTAACTCATTGCTTTGTAAGCACACAACACACCAGTGTGAAAGGTGAAATATGAGCAAACTATTCTTCCTGTCTGGTATTCAGTATCACACTTGCAGTGCACTGTGTGAATATTCAGCGATTCTGCAGTCTCATTTTCATGGACAACAGGCTGTATAACACAGATAAATCCATCTTCTTTTCTTGTGATGTGTGATCATTCTTTAAAAAAACTTTCCTTCTGCTGTCACACAAAGCAAAACTGGGAAATGAGCACAACAGTTTTCATTAATTGGTTCTAATTAGCAGTCGAAAAAAAAAGTCAATAGAATATTAACGTGAAGGCTAGAGGGTTCAGTCTTCATTATGGAAACAGTGTGTGTAACAGCTTCATCAGTATTAGACTTAATGCACGAGAATGCTTGAAAACTGAAACAAATTCTAAAGTATTTTTTCTAGTGACTTTTTTGCAAAAGTTGCCTTTCTCACATTTTAGCAATTTAACATCAAAGGCTAAAATGTAGTTTATGAGGCCTGCATATGGCAGGATTACTTTGTTATCTTCCCTTTAGCTCTAATCAGCTTTCATACTTCTGTCGAAGAAAACATCCCCATTGCATGATGCTGCCACCATCATGCAGGAATCAGAGTGATGTGTCACATTTGCTCCAAAAAGTTCCGTCAATGATTTTCCTTTCACTTTGAAAGTCTGTGCTACTCTGTCTTCTGCTATCTAAGAATTCACTTTTGCAAAGCTTTGGAATAGCCAGTAGCTTTGCAAGCAGCAACATTAATATGGACTCAGTAGATTTTAATTTCACACTGAGATGTTCAAATGTTCCAAAAGCTGTAAAGTTAAATGTTCAGTAACATTTGAACATATATGTGGAAGGTCACATCGGTTTAAATATACTTAGCAGCAAGTGTTATGGAACATCTTATAGTTTTATCAACATTATGAACAACATAATCCTGAAGATGTAGAGCAAATTTACTAACCCCATGAGGATTTTTTTTTTTTTTTTTTTAGATTTATGCATTCATCCCCTTGGTTGATATAAAGTTTCTGCAATCTATAGACTTACATAATATCACAAACCCATCTCAATTTTCTCTCTCAAATTCCCTTCATTTTCCTATCCAGTTCAGCTCTGTCACAGCCCAGTTCCCTTCTCTGCTGGGATTACACTAAAAGCATGCTTTCCATAAATTCATCTCCGTTATATTGCAGCATCAGGTTTGAGAAATTACAAGCATTATTTTACTGATTCATACATCTGATAAATGTATTTGCAAAAACACTACATTAAATGGGCAATGTCACGAATGAAATTTTCTGAGAAATTTTCTGAAAACTCAAGACAATCCTACATGACATTTCTCACAAACAAAGTCTCTGAGGCAGATTTATTTATTTCTTTTCCACAAATGTATCTTAACAACAACAAAAAATGACAATGCTGAACTCCCACATGGGAGTCCTGGAAGATTGATTCCCTCTTTCTGTCAAAATAATAATAATAAAAAAAAGTCTACTTTGAAAGATGAAAAGAAATAGGCTCAAGCCAAAAAAGTCTGAAATGCTTTATTTTCCTTAAGAGAAAAAGTGGTGGGTCATTGTGAGGGTAGTGTGTAGGCAAAAAGCTCACCTTGGATTGCAAGAACACCACCAGTAGTATTATACCAATGTCTGTGTGTCTCTGAGGATTTCAAGTGCCGCAAAGGATCCCTGATATTAGAAAACTTTCAGAGAGGGTGTTAGTGTGAAGTGTGAGACAGCGCAGAATGGGATTTAACCTTGACTTTAATAGGGCCTCTTGGGGATGCATGTGTGAGAGCTCACTGCTCTTCTTACTGTTTTTTTTTTTTTTACATAAAAACTTGAAGCAGGGCACAGTGGCTCTACACTGCGACAGAAGGAAAGGCATTACAGGTCAGCAGCTTGTTTAATAGACAGAATGCTCCATTTAAAAGCTGAGTAGATTGTTAGAGATTTTTGTATTTCTGTGTTATCATTTTATTTGTATTCAGTCTAATGCTAATCAATAAGTAATCAACATTCAGTCTAATGTTAATCGGTAATGACGTACGGTGCTAAAACTTTTTGATTGCTGTGTTGAATATCTGTGTTCCTGAGAACTGATTGTTCCCTCCAGAGTTCGCTCTCAAGGGAAAGAGCCTGATGACCTGTGTGTTAGATTGAGCTTGCCATCTGCCTTATTGTTTATCTTTTCTGACTATTGTTTTTCCAAATAAAAGGCCTGCTCTAGCAGAGAGAAGGCAGAACGCTCTGGGAACGGCTCGGAGGAGCAGTTTTCGGAGTCTTCTCCTTCTGCAGAAGTTTGGTCATAAAGTTCATATATGTTGTCTGTGGTTCTTTTAATGTAGGTTCGAGAAAAATACCTATCATAGATGTTTCTTCTCATCACAGCCAATAACACTGAACTATTTTAGTCAAAACTATTTTTATCCTTAAATATAATTACGTTCTCTGCAGCACTTTGGGGTTTTTTTCTGTCACCTTTCTCCCCGATTCTTTCCGTATAGTTTTGAATGTCTTGACCCCACAGTGGATACAGGCCACAGGGTGGTTTAATATAATTTTTTTTTGTTTTTTTTATGTCGTCTAAAGAACATAGAAAGTGTAAAAAAGAACATTTGGTCATAATAACCCCAAATCAGTTTTTCTTCTAGGCTACTGCTTCGTATTTCATAGTGTTTCATCAACTTTCTGTGAAAGCAGAGTAGATTAGAAATAGTTTTCACTTTAGTTCTGCTTGTTTGGAAAGCACCAGTTTATGACAAATGTATTCCAAAGACACTTCTACAAGATAAAAAAGGCCCAACTGACATCCAGTTATGCAGAAAAATAAAGTAAAACCTATCCAGTTCATACCAGGGCAATACATCCGAATGCCGTCTTAAATTAAATACAGTACAGTTCAATTTATGTGATAAATATATAGACCTGGCAGTGTTTGTGACATTGTTGTCTATACGGTGCCTTGCAAGTATTGACATCTCAAAATGACTACAGTCTCTACTATATGCTGGTCTATCACATAAAATCTAAATAAAATAATTTGGAATTTGTGATTGTAAGATCTTATAAAAAGTTTGGAAATCCTTGTTGCAAGGCACAGCACCAAACCGTTTGGTGTTTGCTTGTGATTCTAAGACTCTTAATGCCTACAAGCAGATGATGGGTGATCCACAGTGAACTTTGTCTCTGTTCTTAACTGCATCACCGCATAAACAATAAGCTGCAGCCAGCAGAGAGCTGGCAACTTAGATGTATTTTTGCAGTCCTAAAGAAGAGCCAATTCTTCACAGGAATCTTTGATGATGAAAGTGCTGAGGGAAAATTAAGCCAGAGAGACTCAGAGAAAAAAAGGAAATCAGTCTTTCTTGCCTCTCTTGTTTAATATGTACTGCATTTTATTGCAAAATGTCCGTACTAAAGTATGAAGCAAAAAAAAAAAAACAGTTTTCTTCGCTTCTTCGCTTTCTTTTTTAAACTTGTTTTTTTCCCCATGACTCGTTTTTTTTCTTTTTGTGTTGTCCCACGAGATCATTGCATAACACCCAGCCTCAGATGTCATGAAACGTTTCAGAAAAGTATATCTTTAAAATCAGCTAAACAGCCTTCTTAACGATCCACACCTTGAGTGTCCAGTAAACAGCAGTTTTATTCTTCCGGGAGGAAAGTCTTGACTAAAACCTGGTCATCCTGTGCTGAACCTTTAACTGTTCCACCATTTGCAGAAATTTTCTTAGAGCAACCCCCTTTTCGTTCTCTGTCCCCTATACTCCCCTAACTCTTTGGATATGTTCCCCTATGATTATAAATAGATTCTAATTAGCTCTTCCAGCCATGGGCAATAGAATTGTTCATCACTGCACTCAGAAGACTTCTTACTTTTAAGCTTGTGTATAAGCCAGAAGAGTATCAAACCCCCTCAGCTTCAATTTCTTTTTTTTTTCATAGAGCAGTGATTAATTTATTTTCATGTGCTTCATCAGTACAGAAAAAAATATCTTTCTTGTACTTTGAGAGTAGTGTAAGGTCCACCAGACCAAGTGAGGAATAGTCACACAAAATCAGAAGTTGACATTTAAACCAGTTTTTAGTTTAATCAGTGTCTGATGTTCACTTACCTGGTAAATTAAGCATTTTTTTTTCATTTCCTCTCCATGTCTTAATAATTTTAAGTCCACATTCAGCACTTGCTTATACAAAAAAAATAAAAAATAAAAAATCAATAACCTGATCCACAAAATTTCACATTTTTGATGATGTTCCCAAAATAAAACCCTTAGCCCTCAGGATAAGAAACCGATTAGGCTTAACCTCTTTTTTTTCCCACTCAGCTTGTTAGCAAGGATCCAGGAATATTGTAATATGATCACGCCCACATCTCCACATTACACCAGAGGACAGTCGCCTGTGACGTCTTCTTAATTCTATGCTGAGATCTGGTAGTTTTTTTTGGGGGGGTGGGGGGGTAGTAATTCGGCTGTAAATACTTGAAAGAAGGAGCAATTCTCAAGACGAGGAAGAGCATAACAGTAGGCTAAGGCTCCATTTCTGAAGCCCTACTACTTTCCTCATCTTGTCAGTGTTGACTTCTGTGAGCAGTTTGCACCAGTATCTCATTTTCTCAGTTCATTACACATCAAAATTAGCCTCAAAGTCTCAGTCAGGATTGGGTCCTTCTGCCTCCTACGTAAATAACACAGGCAGTCAGACTACATGTGCTGCTCCGCGGATTCAAACTAAAAATGCTCTGTTATCTAGCTAATGACTCATCTTCCTAATAATATGCCTTTTTTTATAATTGCAAAACATCTCGTATCCCTTGAAATTCTTTGTGGTTTTACATTGCAGCCTTAAATTTTAATGTGTTTCCATGGGCTTTGTGAGACAGCGTAGCTCATAACAGTGACGTCAAAGGGAAATGATGCATTTTTCCACATTTTCAGAAAAAAAAAAAGGTGAGATATGTTTTCAGTATTGTTTAATGTGACACCGCGAAATAAAATCGGGTACAACCATTAGTGTTTATACACATGCTGAGCCTTGAACATGCCAGAGCACTGTCTGATCCGTAATCCAAAACAAGAAAGAGAATCACGCGCAGGTGGGAGAACCTGTTGACAGAAGCATCGTCCCCTCTCCCTACAAATCTGGCCTTCATGACGGAAACCCATAGGCAAGTTTATTTTAAGGTTTAAAACTAAGTCATGTAGGCAGGACTACAACCTGCGGAAGAACGAGTTGTATCAAAAGGTCAACACCGTGCTCCATATGCCAGCACTTCACATTACACACACACACAGTTCCAAACTTGAAACATGGTGGTGATGACAATTTCTGTCTCTGGAAAATTCCCCAAAAGGAATTACAAGTGTAATTTCTGCAAAAGGTGGTTTTCAAGGATACCGGATAAAAAAATTCAGATTTTATTTTTTGAAAATTTTTGAAAATGACGTAATGTCAGTAGACTCATGTTCTGCTTTTTGCTGCTCTATATCATTGAATCCAAATTATATGCATGAAAACTTGTGATTGTAATGTGGAATTCACTGAAAACAGTTTTAAGGGGTGCAAAACCTTCTAAATGGAGGGTTTTTACCACATGCTGTTGAAAAGTAGTAATTCAGCTGTTGGCTGGAACTTAGACTGAGAATAAGTAATAGCATTATTCCAATAACTGAGTTAATAAATGATTGGGACTACTCAAGTATAAACCCTTTAAAGTCTTTATGAGGAGACATTTTCTTCTACCAACGTTCACACCAATAAAAAACACATTTGGGATGCAGAAAAGTGCGGGCTTAATTGAAAGTATGTTTAACACCAGCTTAAGGGTGTTAAACATGAGACTGACACACAAGCCTCATCAGTACATATATTTACAGATTTATTGAATATGACCATAAAGACTGAATTGAACAATACATGCTCCTCTACTCACAAAGAGCTCAACCAACATCTGGTTTCATGTTTCTTGACTCCTTTATTAAATTATCATCTGTTCAGCAGGCAGCTGGCCTTTTATTCTGCAACTGCCTTTTACCCTACCTTGAGTACCATTAGTACATCTCTAAAACACACCCATTAGAGAGAAACATGAACATGAAAAACAATCTGTGGTTTATGAATCTAATGTTAGCAGAATTTTCTTTCTCGTTTAAGGGCAGATACTCTTTCAAGATGCTACTCGTTCTGTTTTTACGTTTTTGTGCAGTCCACTCAGAGACTTTCATTCTCTCGTCGAGGACATAAATGTTGTATTAATTATGTGCTTTTACTGATGTCTTTAAACCATCCTTTCTTATAGGGCGGTATCATGATACTACATATAGCTTTATTTTGGATTGTCTCTAATACACACAGTCAAACTAATACATGCAGGCTTAAACATATTTTCACGGCGGCACAGAACAAAAAAAAAAAAAAAACAGGGCAAAATCTCTTCCTTTAATATATCAAGTAAGCCAGCTCTGCAGGTTTCAGGTCTAAAAGTGCAATTTCTTTTAAAGATTCAACTGTGAAGGTACAAAATCAAATCTGATCAAGTCCAATTAGTTATGATTTATGTGTCACCATATAGCATCATAAGAAACTGATTTGCCATCATCTCCTCAGTACATAGGGCTACAGCAGGGGCCAGGAGCATCTCTATAGGGGCTTAGGCCCTTGTTGGTCCCCAACTAGAACTGTCCATAAACAACCGCCAATAAATTAGTCAGTGCATTTTAAAACTTTACACCCACATAGGACTTGCAAGGCCACAAAAATGCATGCTATCACAAAGTACTTCTTTTAATCTCTCAGTCACTGTATTCTTTTGAAAATGTCCTTACTGCTGATGGCCAAAGGGCATCAATTAGTCTCAACAGCTTGAAAAGAGCTCCTTGAGTTTCTACCTACTGTACCTGGGTGTAATGATTGTGCTTTAGCATGCTGAACTGAAGTGACTTGTTTTTGAAAGCAAAATTTGCTTGCCGGTTGCATCTCAAACAGGAAAAATTGCTTAAATTGACTAAAAGAGTACAAACTTTTTTTGGGCACCTGAATTTCAACCAGCAATTGAAATTATTGAAGTACAGCTCAGTAAAGGCGAATTAGCTTTAGCATCACTGGTCTTTACTAGCTTCTAATTAATCTGCACAATTAAGTCTTTAAAATGTCACAAATATTCACACCACCCAAATACGAAAAAAAATAAATAAATAAAGTGTACATGCTATCCACTGCTTACTTCATACATAAAATGATTTTAGACCTGGACAGGAAACTGCCTGGTTTAATTTTTCATATTACATAGCAAAGAGTAATGTGATATTGCTTCAGTTTCCACAATGGTACAAAGTAGAGTCATACTGCCCTCTGTCTGCTGTGAACCCAAACTGCACTCTAAATATATGCAAAAAAGTGTTCAGTGTATTGTTTTAGAAATTAGAACATGTTTTAAGCTATATTTATATATAATCAAATTTGATATTTTACGTCACATATCCAATTTGGATTCAAAGGAGAATTTCACTGCTTTTATTGGTCTATCCTCCTTCAAACTTTGAAGCAGAATTGTAGTTTCTTAATCTTTTTTAGTAAACAAGCTCAGTATCAAACTTAGCCATTTTGTGCATTTTTAAATTACCCTACTCATTTGCACATTCCTTCGGAACAGAGTTTGCTATTTTTAATAACTCCACATAATTATATGGTGCAATTTTCCACATACGGCTACTCTTTTCTCCTTGCTTTTATATATCATTATTATCTTCGTGTGAATCTGTATGCTTTGATTGCTGTTTTTGCACAAGAAATTCTTCCTGCGGTACAATAAAGAACATTTCTGATTTTATTCTCATTTGGACAGCTTTTTTTCTCTTAATAAATAAAATTATTGTAAAAATGCATTTTGTAGTTACTCAAGATATTTTTGTGTTATATTCAAATTTGTTTATTTGACACATAAAAGTGTGACTTACTTATACATAAGTAGCAGAACTTTAATTCCTAGCTTTTCTTACGTCATACACATTGTATATGACGTATACAAAATGCATACTTCCTTTGGCTTGTCACTTTGCTGCTGACTCATCTAAATTTTCACATTGACGGCCAACAAAGACTATTTCTGTTTTACTCAGTGCAGGTTGAATAATTAGATGAGTGCTTGTTAGTGATGTAAACACACACTATCACACAGATCATAACTTAAAAAGTGACACAAGTATGTCCAGAGTCAAGAAACACTTGACCAGCAACTTGACATCTGATGTGACTAATAGAGTCTGGCGCACACACACGCACGCACGCATGCACGCATTCTGTTTTGTTACAGGTATGCTCAGTGCGAGGGGTTGCTGCAAAGTCAATGGCCCAACAAGCAATTGTCCTCTGACTGTAGAGTGCCATGAGACAATATTTTTTTATGAATCAACGTTAAATAGTTCACTGAACTGAAATCTTAGTGTTATTAGAAGAATTCATAGCAAGCACATATTATTACTTTATAGCAAATTAGGCTTGCTTCTCTCTCTAAACAATTATAACATCCATCTATCTTTTCACATCCATGTCCCTAGTGGAGTAAGGAGGGAGGTGCTGGTATCTATCTCCAGCAAGACATTTCGAGCAAGAGGCAGGGTACACCTTGGACAGGTCGCCAATCCATCCCAGGGCAACACAGAGACAGACAGAACAAACAACCATGCATGCACACCAATTAGAAAAAAACATGAGAAACCAACTAACCTTACAGTCATGTTTTTGGACTGTGAGAGGAAGCCGGAGGGAACCCATGCATTCACTGGGAGAACATGCAAACTCCATGCAAAAAGAACCCAAGCTGGGAATCGAATCCAGGACCTTCTTGCTGCAAAGCAACAGTGTTACCTACTGTTCTTGCTAATTGTGTTTCATCTATAGTTGAAGAAGATAGTTAAATAATGTTATTTATTTATTTATTTATTTATTTGCATTTATTGGAAAAGTTCGAATGTTGTACATGTCTACCTGAACTTTTTAATATTTTGAAAATATGATAAACTTGCCCCAAGCCCAATATATTTTAGTATTTTCATAATGTGACCAATGCAAAGTAGTGTACAATTGTCAAGAAAAAAGCTAACTGTTTATCTTGTTTTACTGAAAAATTTGTTGTGCATTTGTAAAATTTAGGTCTGAACTTTGACTTGGTCATTGTAACACAGAAGTATGCTTTGATCAACTACACGATTGTAGCTCTGGCTATGCGCTTAAGGTTCTGGTCCTATTAAAAGGTGGACCTCCAAAAGACTCTCAAGTATTTCACTGCCAGTAAAATGCTGCAAATATTTTTCTTTTGAGATTACCTTGTGTTGTCTCCATACATCCTCTCTAACTCTGACCACCTTCCTTGTCCATTCTGAAAAAAATCTATCTCCACAGCATGATGTTCAGTGTTATGAACAGTGGTAATCTTCTGCCACTCATATTGTGAGTGTACTTGTAACGCATCAGTTTGCACTTTTTATTATTTTTTTTTTTACCAAGGCAAAATTTTTGAAAAGTTGAGTGGAATGATTTTTTTTTTTTTGAAGCACTGCGCCTGAAGATGTTATTCAACTACCTTGCATTACCCAGTAGGGGGAGCTCTTAGTTTGGCAAAAAGATGCCTAAGCTGAATGCTAAAACAAATTGTGTATTGTTGTATTTATAATATTCTTTTCTTCTGGCGTAACTCAAAAAGAGGTATGTGAGGTTGTGAGGAGCCCATAAAAAGAGTAAAATGAACGTAAATAAACAACACCCTCCGCTCTAGCTCATATTATGTGCAGCTGAAAGCCAACCCCTGGGGACTTTTACGAAAGTTAACCCCTGCATGTACAGACTATACAGCCTATATATGTCTGCCTGGTTGCAAGCTACCTTTACTTGCAATGCAATGCCTGCTGTGTATGTGCGTGTATGTGTAAGTGTGTGAATGGGGGTTGGGTGTGTAGAGGGGACAGAGAGGAAGAAAAGGCACAAGGGAGCAAGCTGAACCCCAATTTGTTCGTGATTTAAACGTCCATGTTTGTCGCGAAAAAACCAACCCCTTCGTGTTTTATTGTAATCACCAATGCCGACAGTTGGATTCACTTCTGGCAGCTGCTGCTGGAATATTTTTGCATGAGCTGGAGCGTTAACTATTTGCAGTCCAGTTCCGATAAGGGTGAAATCCACAATCCGTCTTTTCAAGTTTTCCCATGCCATTATTTTATTTACTAAATGCCCATATCACTCCGCAGGGTCAGAGAGTATTTTGAAGAAATTGTGAAACGGTCTGCTTCCTATTATTTGCTGTCTCGTCTTATCGATAGATGAATACATTTGCTAAATATTTGAAATGCGTATTTTTCGACCATTTAAATCGATCTAAAAATAATCGTCCGGTGTAGTTCTGCTTGGAGGAGGTGGATCTATTTTGTTGGGAGCCTAGGGGGGCTGTGCTTCGGTGCCACTTATCATTAGATATGGCCACCGTTATAGAGTACACCGAAGCGTCATCTTCAACTTGGTTTTGTCATGTTTATTGCTGATATTTCTACTCGGTCCGTGTGGCAGACTGAGTGTCATTTTTAGGGAAGCCAATGTTTGTTTTTGCACATTTTTGGAGCCGGTTGTTACTGCGTGGCAGGCTGGTTACGAGAGTCTTCTAACTGGCCGCTTGGTCCCGCAGCTTGTCGCAGCTGAAGAAAATAGAACCAGTTGCCAAGCCAGCGGTCCGTACCCAACATTTGCTTCAGCCGCAGCCATACTTTCCCCGAGGATTCGCATTTGAAGTTTACGGGAAGCTGGCTCATAGGGCAGCCTGAATTTCGGATTTGAGGGCGTTTTGTATGTTGGTGGAGAAATTGCTGCTGGCCGTAGACTTGGGTGGCTAACAGCAACTAGCTGTATTATAACCCGAACTCGACAGCTGTCATCGGAGAAAGGAAAGTGATCCCCCGCAAATGAGCGAGCCAGCGAAGTGCTTTTCCTTTGGATTTACATCAGCTGCTTTTCCATCAAATGGGCAAAGTTGGGAATACCATTGCGACGCTGGGATATAATGATATGTGCTGTGCATTTTTGAGAACTGCAGTGTTGTTTCATTGGAGAGAGGCTAGCTAGCTCCATTAGCTCGCTAGCTTGCTGGCAAATAAAAGTACGACGTTTCATCCCCCCAGTATTTTGGGACATGAAGAGGATAATTCTCTGTCCATAGGACTGGAAGGTAAGATGTAATCTGAACTTTCTTTCCTATCGCTGTTAGCTTGATTTCTGTAATGAATTTAACCTTTTTGAAGTGAGTCTGAGCCAACATCATCATCCTCCAGTCTGATGGAGGGGAGGAGGGGGGATTTGTCGCCGCCTCGGCTTTTCATGACTCAGACTATTGAACGGAACGTTAAATGGAAAGGTTCATTGGTGCTATATAAACCGAAAACGGGGGTTTATTCCGTTTCACACAGTGTAATACATGAGCAACCATACACAACGATCCCAAGTTGTCTAAGAGAAGTAGAAATCAGATTTAGCGTCGTTGTGTAATGTAGCATTTTCACTTTTAGAGGGGCATTGTAGTTCTTTGGAACAGTTCCGTTCCATTGAATAGACCGAGCCTTTGTGTGCTGGGCACAATTCCGGATCATTGCCTTCTTTTCGATTGGGTCGTTGATTATATGAAAAAAGTTGCATGTTATGTTTCCCCGTCCTATTCAGTCATAAAGAAAATCGCGTTCGTGTGAAATGTTTTGTTGTGGGTTGTAGTTCGGATGAGTTGGTGAACTATCTGCATCCACTGGTAACCTGTTTGCTCCTTTAGCCTCTTTTCAGAGTTGTCTTCCTGAAACTAAATCCAATCAGCTGTGTATGGGTGGCTAAGACATGGTGGATCAGTTTATACTTTTGCAATTTTAGTTAAATTTGGTCGATGTCAGTGTCTCTTTAGTCTGTATGACCGAGGAAAGGCGACAGAGTTCCAACACAACAGGCTAGCTCTAGCTGTAGTTAGCTCCTGTGCAGCTGCTTTGTGCCCAAGATGTGGGTTAACAAAAGCTAACGTTAGCATGTTTTAATTTGCACCCCTGCTGCCCATAACCGCTTAAAAAAATCTCTGCATTGCATGCCCCACCAGTACATGTCGGTATATTCACATCTAGTGTTGTTTTTTTGTCTTGACTTTACTCGAAAATATCTGTAATCCTGCCATTTTTGAGAACTGTCTCCATACAGTGCATCGCCGGGCAGTAACCACCTGTTTCTTAAAACATGTCCATGCCAATAATTTTGTAATATGTATATTATACCATAGCAAATATCAGGTAAAAATATTTCATAGCGTTTGACCACTGGTCTACGCCAGTAGTAGAGACAAATCCAGCTGTGAAAGGTGGTTTGGCTGTGTAATAATTGCTCTTTCAACACTTCTCATTACTATGACGTGATGTCAATAAAATTTTGATTTCTCTAATGTTCTGCGTGATTTTGTCCCATCCATCAGTTTATAATGTCATTTCATATCCACATATTGCCATTTCATCTCTTTGCTACAATGTCTTAATTACTGAATGCCTATAAGTGCTTATCAGCAAATAAGAATATACTTGAAAATGTAATTTTTTCCAGTAATCCTATTGAAAAAGAAACTGATATGTCACACACAGGCTATTTTAACCATTTATTTATATTAGCTAGCAAAACCTCAAAATATAGCTAGTCAGAATATTAAAATCAATTTAAAGAAATGTCTTTAATGCAAAAATGCTATGTCATAGCCTGCGTAATCATGCGGAAGACTGCTGACCCGACAGTTGTCCAGCTCACATTCATCGACACCATCTCTATAGATGGTAAGCCACAAAAGATAAATAATTGCCAAAGAAGTTGTCTGTTGAGAGTGCTGTATTTTACATTTCATTTTGTACTATCTTATTGAAAAGTTAAATTGAAGAAAAAAGGTTTGGTAGAAAATATTGCACAACCTTGAGACAGACATTTTTGTTTTGGAGAGAGGTTCAGTCAGCACATGCCAACATTTTCAGGACATATCCTACATTCCTATCAAGGAATTGTTGCATTCAGCTTCAGAAAGAGTCTTATCTGAACGAAGGAGAAAAAGACCTGAGCTGTTGCCAAGCAGCCCAATGTCATCCTTTTCAGATGAAAATAAAGAGTAATTTTTTTAATTATTATTTCAGTTGAAATTCATGATCCCAGAATCTGGAGGAAGTGAAGCTCAGAATCCATTTTGCCTGAGGTCCAGTGTATAGTTTTCAAACTCGGTGATGATTTGGTGATTCTTGTCATTTGGTGGTGTTGCAGACGCGCCAGCTGACATTAAAGGAAGCTGGGCCTCCTTAAAACTTCAGCAGAGCTATACATTGACACTAATCTTCCATATTAAAGTTTCCAGAGAAATATAATTCTTGTTAGCTGTAAAACGCAATCGAAAATATCTGGAACGTATTCATTTGATTGTAATGGGTCATAAAAATATTCACATCCCATAATGTAACTTACCTATATTCAGTACTCTTCCTGAACACCTTTTATGATATGCAATTTCCATTTATTTTGGTTCTGATTCCTGTTGGGCTAGTCGACACTTATGAAATATGACAGATTATAACCCCATATCTAACCAAAATAGCTCCAAGTGGCCTCAAGCTACTAGAGAATATTTATTGCAGTCAGATAATTACTTTTCCATTATGTAGTTTGTAGGAAAGCGCTTGAAATCCTAAGTTGTCGAAGTGGGTACAAAAAGGACCCCTGGGTTGTACCAATTGGTGTACAGGTGGTATGGAGCGTCCCGTTTTAAACTGCTACATTTAATACCCCCACAAAAAGTTGAATATAAAACAATCAAAATGCATCTATGTGAAATACCTACGGGCCAAATGGCCTATACCCTGAAAACTATTCCCCCATGCATGTACAAATGAGATTGTAATTGAATGACTGCTTTTAGTGAAAGTACCAGTTTTATAATAATACGTTATTTAAAATGAGTTTTCAAGTTCTTATTGTGCTGAATAGTAGTAGGGTTGCAGAGCTATAACTGGTCGGGTTATTAATGGGGCTAGCTCTTCCGGTAGCCAGCAAACCAACCACCTTGTATGAAAATGGCATTCCATTATTAAGGAAGGGGAAGGGTCTATTTGTTTCCACAACGTCACTGTTTCTTTCATAGCTGTGCAGCAACAGGTGGGGCAAGGGTAGCACTGTGTTACTCCATTCTCCACATAGTGAAAACTCCGATCACCCCTGTACTTTAAAAAAAAAAAAAAAAAAGACTAAACCATTGGAACAATATCTTCAAAATATTCAAGGCATTTAAATTGTACGTCTTTTAAAACCTTTGTCTACTTTTGTAATTGTAACGCATCAGTTTACAACACTTTTTGCCAGAGAACCTTCAGATGTCTTGAGGAAAAAAAATAAATAAAAGGGAGTCTTGTCAGAATATAGTGTAAAACAGCGATGGAAATTGAGCTTTAAGTTTTTTTTTTCAAAATAGTACAAAATCTTGGTTCAGCTAGCAAAGATTGAATTTGTTGTGGTTTCACCATTATGAGAAAAATATTTATTGCGGCAGTAGCCCTTCATTGTTTGTGTTGTTTTGGAAACGGACCCCATTTTTCACAAAATGATTCAGTGGACAGTAACAGTCAAATTTGTACACATTTCTCCTGTCTGACTTGTGTGTATTGGCTGCTTATTCTTTATATTTACACATTTATAATGCAAAAATACTTTAATCTGGAGATATTTCATTTACAGCATTTTTCTTCAGTGCGTACCTTCTGTCTTCAGCAGTGATGTGCATCACAGCTGATGTGCTACATAGTGAAACATTTAAGTAAAATATTGTTTTATTACTTGACCTAAAATTTTGGTCTTTTTTTATATGTAATTGCTCTTTAGTAAAAACAATCTAGTTTGGTATGTGCTAGTTATTGGATCAACTTTCGTAAAAAGAATAACATTTTTTGAGAAAATGTGGTTTGTCAGAAGTTTGAAGTACATTGATGTATTAAAAGGATGATATGCAAAAACCAGTACTTATTTTTTAATCTGTCCTTTTTCTTATTCTTGTGGTTAACCCTGGACATAGTTCCAAGTACTTTGATTAAACCGTGTTCACAGTAAACAAAATATTATAATATCAAACAAAACAAAATATCAAAATATTCAGTCAGCTCTGTCCTTGGGCATACAACAGCTAATAAAGCATTTTGTAACTAGTTCCACTATGTCATTTGGTGATATGAAAAATGAATAAATGGTTTCAGAAAAGATATTTGAGAAAATGTACAGTACTGTGTTACACAATAAAGAACCTATTACTCTGTAGTGATTCTGTTTGCGCCCAGAAGGTCTGTCTTGTAATCAGGTCTTTTTTTGTTTTTTTTGTTTTTGAAACCACCTTTATTTCAGTGCATGCAACTTTGTTTTGTTTTTTTTCCCTTTTATTGCACTGACTGTGTCTTTGGCAAGATATTGAATCGGGCCTCATATCATTTTTAGCAATCTAGTAGGGAAGCTGTACTTCAACAAAATCACATCTGCTGCAGTTCAGCCCCTCACCTGCATCTCACACATCCCTTCAAAGTTTGACAAGCTGACTTTTTCATTGTATTTTTTTTTTTTTTTGAGTTAGCATTCCTACTCTGCACTCTCACAGCAATACAGTGTACAAATTAGAGTTGCATTTAAAACATTTCAGATGACAAACTTTTATTTCTATTAAGTAACTCAATTCTAAGTAAAATTTATATATTTACTACACACAGTGATATAAGAGTCCTAAAGAGATACTGCCTCAAAACGGCATCTCTATTTTTACATGCCGTCCTCACCTTGAGGTGCCATCATTATTTTGATGTGGACCAGTCTCTCCTGTAGCAGACTTACTCTTACCTTACCCCACCCAACATTATGCTACTTATGAAAACTAAACAATGCTAAATAAATAGCACCTTACCTTTCACTCGTCGGTTTCTGTGGCAAAATGAAAAATATCTGGTGCGGGGATCTACTGCAGTGAGACTCCACCAGGCCGACTACATGACAAAGTAAACATGAATTCCAGACGATTCCATTTCAGAGTCGTTGGTGTATGTCTTATTATATTTGGGATATAAAGTAACACTACCTTAGCAACAGTGTTACGTTTATAGTGTTATTGCTTTAGAAAAGTTTATTTTAGGCCACGTTTGGATTTATTAATGTTAAAAGTAATATTAGTTTGCACTACAGCACAATTGACAATATTATATTGTCCGTTTTGTAAAATGAGTTGAATGTACTCAAAACCTAAATGTGTAGTTTGATTCAATGAATCTATAGCACCAAATCCCCATAAATGCTAGCTTGCGGTACTTTTAAAAACCGATCCTGATCATGTTCAGTTATGGAATTAGTTTTACTTTAAATTTAATGTTATCTAATTAATTCTAACACGGTCCATATAGTCGCATTCTGATCCAGTTATTTACAGTGGAATTTTTTTTTTTTTCTTTGGCTCAGCCGGCCTTTATTTGAGAGTGGTTAGACAGGAAAGTAGGTAATGAGAGAGGGGGAAGACATGTGGCAAAGGTCATCAGGCCGGGACTCAAATCTGTATCGTCTGCGTCGAGGACTAAGGCCTCCATATTTGGGTTGTACTTTACTCTTGTGCCTCCACAGCACCCCAATAGTCCAATTTGATCCTAATTATGTAATGGTAAAATTTAAAGTCAGCTGATCATAAAGTGCCAATTTTTGCAAAGTTGGTTTTGGTCAATATGTCCTTTAGCTACCTGAACTTTCTTTTATAAACTTCTTCTCTGGCTACTTTTGTTGACCTCTGTAAGGCAAGTGGTCAACCAACATCGTTTTGTCTCTTAAGCTTTTCACACATGATGCCAGGATGCGTCATACACTTGGCCTAATTTGAAAGGTGATTTCTGAAAACTGATATTCCTCAAAGTGTGATATCCTTTTTTTAAGAAAGCAATTGTGCACATCACTGTAAAATTACAATTTAGATTATAGTAATAAATGCAAACATAAGGTTAAAATATATGGGAGAATAATAGTGTATTAAAAAAGCAATTTAAGCACAGATCAGTGAAATTAAGCTTTTTTTTATAAATTGCAAAAAAAAGACTTGTATAGTATTCTATTTCCTCTAGATATTATACATTTATACTTGGTGTCTATGCTGTGAGTGTGTGAAGCTGAAATCAAATTCTTTTTTTTTTTTTTTTACACAATCTTGACCAGTAAAGCTAATTCTGATTAAAAAAAAAATGTTTTACCCTTTTTTATGCAATATATGCTTAATATTCAAAGCAGTTGGGAACATACCTAAACAGGAAGTTGGTTTTATTTTAAAAAAGGACCTGGAAGCCAAAAGTTGTGCTTGTCTCTCCTGGAAATCAAAGCAATAATGAAGAGACAAAGAAAGGGGGAAAAAATATTGTCAAACAAGTTAAAATTGAAGATGGGTCACTTGTGCGTTTGTTCTGAATGTTTTTGAGATTCATATTTTGCATTTGAAAATACTAGATTATATTTAATACCTTTTGTTTGAAGGATTGGATTGAATTACTACAGAATAACTAATTATGTATTATGGATATATCTGAATGTGTCATTATACAAACAGCTCTGGTAATCATCACAAAAATCAAGTGAATTATTTTTGAATAGTACATATTTCTGTAATATACATTTACTCAAAATGTTTGAAATGCCAGTTTTTTTTAAAACCTTACATGTTCTGTAAATCATTTGAAAACTCCCACTACTTATATGATATAAAAGACAAAAATAAAAAATAACATTGGCAATGAAATATTTGTTGAAATGTTAAGTCCCAGGCTTTCATTCTTCGAGTCTTGAGCTGTAAGTCGTAGTAAAATGTTTTTAGCCTAATAAATAAAAAAAAAAAAAATCAGTTTTAGCTCATATGCATTCTTTATTTAAAGGTTGCAGGGGTGCTGTGGTGGCACAGGGGCAAAGCACAACCCACATATTGAGGCCCTAGTCCTGGTGCTGGCGGTCGCAGGCTCAACTCCCAGCCTGCTGACATTTGTCACGTGTCTTCCCCCTCTCTCATCACTCTCTTTCCTATCAAACTACTTTCAAATAAAGGCCACTAGAGCCAACAAAACCTTAAAAAAATAAATATTATGGCATAATGAAAGCAGCCATCAAGAATTTAAAAAGTAGAGAAAATAATAGTGACATGAAGAGACATTCTAAAAACTCTGTGTCCTGCAGAAAAGCTATTTTTCCAGATTGGGAATTTTAGAGAAATTAAAAAGAAAACACTCCAGGATTTGCAAGAAGTGCTGGCTGTGTGGTTGACAGTGCCTAGCTCCGCCTCCTGGCTCTGGTTGGTTCATTCCAGTTAGCACTGGGAGACGGCAGAGAGGCTAGATTTTTCACTGGTTTTCTATCTCATACCACACTACCACAAGGTCACATAGTGACAGTTTCCAAAATATGTAAAAGTTACGTACTCCAGCTTTAAGAGCATAAAGTTGATCCATTTCTCGAAAGGCTGTTTCTACTGCGCACATTGTCAGTTGAAGCACCAGAAACGCCTAAAAAAAAAACCCTAGTAACAAGCAGAAGGCCTGAGTATTAACCATCATGTGCAGTCTACTGCCTCCTTCTCTACCACCTGCTATATGTGACACATTATAATTAACAACTGGAATGTAAATTTAAGCAAATACTGTTTTATTAACATTACATGATTGCAAATATAGTGACATAAGAAGTAATTGCATATATCAAAGTACATGCTGAAATACAGCAGCAGTTTTTCTTCTGTTCAAGCACTGGTGTTAAACAAGAAATGTATATTTGCACATTTATATTTTATAACTTTGTTTACTTTGTGCAAATGGATGTCTTAGACGTCTCCAGGTTTGCCTCCAAAATACATTTTTACAGAAATCGGTTCAGTACACTGACTGTATTAGATGGCTGTTGTTCCCTCAGTATATTACCCAGCCACACTAGTTGTCACTCGATGCTTAGTAACAGAGAGTGTGCTCATCTTCCTGGGATGTAATGAAAACTTCTCTATACTGTTTTATCACATTTGTTTTTACACCCTTGAATCCAACAATCTCCAACCATTGCGGTCCTCTTATGTGCGATCAATGAGACAGAGAGCTACTCCCGTACTATCAAGATGGCGACGGAGCACCCAGATGTAGGAGTGACATATTGTGGGAACTGTCTATTCCAAATGGTTTGGCACAAAAACACTGCACATCACCGGAAGTGCACCAAACCCACAGTAAAAGATTGCGGTAGCTTATCTTTTGAGATCACCTTTGTTTAGGTAGATCTTGGTTATTTATATAAAGCAGAAGTTGAACATTAATTTTATTTTTTCATCATTTTGCAGGCCAAACATAAACCAAAATCAACAGCGAAATTACTTCATGAGAAGACATTTGAAGGTTTGAATTGCCTCGTTAAAATTCAGAAGTAAATCTGACCGGCTATCTGTGAGGTTACCTAAAGAGCTATAGACAAGAAATATTGTAAATAACTCCATAGATCACAGAAACTTAATTGCTTCGTGGGTCACCATAAATGTTCAAAATGTTTTCTAATCTGCATATGGATGTTTAAATTAGTGTAATTTTGTCTGCATTTGGGAAGAGGTACCCCACACATGCACTTTAATGGTAAAATTCAAGTATCTCTTTCACTTGTTAGATTTTACCATAAAAAGAAAAAAAAAAGATGTACATCCTATGATTTAGCAGCTTATGGAATCAATTTTATGATCTTCACTTTCACATTCCTGTTGAAGTTTCTGCTGTCAAGCCCATTTGTCTCGACAGCGTTGCCTCAGTTCATTGAGTTTGTTTATTCACAGCCTCCTGGACATACAGTCACAGCATTCCTGTCTACTTTAGTCCTGGACTTTGACTGGACCACTGCAACACCTTGGCTATTTACTTTTTTTCACTCTTATTGTTATAGATTTGATGCCATCTGTAGAGTCAGAATCTTGTTGCATGACCCTTTTTAGGCAAGGTTCTGTTGTTGAACAGATAATTGTCACTGAGGTGTAGAATACATGCAGGAACTGGTTTACAGTTGTTCTTTGGTTTTTGGGATAAATGTATTTCCACCGACTGGGAAAAGTCCCTTCATGTTCTGATGGCCTTAAAACTACTACCTTTTTATTAATGTTTTTTTTTTGTTTGTTTATAGCCAATGTTTGCTACATTTCATAGTTGAATTAAAACAAAGTTTGCATGCATTAGTTTTAATATGTTATAGCTCCTGGATATGAAACCAGATATTGGCTAGATCAGATTTCTCAGAAAACAAGAAATTGCTATACAGCAAACTAGGAGGTATTATTAATTTATCCAGGTAACAAAAATATATCTCTGAGACTAAAATCTATTTAATATATGAGCAAGACCTCATACATTGAGTGTACTGAACAGAGTGCTGAAATCTAAACAATATAGTAATAGTCTAATTGGTGCACCTTGTCTAGCCTCATGTATAGCTTTTCAGATGTTTTAATCTAGGTAAATATTTAACAAATCAAAAAACACGACATACTGAAAGTGAACAGTGGTTTTGAACAACGGAGAAGATCATTGGGACTCCACCCCCCCCCCATCCAGAACATTGCACACAGATGCTGCTTAGCCAGAGCTCACCAGATCCTCTCTGATTCCACCCACCCTCTCCGTGGTCTGTTCATTGAGTTGGCATCTGGCAGGAGATTCCACAGCATCCGCTGTAGAACAGCCAGACTCAGAAATAGTTACCTCCCATTGGCCTTCATCTTGCTCAACATCAATAATCCCCCCACTAAGACTGTCTGAAAATGCTGAGTTATACATATTTAGCAATGTATTATTATTTCTATGTATTCATAGGCACACCTGTGTTTTTTCAGGTTTTTTTTTTTTTTTTTTGGCGACATTTCATTGCCCATTTCACTATTGTCTTTCTGCAGCAACAATAAGATGAGTCTGTCACTGACATCTGTTTAAAAATAATTTTATCTATAGTTTTTTTATTTTTCAAAGAATCAAAAAGGTAAAACAGAACTACGTTTAGGTTCTACATTCACCCTTCTTGTTATCTACCTCTAGTTTTACTCTCACTCACAGCCTGTAGGAACCACAAACATGTCTCATCATGCATCATGCTGATTTTTTTTTTTTTTTTTAAATACCTTCATACACCTGTGCTTACTGTGACTCTTATTTTCACAGAAACCGAAAAATGTTTGATTCCTCCAACTTTAAGAACATCCACCCCAAAATATTGTTGTTACCGTGAGCCTGAATTACTTCTGTAATTTTCATTTGTCAGGCCAGGGATCTGTTGGAGCTGATGAAGCCTAAAATTGTCAGATTCTAGTTGCCAGCTGGTGCATCTCAAGTAAAATTGTGTCGCAGTGGTGATGAAAACTGCCTAATTATGTTGACTTTTACACAATGTCTTTTAATGCGAATCATTCACACTCTACCATTATGCTTAAGTGCATGTACTTTAAGGCCTTAACTGCATGTTTGAGATTAGTGTAAAAGCATGAACCAAATCTAATGTTTTATGACAGTCATTAAAAAATATTCGCAGTTTTTTTGCATCCTCAAAGTAACATTAAAATTTGTGGTGGTGAAAAATTATAGAGGCAATGCTTCCTGGTTCATTGGCTTTTGGGTTATTGTGTGGCATGCATTTCCCACAGAGTGGCAGAAACATGGCTTTGCTTTAATATACTGTGGCTTGTATCTGTGTGAATAGATTTATTTTATCCACCGCTTGTCTTGCTATTTTCTTACATAATATTAGAAATTCCGGTGATTTTCAAGTAGAATTAGGTAGTATGTATATGTAGTATGTTGGCTTCCACTTTCCAATTTTTAAAACTTAACTTTACTTCTTATTGTTTCAGAATGTCATCAGAGGATAAGACTGTGGAGACCTCTGACCAGGGACCCTCGCCGTCATCCAGCAGCGTAGGGGCCACGTCCACAGGAAGTCCTGCCAATGCAGACAAGCGACCACGTGGCAGGCCGCGCAAGGATGCTGCTGCGGCCGCCGTCCTACCACAACCACCACCCCTATCAACTGCTAAAAGCAAGAAAAAGTAGGTGTCCATTGTGCTACCAGTGTTCAATGAAGTAACTTTACCTTTAGATCCTCTTAAGAAATGGCTTTCTCATCAAAATGATGGAGCCGCTGTGACAAATGGAAAAGCAGTTTAGCAGTAATGTCAATATTTTGTTCAATTGATGGTTAGTTTTGGTTGCATGCCTGGAACTGGAAGTCTTCCAATTGGCGTGGATAACGTATTATTGGAATAGATTGTAGTGCAGATTGACCTATGTTTTATGTAGTTACACTCGTTTTTGCCTCCTTTATGAATACTGTACTATAGAATACTATTGAAAATAATAATAGATGAAATTTTCTTCTGGACAATGTTTTCCATTAAGTCTTGATGAACCTTTTGGGACAGATATGCAGTACTTCAAATTTTAGGTTTGATCTGACAATAAAGAAATATCGTATTGCACTTATGGGTTGCATAAGTTTGTAATGGGATAAAATGGGTAGCTTTGGAAGAAGCTTTCAAAAATTCATACCGATCTTTGCCAGGACAACACGTTTTGACACACTCTGGATATGCTTCTGATATGAATTTTGAAAGCAAATATGCTTTACTGCAGAAAATGTGAAGCTTTTGCTGTGATTTGATTTGCATGGTATCAGGAATGTGTAAATATGAGTTGTTCGAACTTCATGTGAAGAGTCGTAGCGCCTTTACTTCCTGTAATTCCAGTTTAAATCCTTTACATGGGGTACTGGTAGGGTGTTATGTCTCTGACTATCATAGCGCACACTATGGACTAGGACTGCTTTGTAAAATGATGCCGTCTAGCTTCTTAACTCCTAAGTCTGTCCTCTCAATCAATCTTAATACCCTGTTCCCAATGGATTGCTTAATCTGTAAGCATGCAGATGATGTGTCAATGCCCCGGTGGAAAGACAACTTTAAACAGAGTTAAGTTGCTTGATCTTGATCATCTGAAAATAAATTGTCATTCAGCAAATATGTACTTGCTTCAGTTCCACGTTTAATTATCACTGTTGCTGTCTTAGTTGGAGGTACATTCAGCTCAATGTTCACGTCTGTCCAACCTTCCATTGTCTAAAGCCCTGTGGTCATAACTGTGGAGGATTAGATTTTGCTCTTATCTCAAAGCCATTTATCTGCAGTTAGGAAACTCACTTAACATTTTAAAACTGTACAACATGTAACAAGGAGGATGTTGGATATTGTTCTCGCAAACCTGGTCGTTGGAAATTACTCGATTTGCCCACGCTTCATCTGCTGACCGGTCCATTTCAGAGCAGCATGATCCTGGTCTGGTTTTCCAGGCAGCACTGTGCTGGCTGGGACTACTTACCACAGCATTATTTTCACCTTTTTTTTTTTCTCTCTCCCTGTGGTGGGACTGTGGGGAGGGTGGGGGGATTTGTGCACGATATAGGATTGAGCCCTAGTCCTGAGTGTTTTTCAGTGAAATAACTGGCAGTCTGAACACTGAAATCTGATGCTTCCAGTGTAGTTATATATAATTACAGCTGAATGTTGTGTGGGAGGCTATGTAAAAATATAAAAATATAACCGCAGTTTACTACGTTGTGGCATACTGTACTGTTTTTTTTTCCTTTATGTAGCAAAAATTGTATTGAGTTAATTTGCAATTAAAATCCATGCAGATTACATCCGATAAAAACTAAGGAGGATTTGTGAGCGGTGTGCAAAATGGAAAAACACAGAGGCTATATTAGATGGCAATTTAATCCAGAAATATTTGGACATCAACACACAACTATAGCATCAAATGTTAAGATCTAGAAGATCATGATGATTCACTTTTCTTTTGTGAACCTTTGACAAGTTGTTACTACAGCAGGGTCCAGTCGTTGTTTGTTTTTTACCATGACTATATTGTGATTTTGAGTTCATTTATTTATTTATTTATTTTAATACACCTTTATTGCACAAGAAATAACGCCAATAGTGGTGTTATTTCTTTATATTAAGGTTTTTGCCACCTTAGAAACATAAAGTTGCAGTTATCAATAAGGTGGATATTTTTTGTATAAGGTTTGCAGAAGACAATAAAACAAATGTACACATATATTCTCATTTGTAACCTGTTTATGTCATTTTAGCCTGCATTTTAGTTGAATCTGAGCACTCTTTAAATTACACATGCCCTGATGTGCAAATTGAGACTAATATTGATACCCAATATAATACTGCTGGTGTGGCCGATAACCAATATTTATATTTATTGTAAAATTACCACTGGCATACAATGGTGTGAAAAAGTATTTGCCCCCTTCTTAAATTACTAAATTTATGCATGTTTGTCACATGCAGTACTTTGGATAAAATTGCCACACACATTCTGTGACAAAAATCTGACGAACTTTTTAAAGGGGCAGTAATATGATATAAAATTGATCTTTTTGAGTTTTACGTCATGTTATAATGTTATGGAGTGTTCCCTTGAATCTTTCACGCATGTTTGAGAAATCCTCTAATCTCTCGTGTCAGCCATTCATTCAGCTTGGGGGAGACCAAGCACCACATTTGAGGATGAAGCTCCTCCTCCAAGCTGCAGTTTCCAACCCAAACTTCTTGAACTCTCTCGCGACTCCCCCACTCAGCGCCTTCAGACTATCCAGCAGGAATTAGCAAACACCTGGTGGAACTGTGCATCTGCTGAGCTCATTAAGGAGCTATTTTCAGTTAAACTCTGGTTTAAAAAGTTATTAAAGGGTTAATAGGAGCGCTGTTGTGATGACTTCCTGAAGGGCCAATATCT